>NC_133201.1:53738649-53828649 GCF_958299795.1 Porites lutea | reverse complement strand
GTGTTCGGCTTACAACAAAAGTTTCGGAAATAAATTCCTAAGGCGTTACTTTTTGCTTGGTGACCCTTTTGGTCACACTCCAGGAAAAACCTAAGCTCGCCAGAAGAAACAAAAGGGTAGTTTACACGTAGCAGTTTCTCGGTCCGATTTTGCAAAGAAAACATATTCTTAACAGAAAAATCAGCCTAATTTACAATTCGGGTAGAATCCCTTTTAGACGGAGAGATTGACCTATTACTGAAACATAAACTGTAAACTGGACGCAGCCTAAGACTCTCGTGAATGACAACTAATCATATTCTCTTTTTATTTTTAAATATGTTAAGTAAAAATTTTTAGTAGATTTCTTTACGTAGGTTAAAGCGTATTCGCTTTAGTTTTCTGGTTTTAAGTAATTAAAAGGATATAAAAAGGAGGCTTCGCGTCAGTCTTGGCTCTTTTGGCCTTGGCTATATTGATAATTGATTTGTCTTATTTGTTGAACAAAAACCTTACAATTAAACATAGATTAAAAACCGTACCTTTCTTACAAGTATACTGATGACAGTCGCTGCATTTCACGTCATTCCATTCGTAATTGTATTCAACACCAAGTGTATGCACACAGTCCTCATCCCAAAAATTGTTTGGCTGGTTTTTGGCCCAAGCTGTAAAGTTCCCAGTACCACGATCTGCCCAAGTAAAGGAACCCTCTGTAAAAATATCATTCAATCCCAGCCAGGATTTTGCTCCATTGTGAAGATGCTGTAAAAATACATTTTCTTCATTGTTTTGGACATCAACAAGAATCGAGTTTTCTTGTCGGCATTTATCCAGTGCTGTGGTCCAATTTCGACAAGTCTTACTTGTGAAATAGCAAAAGCCGTTGAAATAGTTCCAGCCAGGATCACAAATATCTACAAAGTCAGACAAGGATGATAATTTTCAACTTTTATTAATTTCCTTATTATATTGTTACTTTACTTTTGATAAATAATTGTATCCGTCGTCGTAATTTGTATGTCATCTATCATGAAAAATTGTTAGTAATTGAGGAGGCTTAATTAACATTAGGCTAGATACAGTTTCCTTTAGGCCTCCTTTCCATACTTACTCCATTTTTGTATAAAATACAAATAAATGAAAAAATACCTTGGTATATATTAACCTTAACGGCACCTCAGTCGCAGTACTATTGCAAGGCTGATACGAAAATGATCGCAAATAAAAACATTTCAGGGGCAGTTGGAGTGGTGCCACCCAGATCAGATGAAAGAAAGATAAATAGTACGTAAAAGCAACACAAACTTCTAACGTTTGTTCGATGCCTGATGCTTTAAATTTGAGCAAAGTGTTGTATCCTTGCCGGTGAAATATTCTTCAGAAAAAAAAACACAGGTGAATCAAAAGACGAATTGTTTTCAGGTTAATCTGGTAAGCTTCATTTGTCAAAACATACGCTGGACATACTCAAAAAACGGAGACAGTTAGTAGTAATTAACAGACCTGTGAGCACAGCATAACTGACGGACAAGGGGTCATATCTGGTCCCGTATAATTCCTTGACACAGGCTCTGAATCCAGAGGTATTCATGTTCTGCAAACATAACACAATAACTGGGTTTACATAGGGAGAGATACAGATTCGTTTTAAAATCTTTGTCTAAAATTATTGCTTTTGATATCGAAGAAGTCAAAAGACTGCAAGGCGATTCAGTAACGTCACTTGACGATGGTCATGGTCTGTGTGAATAGTTAACGCTTTTCAGGACCTCGAACTGAGTGAATGAAAAGAGATTTAAAGGGACAGTGTCCCGATTATGCGCACGCGCGAGCGTCATCTGTTTTTTCTTCAAAAGACAATAGAACTGTCAAATTGACTCGACAAGATTTCCTTCCGGACCGCACCGCCGACAGAGATTTGTTGTTTATATTCTCAAGTAATATTTTAGACTTTCGAAGAAGTCTTTCGTCTTATATAAAAATTTGGCTCGCGGTTCGAAGACTCATCGCGATTTTATCGCTAGCTTGGCCGCCTCGCGACCCGAAAATCTCGTTCCGCTCGCTTTAAAAACATATTTTCTCAGGTCAATCGCTCCAAGTCCAGTAATATCTGCCTGATTTGCTCGCGTTCTAGCCTCAAACGTTTGAAAGACATAAATAAAAATGCAATCTCAACGCTATGAATCATCACAAAGGTTAGTCAAGAATGATATTATGATTCATGTCACTAGTTTTTCAAAACGTGTAGCGCCTGTTTGTTCGATTTTGTCGGCCGTAAGGAGATTCATTTAAAAGTTTACTAACGCGTCGTTGCAAAACATTCTGCTTCACGAAGCTCCCCTCCACAAGATCTCCTCAGTCCCCTGCTCAGTCACTTCAATGTCTCAACGATTTCTTTCTTACAGTCTTTATTGTTGCTGTTTAATTTCTGCGTATTCCTTTCACAATTATCTGAGCTTGTATGGAAGCTAGCAGAAGAAATAAGCCTTCAATCGGCATCAAGGTGGCTCCAATCTTTTGGTCCTCCGGCCAACGGCAATAAACGTAACGCCAAAAAATCCAGATTTTGCCCAAATAAAAACTTAACAGGAACAATATATCATTGATCTATAATCCTGAGAAGTTTTAGTGTCGTATTGAACCCGGCCAAGCGCGATGCAAACGGATTTTTCAAGATTCTCTTACTCTCCTCGCATCTTTTGATTTCGCGACATCCTGTCCAAAAAGCAAAGTTTGATGCATGCGCAGTAACGGGATACTGTTCCTTTAAGGCACCCAACGACGATTTCCCCTAAATACATTCAAAATTCTTTTTAGGCTATCCAGGGTACTTTTGATCTTTAGAAATGCATTTTGTATCTGTTCCATCATCCTAGGGGAAATTGAGCTTTTCGAAATTACAAGGGCTTCAGTATTATTTTTCAGAAAATTTTAGATGCGATATAATGTTTTACGAAAGTGGCATTTTCTTAATCCTCTATCCATCGCATTTTTGAATCCGAAAACTTTAGGTTTCCTTTTTCTACGAAAATTAGCCCAACAAGAGGAGTAAAATGTGAGAAGTTCAATTTCAGAACATCGTAGGACATTTATTACATAGGCTTCGAAAATTGTACCTGAATGGAACGGTCATCTAGAAATTCTAGACATCATCAAGCAAAAGAAAATTCTAGGCAATATTTGCTTCTCCGAACATATGATTTAAAGAAAACAGTCGTTGGGTGCCCCTATTGAAAGCGTTATCTAATTTAAGGAATGTATATCGCTTTCCACAAGCTAAGGGTGTTTTCTATATATCATGAATAATGTAGGTTTCGTCGCTGGCGAGACACATGGCCCTCACTACCAGAGCTTAATATTCCCGTCTATCCCCGAAAAAGCATGCAGGAGTATTGCTAGTAGATACTTCCCCCTGGACAAGATGCGTGGATAAAGAGATTCAAAGTGGAACAAAGCTTCGTGTCTAAGGAAAACAGTTCGACAGTTACGCATGAACTTGAGCCTACAGTTCAAGACCATCACGACTCCTGAATTTAACCCATAGACGTCCAAGACTTTCAGGGTTTAGAGTAATTTTCTACATACAAACAATCCATAGGATTTCGTGAATCCATAATTGGGGTTACCATGGAAGGTGCTGTTCTAAAACACTGAAGGCTTGAGTTTTCTGGAAACGTCATTCTGACGTAGTCATTTTGCTTCGATGAGCTAAAGTTCGGAAAGAAAAGGCTGAAGTTTGGATTCTACGCGATGTTTGGTACTTTTACAGCCATATTTCAGCTTTAGTGGTTGCCTGATGAGCATCATTAAGCGTGACGGTAGCTAAGAGTTCACTTTCTTAAAGCATCGCGTAGAATGCCCGGTCACATTCGGGAATTTAACAGGCTAGAGCCGCATTCGAGCCACGATTTGGTCTTTAAAATATGGCGGAATAATAAGACTGAAGCGTACTTTCGGAGTTTTTTGTCTCTAATTGTGAGTTACTCGTAACCAAATCTCAACGGGTAACACCGGAATATTTATATCAAGAAACATCAAATTCAAGATCTTACCTTCGAATATTGCCAGCTTATCGGATTTCACTGGGTTTTTCGCGCTAAAAACCAACCAAAAAATCGCCATTTTTGTATGGATTTTCACCTTCGTAGACTTTCGCGAAAAGATTACAACCAAAGTTTGCAGAAATCGCGAACGGTACCGCCTGATATCGTGACATCTCTTGTCTGCCTTTAAAACCACCGGCAGTCTTTTAAACCAAGGATTATGATAAAAACTGGGTTTTTTGTTTTCCTTTGAATTTGACCTGAACCTGTGAGGGGTAGGCATATATTTAAGAATTTGCGACCACTGAAAATGACAACAAGCGCGAAATTTCCGTGGTAGGTCAGAGCGACAGTAGATTTTGAACTAATATTAAGGAAAAAAAATTGGCTATTTCCTAGCATGCAGTGCAGTCGTGATGTTGAAAATCGAGGCAAGGCCAGGCAGCACTAAAACAAAAGGCTATATTTCCAGGAAACAAAGAAGAACAAAAAAAGTCACTTCTAAGCTAGAAAAAGGACTGAATTTTACTGTGAATGGTGACTTTTGATTTTACAACGATGATTTCTGAAAAGAATCCTGAAGGCAAAAAACAGGATTATTGTCGTTTTATCTACGACGTTAAAAACGGTCATTTTTTGCTCTGATCTTGTCCAAATTCAAAAGGTGATATTTTGCAAAAAGCTAGCGCTTAATTTTTTGCGTCTATTCGGGATGTCCCAATTTGAAGGGCATTCTACCCAATGCTCTAGCTGACAGTTAAGGCAATTCTCGCGCGATTGAAAAAGTTGCAATGTTTTAAAGCAGTATAGTCTTGTACGACCATTTTTGGCCGGCAGGGCCGTCAATGGGTTAACGTTATAATAATAATGATAATAATAATAATAATAATAATAATAATAATAATAATAATAATAATAATAATAATAATAATAAAACTTAAAACTATATACAAATGTACACGACTCAAAATTCACACAAGTCACAGCAGTTACTATCATTATCTAATATTATTTTGATCACATGCTTTTCCTAGATAAGGTGACGTGCAATACACTGTATGTCGAAACAACAAGTAAGCTACACCTATATATGGCCTCCAATCTGCCAGACTGTTTAATTTTGTCCTTCGTCGAGTTTTGGTTTGAAATTTGTTTACCAGGACACATCACTATAATACGCTTTAAGAGCCCATGACTGTAAATATCGAGAATCGCTGGCCAGGCTAAAAAAAAATCGAAAATTCTGATAATTTGTCAGAAAAACCCCTTTGGGGAACTATCTTCGAAAAAAATATTTTCACCTTTCAAGAATCTATAGTTTTCGAGAAAATGAGGAAAAACGAAAAAAGCGGTTTTTACCTAATTAATTATGCAAAAATTAGATTAAAAATGACCTACTTTATCGCGTCTGTACCGAGGCAAGATTCAAAGCTATAAGACAGAAATATTTTTGTTTAAAAGAATTCTATCTTTTCTTTCTATCCGTGGTATGTTTTAAATCAAAAACATGATTTGGAATTTTTTACGGTTTTTTAAAAACTACCACTAAGCGCACTTTTTAAAACGGCTAAAAAATGAGCAACTTCAGAGGCAAAAAACTCACCTTGGTATGTGTGATACCTACCCAAAATGTATACTAGGACAAAGTTCAGCTCTTATATTAACAGAATATGAAATAAAAAATCTGGGTACTCCGGATTTGCCTTTACAAAATGAAAAGTTTCGTGACCACCAGTGGCAAAATGTCACAAATTTGCATAAGTCAAATTTGTAGAGAAATGATGCCGCCTGATTTTTCTTTGTAGTTTCGGTACGTGGTATATTCGAAACGTAGGAGAAGGATGAAAGCGACTTTAAATGAAGCTAAAATTAAGTAAAGGATCTGAAAAATTGATATCCCTGATAGCAAATTGCTGGGAAGGTTGGTGACACAATGTGGCAAATTTGCATATAAACGCATCTGCATATTCCTATCGTACACAAGGACGGGTTCCAATACTGTTAGCATCACGCAATATTTGAGGTTTGAAATAGCATAACCAGGAAAAAAGCTAATGTTAGATGTTTTGTAATTTGTATGTTAGCTCTTCTTAATTGTACATTATAAAATTAAGGTTGCTCAGCAATTGTTGTTGGAGTACTGTATTCTGCAATTGCGTGACCGTTGTCAAACTCATAACAGTCAGACTTTATTTTTACCGGTACGATAAAAAAATGTGAGCTTATGAAGTGTGTAAAGAAATATTATTCATGTCAGATAACTTAACTTTACTTTATTCACCTGAATGAATTTCACCGTCATACATCTTTCTTGGAGTGGGCACATGCTTTTATGGTACCGATAGTTCATTAACACTATACATCATACCCTGTAAGTTTTCAATCAACAAAAATCCGAAATAGTTAATTTTCTCAGTAGTTTTTCAAAGTTATATTTTGGTGAAATTGCCACGTCTCGCATATTAAAAATAACGTAAATAAAGACGAGATTAAAGTAATCATTGCCCCCTTTTCTCTCTTTTCTGAAATTCTTCCACCTCCTCTTTCTGCCTCTTTACCGTTCGTGCGTTCAACACTATTAAGGGACCGTTCATTTTTTATGGGGTAGGGGGGGCTGGTGGGATTTGGAGGAGTGTAATTTGAAAATTGTATGACCCCCCCCAATTTCCGATTTTTTTCGCATGCCCCCCCCCCCCTCATCAGAGTAATTTTTTGGAAGCCCCCCCCCCCCCCCCCCATGAATAAAAAAGTACATAAGGTATTTTAAAAAAAAGTTACTGCATTAAAATTTCGTTTTGTTACATTTCACGTAATTTAGTGAAAGAAAGCTGAAAGCTAGAAAGCTGTTTTTAACAAATCCTCACTCAAGAGAATGAAAAGTCAATTTTTTATTACCAACCTTAAGCCAGAAGTAAGAAACAGGATGTATTGCTCCCTGCATCCTGAAGATTATAGCTCAAACGTCGGAGACACGAGCAAAGAGAAAGAAGAAAACGACGAAGAAGAGGAAGACAACGAAGAAGAACAGGAGGAAGAAGAAGAGGAACACAGCGACGACGAGATCGAAGAGAACGTCGAAAATGAGGAAGGGGACACCTCGTAGTAGTTTCATGCCCCTCCCATTAAATTTCTCAGAGAAAAGCTCTGGTAACGAGGTCAGTTCCAATTCAGGACTCAAATTATTGGTTTTAATTATATGAGCTTGACAACAACATTTTTATGAATGAAAAGAAAGTTGTTGCTATTCAAGACTGTTATTATGGTATGTTCACTGTCCTTGTAAAATATAAAAGCTGTTGAGAAGTTTTCTTGTTACCCTGGAACTGTTTTAGCATATTTGTTATAAATAAAAGAGCACAATTTTTCTTCGATTTGTAAACATCTCTTATCCTATTTTTAATCTAATTTTTTCGTCCGACCCCCCCCCCTTTCCTTCATTTTTTTTCGGCTGGCCCCCCCTTTCAAGCCAATTTTTTTCAAGTGCCCCCCCCCCCCAAATCCCACCAGCCCCCCTTCTCTCATAAAAAATGAACGGTCCCTAAGTCCAGCAAAATTTCGAACACCCAAAGATGGCCAAAGATCGCCAAGTGGACCGACCCGTAATTGTGCCATTGATTAGTTGAAACCTTCATTGAACGGACCCTCACGGATCCTTGCAATTGTCCTCTCAACAGAAGAAGTAAATCAGATGGAGGGAGTACTGCCGACACTGGGGTCGTTTTGGTGTTTTTTTTTTTTTTTTTTTTTTTTTTTAACCATGAATATCCTTCATGAACCCAGTTAGCTTTCCATTTATTCAACAAGGTTATAAACTGATCAAAATCAACAAGGATGGATTTTTCCACTGGTACCTCATTTGGCAAATTTTCACCTATCTTCTTGTATCTTGAGAGAGTTACACACACACAAAAAGCAACATTTGGGGTAAAAAAATCTACTTCCAATTTTTTCTATTCACCTTCTATTCGCTACAGATTAATGAAATGTCCCTTTCCTGAAAAGTTAGCGGCCAAAATTCCTTGCAAAACAAAGACAGTGGGAAGACGATCAAGTGGTGGAGCAATTTTTTTTTGAATAACGGCACATGTTATTCAGTAATTAAATAGCCCCCAGCCCCTCGCATAAGCCATAGCTAAACATCAATTTAAGAGCAGTTTAATCGCATAACTCTTCTTCCCCTTTGTCTGAAGTTTTTTCCTTCTTTACTTTGGGAAACGGTTAGGCGTAAATAAAACCGCCGATGCCACTTACTTACCTCGCTCTGTTATTTAGCTCCTTGGTCGGTATCAACTACCCTACGAGCAGAGGCCCTTCGATCTTCCTGGATAAGTCGGGAAGAGGAAGAGAAGGGTAACTATCAACTAAACAATGATTCGATCGGACGTTCCGGTGTGAAGGCACGAGCTGGGACATTGTGGGTACTGACGTTAATACTCCTGAGCAAAAGGCAGGTATTTCTTTAAACAAAACTCGGGTCTGCTGTAAACTGAAAAACGTAGTCAAGTTACGCTTTTACTCTGCGTCGCCTGACTGCCCGGTTAATAAACGGTACTTACGTCGATATAAGTTCGTTGCCCAAACTGCGATAGACCAGGGGCGTCAAGGATGACCTTTCTGATACTTCTCTTTTCAAGATGATGCTACGTTTTGCAAGCACTCGACATGGGTGGGAGTTGGTTAGAGTAGCTCAAAAGCGGTGAACAAGGAGTCTTATCTTCCATAGACAAATCCTGGTCGCATCGTCGTGAAAGGTGATTTACTCTGTTGGCGTACAGTTGAACCTCCATGTGCGACCACCTATCCAAAACACCAAAACCCACCCAGTTAAGTCTTACAGTTGGAATCTCTCCCGTAAGCGCCCGCGACCACTAATTGGTACTGACTGTTTAATGATTTTACATTGTTTTAACCTTTTGTAAGCGACCACCTGACGAGTTTTCTGATCTCTTGTGGTAGGAACAACAACAACATGGAACTGCACATATCATAACTTGGAAATTGTATGCAATAAATTATCTTCCTTAAAGTGGATGTGTCCAGTTTTCTTCTCAAAGAAACCTCCTGTGGTTTGTGGTTCGATTCTCGTTAGAGACCACCTCCCGTTAGAGACCACTAAGTCTGCGCATTTTGGGTGGTCGCTTTCGGGAGGTTCGACTGTAGACTCCTTTTCCAGTTCTTCAGTGGCGTCGGTTGGAACTTGGTTTGGTTCATGGGTTTCGCATGTAGATTTACACACTAAGGAGCGGCGCTGCTACATTATATTTTGAAATCAACAAATATCCTTTGGTATTTGAAGGAAAACGCCCCTGGGCAGGTGGTACAACTCCGCGAAGACCTTTCGGAGGAGAGAAACCGCTGGACCGTATGAACTACGATCGCGTAGCTGTTTCCTAGGGCCTGTGGTAGCTGCCTAATTATACCTCTATTTGTGAAAAAGCAAAGAAATTAACCAAGGGACGGTTTGTTGTTTGTAATACGTAGTAAAAAAATCAGATTTCAACATCTCTGACAAGAAAATGCTAACTTGTAGTGCGTGACTGACAGGCATGCAAAGTTAGTATCCCTTCTTTCTGAAAAGAAAATAAACTACTGAGAAACAAATGATGTTGCGAACAACGCATTGTCTGTTCAACACAAAGTTTCCGTAAAACTTCATAAGGAGAAAAAAAATCAGTAAAAGAAGGCTGAGCTGCACGAGACGTCGTTGCGTGACATTGTTACTTTGACTGTTAGTTTATGATTTCCTCTCACGCAGTGTATCCCGTTCGCAAAAAACCTCCTTCAAAACAGAATTTCTAGGAAAATGTCCCTACCTATTTTAGATATACCGGAGGCGAATTTAAGATGATACAGATGGATGCTAATACAAGGAAGTTAGGAAAAGAAACGAGAGACATGGGATATAGTTTACATAATAATTCAGCGCTTTTATAAAACGCTTCTTCGAGGTCGTTTTTTATTATTTTTTTGTGAACGGTTAATTACTCTGCTATTTTAACATAAACGTTATCAAAAAACGTTTTCTTACTTCGTGATGTTTCCGAACATTACATACTGACTCTGAATTGAAACAAAACCGGCTGCCGCAACATTTCTCTACAAATTTGACTTATGCAAATTTGTGACATTTTGCCACTGGTGGTCACGAAACTTTTTATTTTGTAAAAGCGAATCCGGAGTACCCAGATTTTTTATTTCATTTTCTGTTAATGTAAGAGCTGAACTTTGTCCTAGTATACATTTTGGCTAGGTATCACACATACCAAGGTGAGTTTTTTGCCTCTGAAGTTGCTCATTTTTTAGCCATTTTAAAAAGTGCGCTTGGTGGTAATGTTTAAAAAACCATAAAAAATTCAAAATCAAGTTTATGGTTTAAAACATACCATGGATAGAAAGAAAAGATAGAGTTCTTTTAAACAAAAATATTTCTGTTTTATAGCTTTGAATCTTGCCTCGGTGCAGACGCGATAAAGTAGGTCATTTTTAATCTAATTTTTGCATAATTAATTAGGTAAAAACCGCTATTTTAGTTTTTCCTCATTTTCTCGAAAACTATAGATTCCTGAAAGTTGAAAATATTTTTTTCGAAGATAGTTTCCCAAAGGGGTTTTTCTGACAAATTATCAGAATTTTCGATTTTTTTAGCCTGGCCAGCGATTCTCGATATTTACAGTCATGGGCTCTTAAGTGAGAAAGAATTTTTACCTCGATCCACGTGGTAATTCCGTTGTGAATCGGACCTGAATTCCCAGATACCGTCGTACTGTGATTGGCTGAGACAAGCACTGTCGGGGTCGAGTTATAAACTCTCGTGAATGAAACGAACTGCCATATAAGAGAAACATGCAACGCTTGAGACACTATTTCCTGATCATTACAAGCTTGAATTACCTCCTGTTTTTGTTGTTGTTGATGTTTTTTTATTGTTGTTGTTGTTGTTTTTTTTTTGGTTTCAGATGTTTGTTTTTAGGTTAACATCGGACAAGTATTATTTGAAATTAATCATTTTATCAGGATGAACTGCCAACTTTTTTATATACATTTGAAACATTTTTTTCTGTGCCAGAATCTTGACTTTTCTCGTCCCTTTATAAGAGATTTTCCGCGATCTTTACTGCATATGACTACAAGTGTTTTGAAAATATTCAGTAATATATTAGTAAACGAAATGTTTTTCTAGATTGAATACTGTGAACAGCATGCTACTTGAGATGATGAATGAGATGAAAAAGTGTGATTGAGTAATTCTATTCTCACCTCGCAGTAAGCATTGTTCATTTTATCCAAAGGTGGGTTCGTATTTGGAAAACTTATGACGCCATGTTCTGTGAAAAGAGGCTTGTGCAGTTTGGAGAAGGCAAACCAGTTCTGTAAAAAGAGGACAACAAAAGTGATCAGGAGCCCATGCCATCCGTACTGTGTAAATATTGTAATATCATCCCCTTATCCCCTAATCTTAGCATTTTGAGCTCTATGGACTGGTGACCAACTGAACGCAAGACGTCACAATTTCCCCGAACACCAAGCTCATCGTGTAAGAACATGAAAGGAAGCATGTGGAAGAGGCAAAGCAATTCATGTCTATTTTTTCCCGTTTTTGTTGCTTTCCATTTTCTTTCTCCTTTAGACTAAACAATCACTCGCTGATAATCTTGAAGTTACGAATGCTTTTAATCATAACGCTATTATAGTTTACAAACCAGCATTCCTCACAAATTGTGTAAACAGTGGCGTTCTAGTTTCTGTAAAAACTAATAACGCACCACAGTGATATCTTGGTGTCTACCGTCAAAGTTTTGCATTTCACGAAGACAGATTTTAAGTGAGTCCTTTGTTAAGTCTTCAATCCAAATGAGAGCAGCATCATACTCTTTACCAGTCCTCAGGTGCTCTGACGTCACAAGGACTATTGGCGCCTCAGGAAACTTGCCCTGAAAAAAAGAAAAATATAAGAATGAAGCAATAAGAGCAATCAAAATAGCTTTTTATTGCAAGTGAAGGCGTGTTAATGCGTCCTTGAATTTTGCTGCACGTGACATGAAATTCACTGCTAATAGACAAATTAGCCTATCCTCACTTTATATGGAATCTTTCTATGTTTCCTTTCCTTTTCCTTTCTAGTGTGTTTTTCGGACTAACGGGACCAGAAAAACCTACTTTTTGGCCCGTTTCCACCCAAATCGCGGCAAATTTTGCTATGTTCATTTTGAATTCAAAAATCCAGCTAGATTTATTGAGCTATTTTTGTTTGTTTGACTAACTTCGTTTGGAAGACGTGGATAACGCTGTAGTGGCGAATGAAAGTCTAAGATATTCGTCTGAGGATACTTTTAATGCAACAACGAGTTAAATTTGTACGCACAAAAATATTTCCGTCTTACCGAAGGAAAGGTTACATCTGCGCAGTTGGTACCAGACCACCATTTCTGCAACTCAACCGTTCCGGTCAATCCTTCGGCTGGTGCTCCTTGATAAGCCACCCAATCAATGGTGGCAAATGGATTCGCACCTTCTTCTTTCCTCCCGGTTTGCATGACACAGACGGTCAAGTTTTTTGTGTTGATACTTTCTGTCCATGAAGTAACAGCGTCGTGGACTGTCACAGAGTCATTCAGCTTCATGTGATTGACGGTTATTTGAACATGAACTTGTTTATCCGGATAAAACCGGTATGGAGGAAATGCGACTGTCTGACAGTTTGAATCTGACCATTTTGGAACGTGTAGCAAATCTATACGGCCCCGTACAATTGGAAAACCTGTTTTATAATAAATTAAGAACATTATGAGGAAGCTTAACCGTAATAATTAAGCGTTATCATTAAGGCAGCTTTAGTAGCTTGCTTTAGAGCATTCTTTCAGCATTGTCTCCGTGGTGATGGTTGGTGCTAAAAAAGCGTGTGAAAACTCCAGCGCAACAAAATTGGAACTAAAAAGAGGCTATAACCTGCAATGCCGGATACCTTTCCACAACATAATGTATAGTAGCTTCTTAGTTTTCGCAAAAATGTTTGTGTTTTTAATGTTTTTGGGCGCCATTACGTCTCCGAACGGTACGAAATGTTGACCAAAACTTAGAGGCACCTCTGACGGGGACGTTAATGAGTTTTCGCCCTACAGCATTTGCTTAAATTTGGGCTACTCTTTCCTAATGCCATGTGCTTCGAGCGGCCATGTTGGTTTTACTCCCAAGCTGAAGAAACACTTCGCTTCTTGCAAAATCATTCAAAACTGCTACTCATCTACCTTATTCAAACTGAATTATTTATTATTGTGTGAAGCCGTTCATCCAAATCCTAGTTACGACAGCGACAAGCGATATAAATTCTCGTGTTAGAAGGAAGCCGTGGAGATGTCCGTGTTAGCCTGCACAACAGGCCCTTTGATAGGCGAATAGGCCAACCGCCTGTTGAAAATATTTTTGCCTGGATTGTGGATTCAAAGCAAAATTTTAACGGATTTCCAGATCCTTATGAGCCAAGCATCATTTTGCGCGAAGCGCGAAACGAGTGCGAAGCCCGAGACGAGGGGAGGAGAAAAATAAAGCTTTATTTTTCTTCTCCCTCATCTCGCGCTTCGCACTTGTTTCGCGCTTCGTGCAAAATGCCGCGTTCGCCTCGCTTGACTCATAAAGCGCCTGTTATGCAGGCTATAGATATCCGTGTGGAATGTGTGACAAACCAGAAATAAATCTTTTGTGACAGCTGCAGTTAATGGTACCATATTAGGTGTATCAACAAGGATAACAGATTCTACATGGAGCTAAGCTCCTCGAACCAAAATTGGTGCTGCTTCAACTTCACGAATTTGTTCTTCGAGGAAACCACTGCGGAGCTAGTCAAATCTCCTGCCTCGCTCATCCATCAGCCATTGCATGACAGTGCTTATAGACATATTCATTCATCTCCCTCTGGAAATCTACACATCACTGAGGATAAACAGAACGACTTGGAGGAATATAAAGATGATTTTATAGACGAATTTGTAGCGAGGGTCAACGAGGAGAGAGCTAAAGATACAAGGAATATATTCATCTTTCATTTGAACGTCATTAGTCTTCAGAAAAAGATAGAGGAAGTTGTTATGCTCATAGACAAATTTAAAGCTCAAGTAGTGTTTCTGACAGAAACGAAAATCGACGGATCGTATCCTAATAGTAAATTTGCAATAGAGAGGTACAAAAAGTACGGGAATAATAGGAAGAAGGGTGCAGGCGGTGTTTTGGCAAACGTGTCCTCTACATTGGCATCGAAAAGGCTCAGTTTGCCATGGTCTTTTAGTACCATCGAAGTCCCAGCCATCGAAATCACTCTTAGCAGGCATGAAGCAATGCATGATTGGAGTTTACAGGCCGCCTAACGCGTCATGTGCTAATGACTACATTAGACTGGAAGAGGAGCTAAACGATGTCTTTGGGCATCGCTTCAGAAGGAATTATTGATAATCACAGGGGACTGAGATTAGATCAAAGAGAACGCAAAATACTTCGAGATCTACAAGAAGTACGAGGGGTGGAATGCTTATAGTTACCATGCCAAACAGGGTAACAGATACGACTGAGTCCTTGCTGGATTTCATATTAACTATAACAAACTACGATACTATGAGGCGTGTGGCGTTAAAAATCCAGAAAAGAGCGATCGCGCAATGGTATACGGGCTAGTGACTGAGAAGGTGAAACATCATCAGAGAAAATTGCACAAATTGGTTTTATTTAGGGACTTTAAGAACTTAAATGTTGAGAGTCTAAAAGACAACTTGAGAACAGCGCCATGGCATCTGGGTGAAATGTTCGAGTTTGTAGATGACAGTTATTACTTTTGGACTACTAAATACGATATGAGATGAACATATGCCAGTAAAAAGGATGAAAATGAGGGCAAAAGATGTGCCTTATATGACACCAGCTTGGACGAAAGCTACCAGAGCAAAGTGTCGTTTTTCGAAACGAATTAGCCAAATTAGGACACCGGAGAATTCGAACTTTGAACTAAAACGGCAATGGAGGAATGAGGCAACGAAACAAAGGCGAATAATGATTAGAAAATATGGAGTGAACTAGCGGATGATTTGCGTCAAAACTCGATGAAATTTTACAAAACCTTCAAACCTTTCCTTAACAGGAAGGACAATTAAGGGAGATGGTGCAAGAGATATACACCTGAACATGGCACACCAGTGGAAATGGAGAGAAAAACGTGGAGTCCCTTGACGAGAGTGAATTTATACAGCACAGTAGCTTAAAATCAGACTGTTTTAAATAGCATATACAGCCAAACAAATAAATATTATTGAAATTGTTTATCGTTACCTTCACAGCTTCCTGGGTGATAGACCAGATTATTCTCAAGTCCTCTGCAATAGCTTAACTTATGCCAGCATCTGTTGTCGTAAGTTGTTCCATTCGCAGTGCACACTGGGTCTTCATATGAAGGGCATTGGTCATCGCACTCACACCGAGCGTCATGCGCACTGTAGGTCCTACAGACTCCAAATCGCGGGCAATGCACATTAAGGCAAGGATTAAGATCTGCACCAAGAAACAAGTCATTATATTATTGAGTTATTCTCACCATTCAAAAAAAAAAAAAAAAAACAATCATGTATGATTACAACATGTTTGCATACCGGCCAGGGCTCTGTTATTGTTGTGAACCACAATGTGATTATGTAATTAAATGGTTTGCTATGCGAATTTAGATAATACAGGCAAATTTATTAAAATGAAAAAAAAAACAACCTCCAGTAACAGCGTAGCTGACTATCAAGGGATCATGACTCGATCCTAATCCACTGAGGTCTTTAACGCATATCTTCATAGATTCTAATCCAACTTCCTACAACAAAAAGTGATAGCACTCAGAAAATAAACATGGTCTGATTTTCAGCGAACGTCAATTTGGATATGTGACCTTCCGATTTAATATAAATTCCTGGTAATTTCAGCGATAACTTTGATCAGATCCACACTGTTCTTTGTCAGCAATTTTAAAGTCCTTTAATCAATTTAGAAGACTGACCAAAGTACTTCTATCCCCTGACTAAACGAGAGAGAGGTGATTTGGATCTGAAGGTGTAGTCACTCTTCAAGCAAACCATTTGCATATTAAATGATTCAGCAAAGCACTGAAAAAATCCATAATCCTGAACATCAAACACACGTAATAGCAATGCAAACCTACCTGTACCCATGCCGATATGATATTATTTCCTGGAAGACGACTTCCCTTGATCTGACGATCACATTGATGATTTACGGAAAGAATAATAACTGGCGATTCGTAGAAAGTCGTATTGAAAGGTACTTCCTGTAAATACGTAAGAAAAATCAAGAACGTTTTAAGGAGATGAATTAGTATGTAGCTCTTTTCCCATTATTTTGGGCCATCCTCTATAAACCTTTCACTTCTCAGAATAATCTCTCAGGGCTAGCTATTTTCAATGAATATAAAGCAGATACGTTTCAAGACAACCCATACTATTCTTTGCTGAAGAAACTAGATTAAATCTATACAGAATCAGGTGGCACAGTAATGTATAAGTGTACGTACAGCTTTTCGCGCCCTCACGAAAACTGACAAGCATAAAAAAAACAACGAGCTAATAAACTATTCGTTAATTTGTGTAACTACCTCAAATCGGCGCGTAGTAGGACAACAGCACTTATCACTTAGCACTTCTGTTATTATTTTTTTAAGCGACCGCTATAAGGTTGGGTCGGCAGGCATCGTACAAAGTTTTACCTTTTACAGATATAGTTCAATGGTTATTGTCAATGACACGAAACTAGTTGCCAAGATTTAGCTTGTAATTGTCCCTAAAGGGAGAGCAAGGGTGGCGCCCGCACTCGCCTCCCACCAATGTAGCCCGGGATCAAACCCGGCGTCGACGCCATGAGTGGCTTAAAATTTTTGTTGGTTCTCTCCTTTGCTCCAAGAAGTTTTTCTCTGGGTGTTCTTGTTTTCCCCTCTCCTCGAAAACCATCATTTCTAAACTGTCATGAGGTAAAATTTAGAAATACCAGTTGTTCTGAATTTGTGCAAATCTATAACTTTTTAATTGAATGTTTGGACAAGTGACAGTTTCGCTGTGTGTTCATTAATCACTATTAATATAACTCAAGAAACACGCAAAAAAAGTACGAACGGTAGGGTGGAAACAGCCAAGGAGTTAATAGATGATAAGGACAAAGACTGAAAAGTATTTTTAAAATTCGTTACTTTGGCAATCAGCTGTCCACTAAATAACTTTGCGGTAGTTATTGAAACTGTTACCGTTACTGAGATTAACTGTAAGTTTTAATCTGACAAATAACTGTGCTAAATGTTGAAATAAAGTAGTTTTCACCTGACAAAAGCCATAGTTGTTTTGGGCTGATGGATTTCCACTGTTTGCAAAATACTCTTTTCCTGTAATTGTAAAGTTGAGTTGACTTCCATTGCCAGTGAATGCGAACCAGTCCTGGGGCAAAAAAAAAATGTAAAAAGGTAAAAACGAAGAAAAGAACGGATTAAACTTGCCATCTATTAGACAAGAATGGTCAATGACATTTTCTGAAAGTCGCCAGGATTTTTCAGTGCCATCATTACATATTCTACTTGCAACCTCATTTCTCTGTACTCTGCAAAACTTGAACAGGTTGCCCCTTAAAAACACCAAATCAAGATTGATCAGTATATTTTTACTAAATTTCTATCCTTAAAAAACTTCCTATCAAAATATCTCGATAATGCTCTGGTAGGTTTTGCTTAAACTTCGCGAACATTAAGACAGCTATTAGAAGTTCCCGTAAACGATTCTCAGTGTTAAACACGTCATTACGTTGTCATGACAACTGAGATGTCAACGTCACACTAATCAAAACAGATTTTCATCTTTACCTAATAAAAACGACGCAGGAAATACTGAAACATGGACTGTATTACTCCTGAAAAATCCAGTCGAGCCACCTCTACTTACCCATTATTCGTGACTTATGACATCGACACAAAACACTGACGTCGCGACGTGAGAGACAACAAAAATATTTCACCCCGAATAACGCAGCACGTGAATTAACAAGACACAAATCGTATTTGCAAACGTCGTGCCATACGTCATGCACCAGTGCGTGATCCGAGATGATAGTACTGTATAGTCCGTGGTCTTTCACTTTATTGTTTAATTACTCGAGCACAATACTTCCCTTACCACAACTGCATCTTGGTGTTTTCCATCAAAAGGCAAGAATTCCCTTAGGCACACTTCAAATCCTCCAGAATTGACGTTTTCTAACCATAAGTACATAGCATCATTTGGCTTTGTACTGCGAGTGTACTTAACAGAGACAAATACATTAGGTTCGGAAGCAAAGTTCTGCAAAAAAGAATATATAGGCAAATGAAAAACTATTAACCGAAAAAAAATTAGCAACATTTCCTAGAAATCAAATAAGAGTCAATGTTGTCCTCATGTAAGCTACACTTAAACGAAAAGAGAAAAGGAATCATGGATCAATCCCATTACAGTAAAATTCCGAAAATAAGCCTCGGGCTTATATTTTTCAAAGGTCCTTTTTGAGGGGTTTATTTTTGGAGGGGCCTATATTCGGAGGGAGATTTGCGTTACAAAATCGATTGAGCTTCCCTTATAGATGGAAGTAATTTACTGTTTTTGCTTTGTTTCACTCTGTATTTGAGGGCAATTTTCCAAATACAAGCCCCCGGGGGGTTTATATTTGGAGGGGTGATTTAACGGAGGGTTTTTTGCGTTACCGGTTTGGGGGGTTTATATTTTGAGGGGCTTATACATGGAGGAGCTTATTTTCGGAATTTACGGTAATCTAATCATGTTGGCTCGAGTTTCTTTTCATCCCATTTTTCTGCGAATAAATGCACAAAGCAGGGCGAAATCAATCATATTTACCACATTACTAAAAGTTACAAATAAAAACTTTAGTTTTTAGCTAAGCTTTGTTACTTGCAATGTGAAAGTATTAAAATTTCAAGTAAATGAAGATAGCTCTATTTAATTTCCTGATTCGCTACTATTACACATCAATACATTCAACACGGCCAAGCATCTTAATCACACCACCGAAGTAAAACGTAACGAACACGATTCATCTTAAATTTGGACCTAAGCCCAGGCATGAAAAACTAAACTAAACCAGACTGAGAGAATTAATTGATCCCTGTGATCCAAAAATAAAAACTCCTAATATTTGACTTGTTCAGTGCAAGAGAGGATATCCTCTCTTGTTCAGCGTCGTCTGCTTAATAAAGTGCTATTTTAATTTTTTTTCGTCTTACTAAATTATACAATTATTGTCACTCGGTTATCTAACCTGAGGAAAGGCCACCTTTTCACACTTCGTTTCTGTTGTCCATATTCCGCTAAAAGTAACGCTCCCATCCGTTAACATGGGTTTGTCCTGAAACGCTACCCAGTTGATAATTCCAGTGTCATTTGTAGAACCTGTTGCACGCGAGCATAACTGAAATCCAGCTGTACTAATGGACTCTGCCCACACGGTGGAAGGTGAATGAACAACGGATGACTGATCTTCGTGGCTTAATGATGCAAATACTCGAACCTGAAATGTGTCAGGTAGAAATATGCATTAATGAGAAATGAAGACAAGACAAGGCAATATTTATTTGGGTCTAATATACCACCTGCTGCATCAACTGTTTACCAAACAATTTAAAATTAAACCTTCTATGTTATAACATCATATATAACAAGTTGTTACGAATAGCGATAGTTACATACGCAAGCAAAAATGCCACCCTTAATTGACGCCTCCACCCCTCCCCATCCCCCAATCCTGGTCCTATTCCAAGGATTAGATATTTTCCAACCTGAATTTATGGTCAGAATCCTCTGACTTTTTTTGTTTTGTTTAAAAACACACGACGCATTTTAGGGATTATGGAGCACTTGAATATACCTATGTGCACTAAATTAGCTGAGGTCATAACATCATAAAAGCCACAATGTTGGCAAATCAAAATTTGTAAAGAAGATAGTTTCTAAAGAAGCTTATTGCGGTCTGCTTACATAAGAAAGTTTTCGCGAACCCGTTAGAGGAAGCGACTCTATAATTTCTTTAGTAGGGTTTACTTACGGTTCCTGATCCACTAAACGTTTGCGGAAATACTACGTTAGTGCAGCGTGGCAGTGTACAATGTTGTGGTGCCTCACATCCGCCGTTTGCAATTCCATCCTTGACGTGTCTCTGACGTGTTCAGTTTGCCAACCTGTTAGGAAATGCCTATAAGATAGAAAAAAATTATCCAAAGTTGTTTCAATGTAGTGGAAAAAGAGCGGAAACATAGGGTATGAGGTGTTACGAGATATATGAGGAGAGTGTTGCTTGAAAAGAAATGAATACAGGCTAGGGGCGTGTCTGTGTTCAAATGAAAGGCGAGGAGAGATGCGGAACTTTTGTGGGTAAAATGTGATGGAGATAGAAAATTGATTCTTCCTCATTTAGTGAAATTCTGTAAGAACAAAATATCACTCCTGTTTTTCTTTTGTAAGGATATTGTAAATCTGTTTTGCACGATAGCCCTCACGTAACTTGGCCTATGATTCAATAGTGTAGTATCTGGGATCAAGTACGAAAGATCGTGATCGTAAAAAGTGGAGAGTCTACTGTTGCGTTGAAAATGGCAGAATGATGCTCTAAAAGAACGCAGCTTGGCGCTTGGGTAGAGGGTTTCTACACATATACAGATATTTAAATATGAAATACCCAAAATGCTCTTAAGAAATGGTAATAAACAAGTTAGTGGTGAATGGCATTTCTTTATGACCATGAGTTCGATATACGCACACTCCAAAACGTTTGGAACGAAAAACTATTAGAAAGGTGCAAAACTCCCGTAATTATCTTCAAGAGTTTTTTCTAATCAATATGCAAAATTGAATATACATGTACAATCAGAAGTTGTTGTTTTGTCTTTATTATCACGTTCACTCTCAATAAAGCCCATTCCACCGTTAAAATCAATCATTAGCAACCCGATTGTGACTCCTCTCACTACCTTTTCGTTGATATTCAGTGAGACGAATTGAAAGCAAATCTAAATGTCTAGACCATCTCTTTGCTAGCGTCAACATATGCGAGCTCGGCTCCTTGCACCAAAATCCGTCAATGACAGTTATCTCTGATTGGATTAAAGCACAGCTGCACGGAAGGGAAGATTCTGATTTTTCAGATACTGCTTGAAAGTATCTTAAATGTTAAGACAACTGGATAGAAGGGGGGGAATGACTGATTCGGACTGGATACGAAAATCAAATAATATAACCTAGTCTAAAGTTCTTTGTTAAAAGCGGATCGCTGAAATACCAGATATCACTAAATTTAATTCCTTCGAAAAATTCCGCGTTAATTCAGAATGTGGGTGTGGAGTATAAGAGGGAAGGTTTTTAACTAACCGCAAACCGCAAACTGCAAAGTCTCCTAAGCATATTTTAAAACATCGTATCAATAATTGCCTAAGCGTCCCCTTTTAGCCATTTTGTTTCGTTTTCTGTCAAGTGGTAGCCTCATAACAGACAGCATTTTTTTTTTTTTAGATTTCAACAGAGATGCGACAAACAAGTTAATTGATCTAGGCCTTCGTAATTTAATCATTTTTTCCAGAAAAAGGGATGTAGAGGTCTGCAAACAAGAAACAAGGAGATAATAAAATACATCGATATGAGACTTTCGTTTGAGACAGAATGCTGTAAGGTTCAGTCCCTGAAGCCAGGAGCCAGTTAACTCAAAGTTTTAAATCATTCATTTGTAAATTTCTAGTGGTTCGGATTTATGATCTCCTCCACAGTTTTCTTAACGAGGAGACCTGCAGAAACGTCAGTTAAAGCGGTTAGTGTGTGCTTTAGCTAGTCGTGAGCTCGAGCACACATTTAGGTACATAAAAACGGGGAAACGGGAAGGGCGTGATATGTTCCTCAAACTTATAAACAAATCACATCCCGAAAAATTCAAATGATCTTACAGTTAGACCTTGTGTTAGGTTAAGCCTGAAATAGAATATTTTCCCTGGAAAATAAATATGAATTAAAAGACTTTGAACGAAATGAATTAGGTTTTACAAGATAGAAATTTAAAGATTTTTGTTAAAAAAAATGTTCCTAATTATAGAATACCTAAGAAAAACACTGTGGTATATATAGAGAATAATACATGGTCGCGCGGAGATATGGAATTTATCTTCGAGTGTTCACATCGATATCGAACGAGTGAGCGCAGCGAACGAGTGAGATATCGAATGTGAACACGAGATGCATATTGATCTCATGCATGTCCATATTCATTACTATTATTTTGGTCAATTTCATACACAATGTGAATTCTCTTAGTGTTTAGCCTAACAGACAAAGGCGCTCTCTCAGGAGCTTAAGTCTGCGGAAACAATTTAGTCATGGCGTTGTTTTTTAGCCCAACTCTTTCTAAAGACTCAGATAATAAGGAGTTAAATACTCTACTTCTACTTGATGAATGTTTTACATGTTCCTCTGAAAAGTGGATCTGAATATCAGATGCGCTATTTTTCGAGTCCACCATCAGCTTACCCTTTACTGACTGTTTCGAACTGGCCCAGAAAGAAATTTTTCCTTAAAGTTCCATTTAAGGGATTGCATGTGACTAGGGGAAGCTTTTTGAACTTAATCCATACTTGTCGCGCCAAGATGGTACGGGGCATCGCTAAAAATCCTTAACATCAACTTGGTTTTTTGAAAGAAGGTCCAGTTTGCTAAAAGGAACCATAATCAATCAAAATCATCTCTGGTATCATGAGGACTCCACCTGGTGATCAAAGCCTCCTTTTGTTCTCTTCTTGATCGAGGGGGAGAAAAGGAGGCTCTGCCTTAAACGCGTGAAACCTTTGAGGTCGCCCCAGCCCTTCGTATTTAACTGCCTTACAAGATATCAATAATCTCGAACCGTACGGGTAATACAAAACGATGGTTAGTCTCGAGAATCTCAAATTAAAAAAAAAAAAACATCGAGAGATTCAAAATTATTCGCTTAGTTGTTTAAGACCAAAATGTTTACCGAACAGCTAAGTAGGGCCCCTCAGCACATACTAATGAAATCCTTCTTTCTACATCGCTCAGCTAAAACTATCCCCATGATCTTTCACGCACGTTTTTAAAGACAAGTAAAATTCCATTTCAAAAGCGCTTCGTTTTCTCCAGATAACGGCAGAACATGAACTAAAAAACTGTTCATGATGCGGCCGCCAAAATTACGAAGAATGATACGATGTCCTCAACATTTCCAACATCTAGGTCTACATATAACTTGATTGACACAATAAAGTGATTTGACGTATTTATGACACGGTCAGTTTCCTTTGTCCCTAGGGAAGACCCTGTTATGGCAGGAGCCCCGTTAGAGTAAATTCCGACAAGCGACATAGCCTTTGAACAGCGACAATGGAGCAGAAATGGTGACAAGCGACACAAAGATGGGTTGAAACTACGACAGCGACAGAGAAAAGCGAAAAATCAGTAGTATAATACCGACAGCGATATGGCTTCCTCCTCAATACGTGAAACAACGGGTTTTGAAATTCAGACAAGGGACAGACATAACCCTCCTCAAGTCCTGAGAGGGCCTCTTAAAGGGACAGTGTTCCGATTATCCGCACGCGCGAGCATCATCTGTTCTTTCTTAAAAAGACAATTGAACTGTCATATTGACGCGACAAGATTTCCTTCCGGACCGCACCGCCGACCGAGATTTGTTGATAACATTCTCAAGTAATATTTTAGACTTTCGAAGAAGTCCTTCCCCTTGTTTAAAATTTGGCTCGCGGCACGAAGACTTATCGTGACTTTGTCGCTAGCGCGGCTGCCTCGCGACTCGAAAAACTCGTTCCGCTCGCTTTTAAAACAGCTTTTCTGCTGTGAAACTCGTGTCAGAGATCAATTTGTGGCAAATCCAAGTGCAGTAATATTTGCCGACGTTCTAGCCTCAAAAGTTCGAAAGATAAAAATAAAAATTCAAAGTCATCGCGATGAAGCATCACAAAGGTTAGTCAATCATAATATTACGATTTCATTGCACTCGTTTCTCAAAACATGTAGTGCTTGCCTGTTTGATTTTAACGGCCGTAGGGAGGTTTTTTTGAAAGTTTTCCAACGCGTCGTTGCAAAACACTGTGCTTCACGAAGCTTATTCAGTAACATCTGTCAGCCACATCCATGTCTCAATGGTTTCTTTCTTACATAGTCTTTATTGTTGCTGTTCCATTTCTGCGTATTCCTTTCACGATTATCTGAGCTTCTATGAAAGCTAGCGGGAGAAATAAGCCATTAACTGGCATTAAAGCGCTTCCCTTCTCTTGGTCCTCCAGCTAACGGCAATGAAAGTAACAACAAAAAATCCCGATTTCGCCCAAATCGAAACATAATGGGAACAATATACTAGAAATACGTAAATCGCAGGACCTCGCTTAAGGACTTCGGGGAAACGGCAAGTAAAGCCGAGAAGGAAATTTGTAAATCTAAAATGAAAACTAAAAGAAAAAAAAAGAAAGAAGCGAAGAGAAAAAATTATGTGCGGAATCGAACTCCGGACTTTCGACTTACTGGGCCAAAGGCTTTACCACTAGGCAACGTGGAACACAAGCAGATTGAGAGAAATTTTATTATTAAAACCTTCAAGCCTTATTAAAGTGAATTCAAAGATATTTTTCAGAAGAACGACTGCAGTTTCGACAGTGAAAACCCAACGTAGATGCATTACATCGCATTTACATGTAAAGAATGGAAGCCCAACAGTCTAGGCCGATAGGGTATAAACTCGTCTGCGAGCAAAACGTGTTTTGTCACCGCGATGTTCGCTCATATGTTAAGGCTAATTATCCAAAATCGCTTCCATTTGCTCTTAAAGTACTTTAGCATTCAAAATTCATTGAGTGATGTTACCTCTGCTCCACTGTTTGATGATGCCGTCTCCATCTTTGTTGCTTGCGCCGTTGAATTTCAAGTCGGCGTTCGCGCTCCAGAGGATTTTTCGGTGTCAAATTTTCCACTGCGAGGATTGACAATTCGGCGTTCTTGTGTTTGCTGTTCTGTTTGCATGAAAAATGGCTTGAGATTCACCGATAGTAAACATTGTTTTGCAGACGACGAAAAGACAGCTCTTCATGAATACTTTGGTCATTGATGGGAATTCGAAATCGCTTTCAGTCCAATGTTGCCTAGAAACAAAAATGCGCCGTGACGTCAAACTACTGTATGACGTCATGGCGGACACCATCGGATATATACAAGTAAAGATGAAAACTGCGACTTTGCAGCTCGCTAGGACCCACACGCGGTTCACGCACTGCGCGCTTCGCGCGCGACGAGATTATAAACTCACTTCGCTCGGCGCTCCGCGCCTCTCTTCGCGAGGAATCACTGATCTGTAATTCTGAGAAGTTTTAGTGCAGTATCGAACTCGGCCAAGTCCGATGCAAACGGATTTTTCAAGGTTCTCTTACTCTCCTCTCATCGTTTGATTTCGCAACAGGATGAACATAAGTCAAAATTCTGAGCATGCGCAGAATCGGGATACTTTTCCTTTTAATGTAATGGGACGCTTTCCATTTACTAAGACACTCTGAAAATTCCAGTTGGGAAGTTAATGGAACACACGTTTTGCGGGCGTTCCACTGGAAAGTTCCCGGGAATAATTGGAATTTGAAAAAGGTAGTCATGTTTTCCCGTTGGAAAATTAAATTTCCGGTAAAAAACCATGTTCCATTTACGAGTCTTCACAAGGAATCACCGGCAGTTCCAGGCTATTCACGCACGGTGATATCTGTGCTACCATCTTAAATTTTGGTAACGAACGCATAAACGAATGGAACTTGTGTCAAATGGAACACATTCTTCACTCGATGGACCTTTCGATGGAAGTTTCCGAAAGTTTTTGGTAAATGGAAAACGCGCATGGACACTCGTTAATGCGGACAACAGACACTTGATTCTTGCCCAACCAAGAGATTCTCGTAGAAAGCCAGCCTCGCTAATGCGTGCACTTCATTCTCATTTGCGTCAAGTATTAAGACTTCCCTTTTTATTTGGGCGTCGCCCAAATAGAGTAATCGAGTTCGCCTGTTTTGATTCAAAGTTGCAGTAGGCACGCAATACGTGCGAGGGTAAACAAGCCAAGTAAACAGTCTGCCACGCGGTGTGTCACAGCACATCATTTATCTTCAAATTTAACCACCCCCCCCCCCCTCCGGCCCTTCTCAAAATCTTCAATACCCCTTTCTCTGTATTAAATGAGCTTTTGGCCTTAGCCATGTTCTTTCCACACAGATATTATCAAAATTAAGCGAAAAACAATCCTAAACAGATAACCTGACAACATTAAAATAAGCACAGGTATGTACTTTTCACAACCACCACTTTATTTCAATGTACTATAACTACATTATTCCTTCATAACCAAATTATCACTTCCACAACTACCTAACTGCAACTCCTAAAATCACTTTTTCTTCCCAAAATAATTATTTTTTGTTACTTCATAGCGGAGCTCCGGCGCGCGAAGCGCGCCAGCGGAGCACCGTAGGTAAGAAAATTTAGTAAACCGTCCCTCCGAGAACGTAGCGTACGTATGACGTAGCGTACGCCCGTACACTATTTGCGGGGGAGGGAAGGGAATCAGGTGTCACCCCGTCCGGGGGAGGAGTAGGTTATAAATCGCCGATTCATTTGTGCAACCCGCCTTTTTCTTGGCGGTTAGTCGCCCAAGAAATGGCATGGCTTTCGTCGCGTTCAAAAACATGTTTACTTCAACTATTTCATTGCATAAGGATTTTGTGACCGTAGTGCTCAGTTTCTAGTAAACTGTTTCGAAAAAATTGTTATGGCAACAAACAATAGCGGATTGAATTCAAACTATTTGCTTGTAAGCCCGGAAGAGCGACGGGAAAGAGAAAGAAGAGGAAGGCATAGAGTAAGAATTAACAGGCGCACTAGCGAAAAGGATTCAAGTGGAAAATTTATGCAGCATCTGCGACTTGCTGACTGACAGCTAAAGCTGACAGAGTTTTGAGTCATCTTGTGATGTTATTACCTGTCTTTTTGCACTGGATCTACAAAATGAAATACAGCAGCTATCAATATTCTTTTGTTATTCTTGGCTGGCTTGTTTACTGGGTTGTGGTTGAGAAATGCGCCGCACGACAAAAAGAAATCGGGAATCATCGTTTTTAAAAATAAGCTACTCTTAGTAAGCTTACTTCGCCTTGCTGGACTATGCGAAAAGTCTTAAGCGATTCTGGCTTAACTTGATGGGTTTTCGTACTGCATCAAGACCGGTAAGCTTGAGTAATTTTATTGCATTTTATGTGTTTTCTTTTTTCATGTTTATGCCGTCATTTTCCGCACATTTGTAAGATTTGAGACAATTTATCTGACCTAGTAAAGAACTTAAAAATTCTTTAGACATTTTCTGACCGCGACTAGAAGAAAAAGTTCTGAAAAATAGTTTAGTTATCCTATTGTCTGTAAAAAAAAGCTTTGAGCGATATTCTTGCCTGGAGTTCATCTTGCAAAATAGCAAACATGGGCAAAGGCGGCATAAAACTTAAGGCTCAAATCTGCAAGGTTTTATTCGTGACTCAGGATTTTCGGAGACACTTTACTCTCAAAACACGTCTTCGGGAATAAAAAATTGTTGACCTTTAAATGTTTCTTTGTATAATATTGTATGCCAGTATATATATATTTTATTATTCATTCAAAATATTTTCCCGATTCTGATTGGCTAAAAGCACAAGTTTAATTCACCATAACCAGTTACTGATTACCAAATTTGGAAGAATTTTGTGTTTAACGAGGAAATGACGTCAAAAATGCAGCGTTTTCGCAGGTTAAGGCACCTTTAACCGAGAAGACCTGGGGTCGAGGTTGAGTTGTTTTGGTTGTGAACTTGATAAATGGCGGACATGAGAACTAGGCGAAAAAATAGCAAAAAACATGGCAAGAACAGCAAGAAGACAACTAGAAGGGCGACATCTGCTATTTGGTAAATATTTGCGGAGCTGGACAAACCTAAACGTGCACTATCGAAGATGAACTTAACATCGATGGACCGATGGAGGTAAGCATGTTTTAGCCACGTTTTTAAACTACGAATTATTTTGAATGAATAATAAAACAGTTATTGAATTCGGCTTTCGTATCATATGAAAAATTATGAAGATCTCGGAGGGTGTTATCGGCGTCGGGTTACGGCCTGCCTCGACGGATAACACCCTCCTCGATCTCCATAATTCTTCATAAGATACTCAGCCTCATTCTTAAATATGCCAGTTGCTTTTGACTTTTCTCACCAGGGTCACGCGTTGGTCACGCTCTACGTCCAATTTTTATGCTCTGATTGGTCAAAACTTAACAGGCGAGTTCATGCGAAAATTTATGCAGCATCTTGAAACTTGTTTACCTTGACAGCTGAAGCTGACAGAGTTTTGTGTCAACTTGTGATGTTTTTAACTGTCTTTCTCCACTGAATGAACAAAATGAAATTCAGCTGCTATCAAGTGTCTTCTGTTATTCATGGCTACTTTGTTTATTGGGTTTTTGGTTGAGAAATACGTCGCTTGTCAAAGTCGGAAGTTCGATTTCGGATGGCAAGCCTGAGTAATTATTTTATTTGATGTTTGTTTTTTATATCTAATTTAATGAAGTCGAGTGTAGTTTATGGGTCTATTTAGTTTATGCACGTTTGTAAGATATGAGACAATGATCTGACCGAGTATCAGGTTTGATTATAAGCTTATAGAACTTTAAAAAGCCTTCAGACATTTTCTCACCTCAAATAGAAAGAAAACGTTCCAAAGAATATTTATTTATAATTCTGGGTGTAAAAGAAAGCATTGAGCGATTTTCTTGCCTCGAGTTCATCTTTGAAAAAAGCAAAGACCGGGGAGCCGGCTTAAAACATTAACAAGGATTTTCAGAGACACTTTAATACTTGTCTTCGTGAATGAAAATTGTTGTCTCTGTATATTTTTAACCGAATTATTTGTTCATTATTATGTTGAAGCGTATAACTCTATTAATCTTAATTTAAACTGTCGACTTTGGCGCTTGTCAAAATTGAGAACCGGCTAGTCATGGCTAGTCGTATAGGTGATTTTGGAAATTTTTTTTAACGGTTTTGCTTAAAGCCCACGCGTGCTTCGATCACCCTGAATATTGAATGAGTGCAATTTGTATTGCAAAATTGTGAAATACTGCATTCTGTCCGTGGTCTGTATGATAAAAACAGCGCCTCATGGTACTGTTTCACCTCAGATGTGATGTATAAAAAGTATAAAAGGTTGGTTTACACGTCCCCAGACCTGTTGGCAAGATTTTGTAAAGTAAACTTGTCGAACGCAAAAAATTCGGCCTAATTTGTTTTCCAAGAATTTGTTTTCCAGGCCTAATCTACTGTGATCAAGAGCCATTATGGCTATGCTATTTTTTGGGTGTACATATAATAAGGCTATCAACTTGATGTAAGATTAAGTTCAATCTTAGCTTGGACTGTTTGAAAATTATTTTTTCTCTAAAATCACTTAGCCTTTCCCTCAAAAGTCACATGAATGTGCTCTAAAGTTAACTGATTTGTGGAATACAAGTTTATTGTTTGATTTAAATTATAAATTCGAGTTAATAGGAGCTTTGCTTTTAGCCCTGGCTAAATCTATATATTATTAAATTCTACGGGAAACAATTCATGTCAAGAAATGACTCCTTTGAGGCCGATTTACATGGGCTTGAGCCTGAAAAATTTGTTCTGCTCATGCGCAGTTTAAATGAGCGGGCTATGAAGCTGAATGAAGAAGGCAAAACAAAATGGCGGCCGAAAAGGGTACTTGTCCCGTGGAAAGTTTTTATCGCGGAATAGGGAGCCACGTTTGACTCAAAGTCTATAATTTATCATCACACCACGGATCCCACACTCCTGTCCGGCTATTTGAACAAGATTCCTTAAAACGAAGTTTGTTTTGCCTAAGCGTTCCTCTGGATCCAGTTCTTCATCATGATCATCAGCGTCTTGTTCTGCAGATTTGCAATTGTGCGATTCGTACAGAAGTTTACTGCCAACAAACATCATTTATTAGTTGCTGAACATGAAACCAGGCGCAATTTAATAAATTTACGACAAATTTGTAATTTATAGATTCAAAGATTGCTTGTTTATTTGGGCCTGAAATGATGGATATCCTTTGTGGTTGTATTTCCTTTCCTACCAACGCCGTTTTCCTTCTTTTCTTGGTCGCTTTGCACGGCCTCTACACAACTCAACACAAACGTAATGCAAATTACAAGAAGGGCCGGGGCGCTCCACAAAATTGCCATCATCTACGAAGGAAGGAGTACTTTTCAAACGCCGATTTACATATATTTTTATTCGATCCCAAGGCCTTTCATATAAACCCGTGCATATTTCAAATACGCATGTTTTAAACGACTAGGCCGCTTAAAGCAATGACCCTGTTTTGGCCGAGCGGTCAATGACCGTCACGGCTACTTTCAAGTTCGACGAACTAGAAAACTGATTCACATGGTTTGTCTTTCATTTTCCCAACGTATTTTCGACTTCCAGATAGAGTAATAACTAAATATCGTAAATATAACCGTACATTTAGAGAAAGTAATCGTTAACTTTGTCTAGTTTTGCTTTTCGTTAAAAATTAACAATTATCGATGTGAATTTCGGTCACGATTTCGGGGCCTGGGATCGAAAAAAGACAAATGTCACGTAATTTTTTGGCATGCACTAATTAACAAACTACAGCCATTATCTTACTAATTCAAGTCCAATATAACTCAACGCCTTCCATTTCACGCATCTCAACTAACCCCTAAAATATACGACGCTACTACACTACTCACACATCCCTTTAAATACACATGTTTCCATGATAATGTTTTTTTGAAGATTAGGAGATGTTCAATTTTACAATGCTAATAATGTCCTGTTTTATTCTTTTAGTATTTTGTTCGAAAGGGTGTAATATTTAATTAAATAACATGACTTGCTTAATACCGACACTCCGTTACTACGGACAATTTTTATGCCCCCCTCACCCCCCAACCCCCCTCCTCTTGCCCCCGGGGTCCGTATAATTAACGGGTTTGTCTATAACAATAAGGTTGAGGGCCGGTTGCTGTATTGGATCTTCGCTTCAATTCGAGTCTAGGTTACCACTAGTCATTCAGAAGTTCCCTTCGAAAGATAGTCATATCTAATTAATACTAAGGATTTCGTCATAGCGGTTCGTTGTTAAAAAAAAAAATATTGAGTTAACATCCACTCCATGCCTATGCTCTTATCATGACGGGCTGAAATCTGTTCCTCATGGAAATATGCAATTTTTTTGGGACTGAAATATCTAATTTAATCAATACCGTAAAGTTCGGCAAGTAACGAGTACTTTCGGAAGGTTCCTACCCTCGGGTAGCTAACATGTACCGTACATCTGTCTTAAAAATTACCAAGTTAAAGTAATAATATCGCCACAATTGTGAAAACATCCAAAATTATAAATATTTAGCGAAAGGCATTTCTTGTTATAGCTTTTTGAATAAAAATTTTAAAAAAAATCCTTGATTACGGTATGGGTATTCACAGATGAAAGGAAGAATTTCTGAAACAAAATGTATTATGTACCTTTCCCGGTAACATAACGGAATCTCAGTGATCATTCCCGGGGTCGTTATAACCGTTAAAAATAAACCTCGGATCAGTTTGGCAAAGTTTGTTGTATCTATAACTTCCGTTATTTCTAGCAAAAAGGGAAATTACTTTTGAAGTCACTGCTTTCGGAAGGTCGTTATTTTCGGGGGGTCATTACTTTTGGCATTCGCTAACACCTGCGAAAGTTTTTCGCTACTTTCGGAAGGTTACTTCTTTCGCGAAGGGGGAGGGGTGTCGTTACTATCGGTATTTAACTGTACAAGAAGTTCATGCTATTTTGGAACTTGAGATTAATGAAATTCTATACAAATCCCGTGTCAGAGACAGACTCTCAGATCTCGAACCTTGAGGATACAGTAAAAACCTACCTATAAGAAAATCGATTTTTCCAACTAAACCTAAATAGGTTCTTATAGGAATGGTATTTAGTGGGAGTTTAGGCTACGTGGGTTATTAAATACGTTCTTAATTTGATAGGGGCACTAGCAATCAGCACAGATAACTACTGTGATAATATAACATGCAACGAGGTGCATCATGGGATACTATTTGATCGTCGTCTGGTAAAATAAAAATCTTTTGGGCTAAATAGGTTCTTATGAAACGGGGGTTAATGAAAATTTTAACCTAACAGGTTCTTAAACTATAGGTTCTTATACGTGGGTTTTTACTGTATTGGAACGCCCCCTTTGTCAAGATTCTTGTTTTACTTGTCGCCTCTCGTTCAGATTCTCTTACCTTCAGTCTAATTTTAAAATTAGATCTGAATCACAGTGGGTTAGAAAATTTCGTGCATCAGACAGCGAGAACCGCCCAAAAAAAGGTTTCATGTTGTTCTATTATTTTACCTATATAACTGTGAGGTAAAAACGTTTTAAAATAAACACCGAAAATGTATTTTCGCGGACAGAATGAAAGTCAAATCCCCTTTTTGATAAATACGCAGACGGAAATTATGTTTACGAGGTTTACGTAAGAGTCCTAGATTAAAATGTAAATTAAAGTAATTTTGTGAAATCGAAACTTCTGTATTTTTGTTAAAATCTAAACAACCCTTCAGATAAAATTTATTTATTTCTAGACTCTTATAGCTTTTATTTTACGTTTTCAAAGTTATCGACGTCATTAATTGAAAGTCTAAATTACTGTAGTGAGATTAACATGATAAATGATCTCTCTTGGCGGAAGTTTCATTAATTGCATTGCTTTCTTAAAAAGTGACAAATTGACATTACGGGTAAGCTTGAGAGACAAGGCAGGTGAAATAAGGTACACTAAGCAAATATTGGCGATTGAGACAAACAGGATAAAAGCAGAGTTTAGGTTTTAATGAAAATGCGTGTTATTGACCACTCCTCCGAAAGCAGATGGCCAAATAAGAAAAAAAAAAAACATCAAACGGTCACTTCAAGCTCAGTTCATGATAGTCTCTTGAAACGCGTGAAGTTGAGGTAAGCTTCAAAGCGGAAACAAAACTGCTCGTTACCTTGTGAAGGAAAAAATCTGAATTTTTGGTTAATGTAAGCGCTTCGAAATGCCCTTCTCTTCTAGCGAATCTGTTAACAGCACAAGAGCCTTAAATATAGGAGAATTGTTACAGGAAGGCAACTTTCAAAAGGGAATCAAAATCACTGCATTCGTTTTTCTCCAGTTGTTGTCTATGCCAGGCAACGCTTTGTTAATCGCGGTCGTGTACAAAAACGCTAATCAAAGAATGAGGACACCAAGTAATTACTTCATCTTTAACATGGCCTGTGCTGATGTTCCGCTCACTGTTTATATATGCTGTTCCCGTCAGCATTGTCGACACTGCATATAACCACCAGTGGCTTATCACGGGAGTCGCAGGCGAGCTTCTTTACCGTTTATCTCAGTTTATTGGTCAAATGTCAGTCTTAGTCTCCACTGAAAGTTTGCTTGTGACTGCGTTGGATCGTTTCTTCCTAGTGTTTTATCCACTCAAGATATTAATAACTCTTCGTATCGCCCGGTTTCTGATTGGCGTCATTTGGATTTTTGCGGTCGGGTTCACGGTGCCGTTATTCAAAATGACCACTTTAGTCGAATTCCAGCCGGACTTCCATGTTTGTACCTTCAATTTTGGAATCATTGGTTACGTTATCATTTAGTTATTATTCTGCTACCCTGTGTTAGTATTACTGCCTATCATTGCTATCATCATCATCTACGCTGCGATTGGATTCAGACTGAAACACACCATAGGACCCGGCAACCAACTCCCGTCAAATCAACATCGACGGGAACAGATGAACCGCAAGATATTAACAATGCTTGTCACTGTTGTTGCTGTGCTAATCGTTTGTCGTTTTCCGTTGATTTTTGGAACGATGGCTTGTTTCTCTGGATTAAAAACTGCCTGCTCTTGGAACTTTCTGTTCCTTGGCTGGTTTCTGATATGCTTTAACAGTGGAATTAATCCTTGGATATATTTCATCTTTAATGAGCAATTCCCTCAGGGTGCGAAATTACTGCTGCAGAAGCTACTTTCGCGTTGTTTTAAAGTCACAAATGAAGTGGAAATGTTGGAATCGACTGGACGTCAAATCAAAACACACACACCACAAACACACGAGAGTAGCCATGTATGGAGTTCTCGGTACAGTCCAGCGAACAAATAGCTCAATAAAAAAGTTTTACCCTGACAGCAACATGCACATTTTCCAGTTTCTTCTCTTTGCGTCACTTAGACAGGGCTGAATAACGTACTACGCATGTCCGTGACATCACTTGTTTTACCAAGCATAGCACGTGCAGCGAAGCACTCGTGCGAAGTGAATTTTATGCATCTGAGCCGACCATCTTCGACCATCTGTTAAACTCATATTTGTTAATGCCAACGAAGGAGGAATTTCACGAAGACGTTAGAAATGCAACTCATGGAAAGAAATGTTACGTGATCTTTTTCTGGGATGGATAGATTTTCTTACCCCATGATGCTTCGCTGCGCACGCTTCGATTCGCGCGCGTGAGCTCCGCAAAAAATATTTTAATAATATATAGATTTAGCCAGGGCTAAAAGCGAAGCTCCCGTTAATAAATTCATAATTTAAATCAATCAATAAACTTGCAATCCACAGATCAGGGCACATTCATGTGACTTTTGAGGCAAAGGCTAAGTGATTTTAGAGAAAAATAATTTGACAGTCCAGGAGTGAAACAAACTTTACATTGATTTAGTAGTCTTATTTGTACACCCAAAAATAGCAATCATGTTCGATCACAGTAGATTAGGCCTGGAAAGTGTATTGTGGCATTAGCTGTTGCATCATAATGTGGCATTCATCAGTCTCTCCAACATTTTTCCGTTTGAGAGACTAATAATTGGACAACCCCGAAATATAATACTATGAAGGAACGGTGAAGCAGACTATTTTTCCCGAAACTTCGTGTACACATTAAGGACAACAACAACTTGCCACATGATAAGTTTCATCGATTTTTATTTCCAGTTTCTAGCAAATTTCCAGACCTAAACTTCGCCCCATATGTTCTCTATATTTAACCATGTTATGAAATCCGAACGTGGCACTAACAGTGAGCCTGGGTTACCTGTGATCAAAGCACGCCTTTCCTTTGCACAAATTATAGCATTGACCACATCATAAAACGTTTTCATGAAGAGAATTCCATAATGAAAAATCTGGTCCTATTTGATATGCAGTTTAATAATTATGGGCTTTTAGTGAAAACGATGAAAAAAATTCCCAAAATCACCTTTTCGGCCAGCCGGACGGGTTCTCACTTTTGACAGGCACCAAATTTGCAGTGCGATTAAAAGAGTTACCATGTACGCTTCAACATGATAGAGATTTTGTTATGTTTAGGTTTTATTTCCCTTTATTTGTAAAACTGTTTATGGTCTTGTTATGTGTAATCTTTAAAAGCTAGTGATTATTTACGCGCGGCGTTTTGAGTATTCCTGCATGCGATGTTAATGTTCGACTCGAAACAACCGGTGCAGCGATAAAAATTGCGAGAGGGACTACTAACAATCAATAAAATAAATAAAATTCGGTGAAACATATACAGAGACAATAATTTCCATTCACGAAGACAAGTATTGAGAGTAAAGTGTCTCTGAAAATCAGGAGTCAGGTAAGCACATAAAGCTTATTTATGTTTTAAGCCGGCTTCCCGGTGTTTGCTCTTTTTCAAGATGAACTCGAGGCAAGAAAATCGCTCAGAGCTTTCTGTTTACAGCCAAAATCATAACTAAATATTCTTCGGAACCTTTTCTTTGAATTTGCGGTCAAAAGACGTCTAAAGGATTTTTAAACATAAAAGACAATAATTGCTCAGGCTTAGCAGTCGAGATGCTGCTTCTGAAGGTCATCAAGTGTTCCAGAATCGCTTGAGACTTTTCAACCCTCTTACGCCTCAAGCAAGGGCAAGTGAGTAGGCTCATTTTTGAAAACGATGCCACCCGAAATCGGATTTCCAATGACTTTGACAAGCGGTGCATTTGTCAACAAAAAGCGCAATAAACAAACCAGCCATGAATTACAGAACAATCTTGATAGCAGCTGTATTTCATTTTGTACAGCAAGTGGAAAAAGACAGTTAAAAACATCACAAGTTGACACAAAACTCTGTCAGCTTCAGCTGTCAAAGTAAACAAGTTTCCAGACGCTGCATAAATTTTCCGCATGAACTCACCTGTCAAATTTTGACCAATCAGAACATAAAAATTGGACGTAGAGCGTGATCAACGCGTGACAATGAGAAAAGTCAAAAACGATTGCCTTCCCTGCATGTAAAAGCCGGTTGAATTTTCGCGTCCGAGGTCAGTTCGAAATCAAAATTTTAAAAGAGCGGCTCATGAACACGACTTATTTTATATGCATTTTAAAAAAATTGAACTTGAGCCTGCGATCATTTGAAACGTAGCAACTTGTCAGCGGATTACTTCAAAAAACAATCGAACTCAGTGGGTCGATACCTGAGCCCGCGATACGGTCAGGCGATACTGGTCAGCAGAAACACTATTTTGACAGCTGTCCATTAATCAAAAAATGGATGTACAATATCAGGTTGCAGGCTCCCAAACTAGCTAGAAAGTGTGAGATTAAACATTGGTATGCCTGTGGTGCGGATGGACGGAAGGTCGGGTGGTCGATGTACGGTCACGTGATTGCCGAATTTTCTAGGATGGCTGGATTTTCTAAGCTATGGGTGACCTCAATGGATAGAAAAATTAGCCCGCGATACAGTCAGGTGATGATGGTCAGCGTATACTCTAGTTTGACAGCTGTCAATTAACCTTCATTAGAATGGCGAATATTCGAATTAACAGTGTGAGTAAGACATATCCGTCCGGCTTGTAGTGGAAAATGACAGATCGTGTACCTGAGGGAACCTGAGCCCAAGTTATTAGTTTTCTGATAGTGGTCTGCACATATCCCATTTTGACAGCTGTCAATTGACCTTAATTTGGCTTGCCAATATAACTTTAAACGACTGTCAGCCGACTGACAGCCTAGCCTGGGGAAGTTTCGTTTTTATGTTGAATTGGTAAGTGTGACATATTATATCAGTTTATATGTAGGGGCAAAACGACTGGTCTTTGATCTGAGCCCGCGAGATGGTCATGTGATAATTGTCAGCGGATGTCTGTTTTTAACAGCTGTCAATCTAATCGTACTCATACGGATGGCTTACAAAACTGAAAGGCTAGTCAAGTTGTCCAAGATCTATTGTGACATTTGCCATCGACTTACATGAGGTGTGTGTACGGGTGGGCGTACGCAACGTCATAACCAAATTTTCTCGGATGGATAGTTTACCAAATTTTGTTACCCATGGTGCTCCGCTGCGCGCGCTGCGCGCGCGGGAGCTCCGCTATAATCGGTAGCAGCACAGTAGCAAGCACTATAGTGGAACCTCGGTTTACGATCACTCTATTTATACGACCACCTTGTTTACACGGACATATTCTTTCGACCCAAACGTGGAACCCCGTTAATGCGACCAGGATTTTATGGCCCAACGGTGGTCGCATTAGCGGGGTTTCACTGTTACTAATTTATTACTGATGAAGAACTGACATACTTCTGGAAAATACGTGAAAAAACAGTTTTTTACCCTTAGTCTCTCTTCGGTGTGGTTATTTGCAGCACAAAACCTTAATCCGTATACGGAACATTTGACTAGTACGGTAATTGATGATTTTGTTTTTAGCGCAAAATCATCTTCACAGGTTTCATCTATAACCTCTACAATTACCTTTAAAAAGCTGTATCATCCGGGTATGGAACAGCCCGAGGCATAAAAAAGTGATTGCTTTTACTGTTTTGCAGTCCTTGTAATCTTACAACATTTTTTTTCAAACACATTTAGAGCTCCTTCAAAGTAACATTCCCCTGGTACCAATCGACAGATAGATCTTGCACAGCTTTCAGGTGTTAATCAGTGATGACACATGGGTACCCGACGACCATTTTTGTTTTTAAATTCGTCAGAAGTGTCTGAGATGTTTTTCTCTTTGATTTAGAAGCCTGTTTGGTTAATTTGAAGCTGCCCTTAAAACTTTTGATCTGTTCCGATGTCTTAACAGTACTTTGGTCGTCTCGAACGTTTTAGATGGTTATCCTGATGGGTGCGGAAGACTAAGTTTGAGGACATGGAGTAACAGTCCTTTCATAAGCGACGTCTTGTTATACCGAAAATGTCAGAAGACTTTTTTTTGTAACAATAATCACGATATCTTGGAAATAAAATATAGACTGACAAAAATCTCTGAAAAACGTAAGAAAGTTAGTAAAAAAGACTCCGCATATCTTAGGCGAGTTTAACAATTATTCTGAAATTTTTAGCCTTTCTGGAGCTTTAGAGAATTCGAGGTAGTATCAATTTGCTCCTTGTAACAGTTATTTTGCAGCATCAAGTCATAAGGTGTCCCTGTAATGAGATGCAGTCTAACTTCGTGCCATTGCGCATTTCTTGAAGCCACCTGGGCCGCTAATGACATACAGCAGGCAGTTGACCAAAAATGGTCACACCAGTCGACTGAGGAGCTTACTTTTTACTTAATTTTGTTTTGGCTGATTGCCGCATTACAAATGGCTGCCATCAAAAAAATTGTTCAACTTCCCTTCAAAGACGAAAGGCCTTGTATGCAAGTTTTTCCTCTCGTGTCAGGTATTTCGCAAACCAGAACGCTCTCCATTCGTGGTGTAACTTTCCACCAATGCCGATTTACTACACGTAGGGCATAAGCTAATTAAAGTTAACCAATGTCTCTTTATACTGAGATCGTTAAGGAAGGAGTCAGAGTTATACTCTGTCAGAATTAGACCATCTGCTTCAAAGGTTTTATCCCTCATTTGACCTACGGTGAGGGTAAAAGATGGAATGAGTTTGCGGAATGGCATGTGGCATGGCTTGCGGAATGACATAATTATGCGGAATGTAAGTAATATATGCAGAATGACTAAAAGAAATAAATTAAACTGAAAAGTGTACCCTTTTTTGGCTCCAATCAATTTGCCAAAGCAGCGCCTTTTTTTAACGCTGCAGGCTCGACTACGATGAGAATAAAAAAGCCACAAAGATAGGTTTCTTGATTTCTCACTCTCGATTAGCCTTTTTCTCACAGCCACAAAGATTCTACTTGCTTTTATCAGTCGGGCTGCATGGCAATACCGATACTACATCACGAGAGTCGGCCATCGAAGAAAAGATGTTTTGGAAGATCACGCTTCCTTCTGCTTTAAAGTTTTCTGCAAAAGATGTTTGCACGATTAATTTCACAAGTTTTTTTTACATTTATTTGTAGAGTAGAACCCCGATATCCCGAATTCGGATAGCTCGAACTCCCGGCTCACTAGAACTAAGTCCAATTTTCCTCGGATTTCATCCCACTTTTCATTCATTTTTACTCGGTTAACTCAAACTCGGATACTCGAATTCCCCTCTGACTCAAACTACATTTCCTTTCCCTTTATCAAAAAGCCACTAAAATATACCCCCGAAAACTCGAATTCTGGTTCTTGTAACTCCACTCAGATGCCATCCCATTAACTAGTTCTTCTTGTTGTTTAATGGTAAAAACACTAAAAATAAGACTAGTCAACACTAAAGATCACGTTTTATCACTAAAAATGGTTAATCATTTTACCGTTTCTGATGAAATAAGTTAGTTTTGTACTGCTGAAATCAGTAACTATCAGTTTCGAGCCCTAGCCGTAACTCCAGTTGTAACTCGAACTGTTTGTCGTTTCCCTTCGGAGTTCGAGTTACTGGGCCGGTTCTACTGTATTTGAAACCGCGTGAGAAGACTTTCTTGAGACGGTGGCTTGCGTGATCGTGACATAATATATGATCAGAGCTCGAGTAAATCCGACTTCACGTTCAACGAGCGTTCTTTTCCCTCTAGCGTTACGATAAAGAGTGACTCTTGATTTGAGTTTAGTGAAGTACAGGTTATTTACCCCTAAATAAAAGAACAGACAGATTTGCGACTCAATAAGTCTGCACGTATTTACGAGGCATATATATATTTTTTTATTTGGGACTACCGAGTCTACCATTTCCCAGCAGCCTCTTAAAGCTTATAGCTGCTAGAAGTGATTTCCTCCATAATCCTCGTGATCTTCAACGTGCCGCTCTGCCTTGTTGGTTTGAGCCAGCAAAACGGTTGCTCCGTCAAACAGGGGCACCCAACGAGAATATAGTTCAAAAGCACTTAAACATGGCATTGTTAAACGTATTTCACTATTTAAACGGTAGATACAGGCTTTTTTTTATCCCCTAAAAATTTTTCACCTGTTTGGATTTCCTAGCTGAAAGTCTAGTGATCCGAAAATTATAGGGATAAAAACTTACCTTTTCGAAAATTTCAGAAAAAAGGCTGCCGAAAATTCTAGGTGACCTAGCTTTTTAAAGTCAAAATCCGTTAAAAGTGGGCAATTAAGCCATTTTTTAGATGTTTGAGAATCCTAGGAGAGGCATTCAAGCAAGAAATTTTACAACAAATGTTCCGAAAATGCTAGATCTCAAATCGTCTTCCGAACAGATATTTTCCGAAAATTGACCTTAGGTGCCCCTGTTCAAATTTGAACAGAGTTTCAGCCGTAGCACCACAGTAAGGAATATCATCATATTGACCTAGCGCTCGCACCAGTGGTTACCAAATATCAATTCAATAGTCTTTCATGGTCAAGAAAACCATGCAGGTAAAACATAAAACGAAAAGTGCAAAATAATGTAGGCTTAACATTCCAAATTTGACTAGACAGCTCGATATAAAAAAACGCCAAAGGTGTATATTTTGCAAATCAGACGAGGAGAAATGTTTGAAATGAAATAAGAACATTTGGTTATATTAAAGATCAGTTTAATAAGGTGGTATAAGTTTTGTACTGCAACTTACAGGCCTCAATATCAAATTAACAAATTAAAATGTTTTTTATTATTATTATTGCCTGGTTTATATATATATATATATATATATATATATATATATATATATATATATATATAATATTATCCTGCCTTGATCAGTGTAATATTAATTGACTGTCAAGTTTGAAGCTGAATACGATGTCACAGTTTTTAGGTTGTCTCGTAAAATGTTTCTACTTCGTCTGGAGTAAACTGATAAGTGCCTGCCAGAAATGTCCTGGTAAAGGTGCTTCCAAGGCTGTACCCACTCGGTGCGCTGTAAGTGTAACCAAGGTTAGCACTGGAACTGCTACTGGATGACGCGTAGTCGACAATGCAAATGTCTTTACCTCCCCCGAATACAGGTCCATAAGACGAGCAGTCGTATATGGAGTATCCGTAATAACTTGCACTATATGTTCCTGTCTGAGGCAGTTTCACAGGTGCCCATCCTGGCTTGTTAGCCAGCGAGAAAAGGAATGCCTGGGAATCATATCGATCTTGGCAGCTGTAACCTGTTGAGAAATTAAGAAATGAAAAGGATGGTCAATGCACAGACTTCGTTCAAAAATTCGAATTCATACAGACAAGAAAATATACTGATACTGCTAGTGGTAGTTAAACTCCCTTAAAAGTAGCAAAGATATCAGTCTCGTGAAAAGTGTTTACTTTTGAAGGAATAATTATAAAATGGTACTTATCTCAAAAGTTAAACGCCAAAAATATTGAAAAGAGCGATAAATTGTAGAATAAAATTCAGTTAGCGGCACCCCGATACAAAGGCTTGAATTTTTCAGTTGTTTTTTCTACTACAGCCGAGTGGAACCTCTGTATGACGAATTCCTTGATGTAACTAACCATTATGGTAGAATATATGGAAAAGAATCTCGATAAATTGAAACCTCTTTATATAGCAAACAATTCGGTCGGTCTCTTGATCCTATCCTTAGAACTCAGTTCTTGAAGGGGCCTTGTAAAAATGATTACAATGTAAAACTAAAATGAAAAATAAGGATAAAATTGCTTACAAACTACAATATAAACTCTTAAAAGATACGATAAGATTCTAAATGAAAAGGATACAAAATGTATTTAAAAGATATAACATGAATTTACATAAATCACCTTTAAGTAATTGACTACAGCATTTAAAACTTAAAATAGTTATAAAAAAAAAAAAAACATTTAAAATCGTGGTTGTGCCTGGGCATCGACTGGACTCTTACAATAGGTGAGATAAAACCAGGAAAAGTAAGATTTCATGCTATTATTCAGGTTGATATAAGTATACGTAGCTTTGATCAAAATGCTCTCTCAGTTTATTTTTTGTGTGAGCTATAACAACAAAAGACTTGATTACTAAGTGGTAATTTTTCCCCATCGAACTTTCACTTTTTACATACAGTTTTCATTTTAGTTCTAAGAGCCGGAAAGGGAAGCCTTAGGAACTTAAGAATTGCAATCGCGTTCTAGTCATTTTTATTGACTTTTTAAACTACAACGGCACTTGAGCGGAATATACTTTGCATGAAAAACACTTAGAGAGGAACTTACAATTCTGGAAAGAAAATACGTCAGCACAGAATGTAATTGTCGGCGAATTCGCAACACGAATACGACGTAAAACGTCGCAATTTTAGTTTTATAGGGTACGTGTACACAAAAGAAGGATTTTCTTTTTCTAATATTTGGTAGAGATTTTTCGATTTTAAACCCAGAAAAATTCACCTCCATTTGGCGAATTGACCGAAGTGGAATAAGGCCGACAAAGTTTGAAACAGCGTGAATGCAGTTTTTTTAGTCCTCTTCGTGGTAATAACATTTTCTACTTCAAATAATTCCTTAGACAATTTTACATGCTAATATGCCCAGTTTTAGAAATACCAAACGAATTACCCCATGAGAGGCTGGTGTAGCCTCCAAATATGTATTTCCCGCCGACTCTTATGATTGTTGCAGTTGGTCCTTTGTTGTCACATCCGCTGTGAAAAGTATTGTCAGCCCAACCGTCCACGGACGCCCGCCAACAACGCTTCCATCGTGAAGATTTGCTCTGAGCAACTGGTTTGAGCCAGGTGCTTAAATATTGCAAGTAGTTAGCATCATTCCCCACAATAGTAGACTGTTTCAAACCGCCTACAAAAGTTAGAGACAAAGTTATCACCAATTTATTTCCTTTGGTTCACTAATTCTTCGCATGGTCACCGCAACAGCGCGCGGCGCTTATTAGCGAGGGCCCATAACAGTCCCGCCCACCATGGGAGATAGACTACAACACCGGAGAATGCGTCCCCTACTCTTTACGAACAGAGCGTGAGTTCTTTAACGCCCCAAAATAATATCAGTGCAACGGTTATGAGACGGGCCTACGGTTTATCGTCCTTATCTGAGAAGACTGAAAAGTTTAACCATTTGCAGATGTCTTTTCAAGGGCAACAATTTCTCCTCAGTTATTTAAAGACCCTTGGTCGGCGGCCTCCCGGTTGGCAGACTGGCGCTTATCCAATTGAGCTAATCGGGCGGTGGTTAATAGTGAAAGTGAACGCACGGACCCGGGAATTTAAACAACCTTTTTCAGTGTGAATCGAATTCTTACCTTGCAAGGCAATATTATCAATTTTCGAATGACTTCCCCCACAACAACAGTCTAAAACTAGGGATAATAATAAGACCGAATATGCAAAATATTAACCAGGCCAACGAATTTAACAGCAAACTTTATACTCGTAAGAAGGAGGAGGATACCATGCCGCCTGCGCAGCTACTCTCGTTTAGAATGGGAGTTTGGGAGCGAAGCTCCCATTGATAAATTTATAACTTAAATCAAACAATAGTTTTGTATTCCACAAATCAGTTAACTTAAGGGCACATTCATGTGACTTTTGAGGGAAAAGCTAAGTGATTTTGGAGTGAAACAAATTTTGTATCGAGTTGACATAGCCTTATATGTAGACCCAAAAAATAGTCTTCGGTCACATTTAAGAGCAATGATGGCTCTTGATCACAGTAGATAAGGCGTGGAAAACAAATTCTTGGAAAACAAATCAGACCGAATTTTTTGCGTTCGACAAGTTTACAAATTCTTGCCAATAAATCTGGGTGCGTGCAAACCAATCTTTTTAATTTTTTTATACACCACATCTGAGGAGAAAGAGTACTATGAGGCGCTGCTTTTACCATACAGACCTCGTACAAAATGCAGTATTTCACAATTTTGCAAGACAAATTGCATTCATTCAACATTCAGGACCATCGAACACGCGTGGACTTTCAATTAGCGAAACCGTTCAAAAAATTTCCAAAATCACCTATACGGCCAGCCGGTTCTAACTTTTGACAAGCGCCAAATCTGCGAAGAAATTTCAAAAGAGTTACGCTTCAACGTGATAGAGAATTCATTGAGTCTATTTTTTATTAACGGTTTTATAACGATGTGTAATCTAAAAAAGCGTTTGATACGCTTGGCATTTTGAGTACTCCTGCAAGCGATGTTTATGAACGGCTGAAAACAAACGGCAAAGCGATGAAAATTACAATTTTGAGACTACCAAATATCAATAAAGAAAAATAATTCGATAGAACACTTACAGAGACAACAATTTTCATTCACGAAAACAAATGGGTATTTAAGTGTGTCTAAGAATCCTCAAGTCTTTACTAGTAAGCTTAAAGTTTATGTTTTAAGCCGCCGGTTTCCCGGTGTTGGCTGTTTTCAAAGATGAACTCACGACAAGAAAATCGTTCAAAGCTTTCTTTCTACAGCCAAAATTATAACTAAATATTCTTCGGAAAGTTTTTTCTTTCTATTTACAGTGAATTAATATCAACTTAAGGCTTTTTAAAGTTCTGTCAGCTTAAGCTTGTATCAAACCTCATACGAGGTCAGATCAGTGTCTCAGTCAAATCTTAATACAAACGTGCATAAACTAGCTTCATAAACTGCGCCGCTGGACTCCATGAAATTAGATTTAAATACAATAATTACTCAGGCTTACCATATTTCGAGATGCAGCTCCTGAAAACTATCAAATAAGGCAAGGATCGCTTGAGCCTTTATAATTCTTGTACGCATCCAGCAAGGTGAAAAACAAAAACGATGCCATCCGAAATCGGATTATCGGCTTTGACAAGCGACGCATTTTTCAACAAAAACCCAATAAACAAACCAGCCATGAATAAGAGAACACTCTTGATAGCAGCTGTATTTCATTTTGTGCATCCAGTGGAAAAAGACAGTTAAAAACATCACAAGTTGACTCAAAACTCTGTCAGCTTCAGCTGTCAAAGTAAACAACTTTCAAGATGCTGCATAAATTTTACGCATGAACACACCTGTCAAATTTTAACCAATCAGAGCATAAAAATTGGACGTGGAGCGTGACCAACACGTGATCATGGTAAGAAAAGGTCTTCCCGCCCGTATTTAAAAAAAACTGGCTGAATTTTTGCGTCTGAGGTCAGTTTGAAATCAAAATCGTAATAGTGCGGGGCGATACTGACATAAACACAACATATTTGTCGTGAATTTAAAACAAAAATAAACGTGAGCCTGCGATCATTTAAATGGGTCGACACCTGAGCCCGCGATACGGTCAGGTGATAGTGGTCAGCGGATACCCTGTTTTGACAGCTGTCAATTGATGACAACATTGATCTGGAATCAGCTTTCTCCTGGGCTCCCAAAGTAGCTAGAAAGTGTGAGAGTAAACATTGGTATGCCTGTGGTGCGGACGGACGGTCGGTCGGTCGGTCGGTCGGTCACGTGATTACCAAATTTTCTGGGATGGGTAGATTTCCTTAGCTATGGGGCTCCGCCCACACGCGCGCGTGGAGCTCCGCTAAAAAGACACTCGAAAACTTAGACGTCGAATGTAAGCAGTAGAAGCTTCTGAATGATGGTCATTGAAAACATTAGAACGGCTCCGCGATAAGAGAGCGTGATACTATAGCACTAGCACTAGCACTGTTACCATAAATCATCTTGCTGTTCATCATTAACATGCAGTGCTGCAATTTTATATCTGACCATACTTGCGTAATTGAGCTCGCACTCAAAGCCGTCTCCAAAGTAGCCTTGATCACAAGTGCAAGTAAATGAACCACGATAATTTGTGCAGCTGGCGACCTGATCGCAGTAATACTTGTCCCTACTACATTCATTCAGATCTGTTCAAAATGAAAAAAAAACTATATATTTATCACGATTAACACACCAAAATGCGTTTTGTTAAGTAGACTTTCTTCTATCTTGTGCATTCCTAAACTAATACATCACATCTTACCTTTCTTACAAGTATACTGATGACAGTCACTGCATTTCACGTCATTCCATTCATATTTATATTCAACACCAAGTGTATGCACACAGTCTTCATCCCGGAAATTGTTCGGTTGGTTTTTAGCCCAAGCTGTAAAGTTCCCAGTGCCACGATCTGCCCAAGTAAAGGAGCCCTCTGTGAAAATATCATTCAATCCCAGCCAGGACTTTGCTCCATTGTGTAGATGCTGTAAAAACACATTTTCTTCGTTATTTTGGACATCAACAAGAGCCGAATTCTCTTGTCGGCATTTATCCAGTGCTGTGGTCCAATTTTGACAAGTCTTACTGGTGAAATAGCAAAAGCCGTTGAAATAGTTCCAACCAGGTTTACAGATGTCTGCGAAATACAGCAGGCAAGCGTCAAAAATATATACATTCAAATAAACTGCCCGATTGATAAATCCTTAGCAGCATCTCACTCGCAGTACTGTTAGGAGAGTGATGCGAAAATGTTTTCCAAAGCTTAATGGTTTCAAGGTACTAGTAAGATATTATTGGATAGAAGACTAGCGACAGGGATATACCACTCGCATAGAGATAAAATATATCGAACTTGTATGTACAGACTGTACTATTTTAAAGAAACGCAAAATTCAAACGATTGTTTTGAGCATGTAGACTGAAATAGGCCACTTGCACTAAGAGGTCACGTGACTAGTGCTGCGTTTAAACAATGAGTTGGAATCTTGTTGATGCCAAAAATTGACAGAGCACATAAAAGTTATCTTACACCCGAAATTTGAGAGGGAACGCATTTAAGGGAGATATTTTATGGCACTTTGATTTTTCAACAAAGTAGTATCATTTGTATTGGCCGCCATGTTGGAGGGCATACTCTTGCCCTCCAACATGGCAGCCAAAACCACTTTTTGCTTACATCTTGTCAAATGTTTGATAGTTACGCTCAGACGTGCTGTAAACGTTACCACATCATCTTTTCAACATTTTCCTTGAAGTTTAAGTGCAAAATTTGCATTCAGAAAGAGGTGATTCATAATTTTAAAAATCACATTTTGGTCACGTGACCAGCTAGGAACTTACTCATTTTAAGAAAATGGTGCGGGTTTGAAAAACCAAATCAGTATTATTTTGTTTAAGATATGACCCACTAATTGTTTTTCGAAGGCAAAATCATACAATTTTCATTTTCATAAAAACGATGTCACATGACCTCTTAGTACAAATGGCCTATTCATCCGATTGCTTCGAGTCGTTTTCTCCTCTCAACAACGTCTGATTCGACCGGCTGGTAATGCCGTCCAGTGACATCACTCACTACCCGAAAACCGGGTATTGATTTTGATTGGTTGATTGTCTAAAGAATCGCATAATTATGTATAATTACGAAAAAGTTAAGCGTGATTGTCGCTTGATATTCAGCGGATCGCGTCCCTGGCATTCTTTCGAATAGTTCAGACATTTCGATAAGCTTAATCTTTATCTTAAACAGCAAAATTGTCCTTGTCTTCGAAACTGAAATGCTAAATTGAACTGCGAATGAAGAATCATTGCGGAGAGTCGGTAGGTTTTTCATTTGGAGCCGCTTTGTGGTTTCGGCCGCCGGTGAGTTTTTTTACGCGAAGTTTTCTGAGATATCAAAATTATAATTCGACCTTCTTGCTATTTTTACCGTCAAGTGTAATGATTCTCGTAGTTTTTCTTTCTTGTTTCCTTGTGTTTTTCTTCGTTAAGGACCAAATAGCTCCTTTTCAATTAAAGAAAATCATTGTGTTTTTGGACTAAGTGTTCCGTGTGTGTGTTTATTTCATTGCGTGATTGCGACCGAGTTTGATTATAGAATTAAGTACAACCGGTTCAGAGTTGTACTGCATGCAGTTGATAGTTTGAACGTTAAACATGAACTACGATCGAAAAAAATAAAGCAATTCTGTACCATGCAGATATTTCCAAACGATATTTCTTGGTTTGCCACTTGAAAATCGTGTTTATCGTGTTTTACTTTTTGCATGAATTAAAGCAAAGGTGAACGAGTAGTGACGTCAATGGACGGCATTTCAGGCGTTACTGAGGGAGTAATAACGACTCGAAGTAATCGGATGAAATTCAGGCTATTAAGCATGGTGCTTTTAATCTCTAATAAGGTCTTTTATCCTCGTTATTTATCCTTTAAGAAAACTTTTAATTAAACGGTGAAGTTCTTCGAGGGGTAGGAAAATTACAACTTGAAAGAACTTCAAGAATCTTTTTATGTCAACAGGTACACTCTCTTGACTCCGCCATGACTTGCAAAACCATCATTGTGTTATTAGCTTAGGGCATTTCCAAAGTATTTCCAGATGAATCCAGTAACAAATAACGTTCCTTTTGTTCATTTGCTAAAAACTACTTCATAAATGACCTCAGTAGTATTACAGACCTGTGAGCACAGCATAACTGACGGACAAGGGGTCATATCTATTCGCGTATAATTCCTTGACACAGGCTCTGAATCCAGAGGTATTCATGTTCTGAAAAAAAAAGCACTCAACGTAGTTTAGTACAGCTAAAATTGTAGTCATAAACGACTGAATTAACAGGAAGAGAATATCAGAATATTTTTAAAACGTTCTCCTACGTCCTCTTAATATGTAACATAGAGATGCGAAGATTTGCCGTAACTTAACACTGTGGTTTGATGAAAGTAATTAACGAGCGCTAGAAAATCAAAAGAAGCTTTAGAAATAACAAAGGTATGAAAAATTAAAGACTTATATGGTGAATAAACGTTCCAAATTGTATCCAAAATATTCTTTTTACCCTAATAAGGGGCACGGCAGTGGCACAAATGAGCTATGAGGCCCAGAAGGAGGGAGCTAAATATCCCTGTAGATGAATAAAGCAGCCAAATGATTGGAGCAAAGTTTCGTGTCCAAGGAAACAGCTCTAAAGTAACGTTTAAGCCCGCACAATCAGATCTGAAGTTCGACACCACCGCGCCCGGCCCCTGCTAATAATTTAAAGATATTATTTTGTACCGACACCATAATCGTATTCGATAATTAACGTCAAAAGGTAGCCAATAAGCAATCTCAACTTCACTCTGCAAATTTTTGCGCCACACCTATTATTGACCTATACATCGCCTCAAGCAAGCGTGTGTCTCTGTTCAGTATATCTTTCGTCGTCCCGCCCCCCCCCCCCCCCCCCCCCAATTACGGAATATTTTACCTCGATCCAAGTTGTAATTCCGTTGTGAATCGGTGCTGAATTCCCAGATACCGTCGTACTGTGATTGGCTGAGACAAGAACTGTCGGAGTCGAGTTATAAGCTCTCGTGAATGAAACGAACTGCCATGGAAGAGAAACGTAAAACGTTTAACACTGTTTCCTAATCACTAAAAGCTTCAGTTCCCGTCATTGTGTTTATTTTTGAAGTCACAATTGAATAATAAATGATAATAATAATAATAATAATTTATTACATTTAATATAGCGCTTTAACTATTAAAATATTCTAACCCGCTTTACAATATGTACAAGAAAATAAATATATATATACAAAAAATGGACCGAAATAATAATAGTGATAAGAATGTAAAATTACAAATTAAAAGCTTTCTTAAAAAGATAAGTGTTCAACTGTACTTTAAAAGAGTCAATGTTCATACAGTTTCTAAGGCTAGATGGCAGAAACAATAATAGTAATAAGAATATAAAATTACAAAATTAAAAGCTTTCTTAAAAAGATAAGTCTACAACTGTACTTTAAAAGACATAAGAACTTTATTTAAGTGTCCATTGGGGACCGTGCTTATCTAAAAATACATAATAATAATAATAATCTATGATAATTCTAATTATAATAATTCTGAATGGGCACACTAATCTAAAATACATAGTAATTCATAATAATACATATTATAATCATAAAATTAGGATCTGCAAAGGTCACAATAGTCACTGTACAGTTATTTTCTAAAATATGATCAGAAAATTATATTCTGTTCTTGTTTCAGGCCTCCGGATTCAGACCCTAGTTGGGTATGTTTATTTAACATCCTTCTACATCAAGTTTGCGATCAGATTCAAAATATGGTAATCTGTGGAGACATTAACTTGCCGAACATCTCCTGGGACTCCGTGGATAGCGCTTCAGGTGCTAACGTGCTGCCATTTATCGAGGCGTCACACGACCACTTCTTGACGCAAATTAACAACACACCGACTCGCGCTAGCAATATTCTAGATCTAGTGATAATAAGTGCCCCAGAACAAATCAAAGTGACCGAGGTTTTGTCACCTGAAAAAGCCGGTGATTTTACGGATCATTGTGTAGTCTTGTTTGAGTACAATTCTCTTGTCAGTGCGTCCTGACCCCCCCGCAAATTTGTCTACGACTACGCAAATGACGATTTTGAAGGTTTGTGTGAAGTTCTCTCGGCAATCAATCTTTCTTCTATTGTGGACCATAACAATATAGATGATGACTGGCGGTGCTGGAAGGACTTATTCCTAGCTGCTGTCAAGGACTTCGTGTCATCGAAGAGACTGAAAGGCGGTAACCCGGTTCCTTGGATAGATAGTAACATTTTAAACCTAATCAAGAAAAATAACTCAGTTCGCCAAAAACTTAAATCACATCCGAACGCCGGCCTGAGGGATAAGTTTAAGTCTCTGCGAGCGCAAGTCAGGAAACTGCTTCGCGAAAGCCGTAATCACTTTTACGACTCCATTGACACTGTCTTTAGATACAATCCCAAGCGCTTATGGTCAATTTGAAGCTTAACTCTAATCTTATCCCATCCTAGGCTCCATGGTAACCGTCCCAGACTCTTCCGCTGACCAGTCACAAAACCCTTCAAGAGTAAGTGCTGATACACCTACGGGAATAGCTGACCTGTTAAACAGTTTTTTTGCCTCTGTATTTACTATCGACAGCGCAGTGGAGAAGACACCGTGCATACGTTCAGACACTGTTATATCCGATCTAACTTTCAATGAGTCCACGGTTCTAGCTGCACTCAAAACACTGGAAGTCGGTTAAGCCACAGGGCTGGACGAAATCCCTGCTAAATTGCTCAAACAGACTGCCACAGTGATTGCTCCTTCCTTATGTAAGATCTTCAACAAATCACCGCAACTAGGGTCTCTCCCGAGTGACTGAAAACTAGCTAACGGCGTGCCTGTCAACAAAAAGGGTGCGAAAGACCACGTGGAAAATTACTGCCCCGTCTCTCTATTCCCAATAGTGTCCAAGGTCTTTGAGCGTTGTAATAATAATAATAATTATAATAATAATTAAAAATTTATAACGCGCCTTTTCCATGCCAATATGATCAAAAGCGCGTGACAACACGTAAATGTTAAAAGAAAATAAAAGCTAAACTGAGCAAAATAATTAAGGCTAAGAATAAACAACGCTAAAAATTAAATAAAAGGTAAAAAACACTAAATATATTACATACTAGGTTAAAAAATTACATATCAAAAGCTAGTCTAAAAAGATGCGTTTTAAGTAAAGATTTAAAACGTTCAAAATTGTCCTCAAGACGGATGTGAAGCGGCAGATTGTTCCATAAATTAGGGGCAGCAGATGAAAAAGCACGATCCCCCAAAGTCTTTTTCAGTTTTAAACTAGGATACTTTAAGATAAGACCGCTAGCTGAACGGAGATTATAGCGCGGCTGTTCTTTAATAGCAATCAAATCGATCAAGTAACCAGGCGCGTGACCGTAGATAGCTTTAAAAGTAAAAAAAAAGTATTTTAAAATCAATACGAAATTTGACAGGAAGCCAATGTAACGAACGTAGTACTGGCGTTGTGTGTTGAATAGCATCATGGACCATCTGTACAATGTAAGTTCACAACAACAACATGGTTTTTATACTGGAAGATCGTGGGTCACCAACATGCTTGAGGCTTTTGACCACAGTGGTTCACTTTTAGATAGTGGCAGCCAGGTTGACACCATCTACCTTGATATGTCAAAAGCTTTCGACAAAGTCAGTCACAGGCGCCTCGTCCATAAGTTAATCCAGGCCGGTTTCGGTGGCAACCTGCTTAACTGGTTCTGCTCTTACCTGTCAGGTCGACGCCAACGCGTTACGGTACTCGGCGCCACTTCAAAGGATCTTCCTGTTACCTCTAGAGTACCTCAGGGTTCCATACTCGGACCAGCCCTCTTTCTCTTATACGTCAACGACCTTCCCGAAGTCATCAGTTCTAGCAGTCGAGGATTGATGTTCGCTGACGACACAAAAATATTCAGCGAGATAAAGGCTTTGGGGGATGCCTCTTCTCTCCAGAAAGACCTTGGTAAGCTTGCAACTTGGTCTCAATCATCCGGTCTCCTTTTTAACGAAGCTAAGTATAAAGCGCAGCACATAACAAGAAAAACAAAGCCGATCTTATCCTCTTACAAACTCAACAACACCGCACTTGAATTATATTCTACAGAAAAAGATCTGGGCGTATGGATTAGTAAGGATCTGACATGGTACAAACAAGTAAACGAACAATCTTCGCGTGCTCATAAACTACTTGGATACTTAAGGAGGAACACAAGGTTCATACTTAGAACCGACGTAAGACGAACGCTATACCTAGCCCTAGTTAGGCCACATTTGGGATACGCCACCCAACTTTGGGCCCCGCAGTCCATCGAGCTCATTGTCAAGCTTGAGCGAATCCAAAAACGCGTGACTAAGTTTATGTTAAAACTGCCTTATTCTTCTAATATAAGTTATAAATCTCGTTTACAAAATCTAAACCTAATACCTATTTGTTACTGGCATGAACTTTTAGATCTCACCTTTTTTTTTCAAATTGACACACGGTCTTGTTAACGTGAACTACCTCTGTCCTACCTGAAGTTCGCAAATACGGTAGACGCACTAGATCCTCAACCAGCAATGTTAATAAATACATAATTAAGAAATGTAAAACTACTACGTACCAGAAAACCTTTCTCATTAGAGCTAGTGGAATTTGGAATTGTTTAGTGGGTGAACTAGATTTGAGCTCATCGACCTTAGCTTCCTTTAAATCGGTTATTTTTAATTATTATAAGTCCGCGTTAGCTGTTTCCTATGATTGTGAAGACCCACGTTCGTTCAAGTCTATCTGTTTAAAATGTTACGGTGTTCGTCCCTTGTCTAGTCCAATAACTTGTTATATGTAGCTGTACTTTTTCTTTTATCGCTGTGTTTTTTAATATTTCTTGTTTTTATTTGTTTATTAGTATCCGAGACCATTGTAATTGGCCACAGCTGTTGCGGTGTCCCTGCCAACGTTCTTTCTGTTTGTTTGTTTGTTTGTTTTTTCAAAGTAACGAAATTAATGTTTGCCGTAGGTTACAGTATTGAATCTAGTAGGTAAATGAAAGTCCTTGTTTCGCAGAGAATACCTCGAATTATTTAAATTAAAAAGTTCTGCTACGTCGGTAGGGGCGAAGTTGGTCTTGACTTTGTACATAAGTATAGCAATATCCTGCAATCTACGATTTTGCAACGTGGGTAGTCCTGATATTTTAGTAGTGTCTGGTAAGAGGCAGACTTAGTCCTTTATACCGCTCTTACGGCACGTTCTTGAAGGCGTTCTATTTTCCTGCTGTCGGAGGCCTTACATAAGTGCCATACCAGCTGGCAGTAGGTAAGGTAAGGCAGGATGGAAGACTTATAGAAGACTTACAGCTAAGCAGGGAACAAGATTGCGCAGGCGCATTAATTAGGATCCCTACTTTCTTACCGACATTCTTACACAGTTCGCTAATATGACCACTGAAGTTCATACTGCAATCAATGTGGAAGCCAAGTAGTTTGATGTAATCTGTGTTTGTAATGACCCTACCATCTATGCTTATATCAGTGTATTAGCCTTCAATGTCAATATTTCTAGGATAAAGGATCATTGCCTGGAATTTGTCAGGATTAGCGAGTAGAATGTTATCACGATACCCTTAGGCTTCCCTTACAGCTGTAAAATTTATTAGTTCCTGAGATGTACAGCTGGTGGTCGTCCACATACATCGAGAGTTTAGCGGTAGTTATGGAGCAGGACAGGTCATTCTGAAATAAGTTCCAGAGCAAGGGGTTGAAGGACGACCCCTGAGGACACGCTCTGCTCATTTGATACCAGTTGCTTTCCGTATTTCCCAATCTTACTCTATTTTGGCGGTTGTTAAAGAATGATCGCATTACGTCTAACGCTGAGGACTCAAAACCGTATGCTTCAAGCTTCGTTAGTGTCGGCGAGTGGCTGAGGGATCATTCAAACGCTTTACTCATATCAGTCGATAGAATACATACTAGCTCTTTTCTGTCTATTGCTAGCTTCCAGTACTCAGTCAGACGTAGTAGAGTGGTCTCACAGCTGTGTCCCTTTCTGTAAGCAGTGTTGAGGCTAGAAAAGATGTGGTCGAGTTTCACAGTCACCTGTTTAAAGAGTAGTTGCTCAAACACTTTGTCGATGGTTAAGAGAGACGTTATCGGTCTGTACTTCTTGACCTCTTGTCTTAAAGTATTGTTTAGTGGACCAGCTTCTCTACTTTTCTAGTCACTTTGATCTCTATTGCGTAAAGTGTATATGACTAAAAGTGTCTTGAAAATATAAACAGTGATGTAAGTAAGCGATATATCTGTGAGGGAAAATGCTGTGAACAGCATGCTACTCAGTGCTTTTGCAAAAAATTCTTTTCTCACCTGGCAATAAGCATTGTTCATTTTATCCAAAGGTGGGTTCGTATTTGGAAAACTTATGACACCAAGTTCAGTGAAAAGAGGCTTGTGCAGTTTGGAGAAGGCAAACCAGTTCTGTGAAAAGAGGTAAAAACAAAAGTGATGCCACTCATCTTGTGACAGACTCGTATATTACACCAACAAAAAAATTAAATAATAAACTCAGCATTTTTAGGCCCTTTTGAATCTAAGTATTTTGAACTCTATGAAGTTGTGACCTAACAAAGAGCGCAAAGAGTCAAGAAAAGGATGCAAATCCACATTTTATAAGACATCAGGCGAATCACGTAAGAGCATGAAGGGAGACGTGGGGACAAGGAAGACCAATTTGTGTGCTATTTAAAAATTAACCACCCGTAATGCTAATCAATTCATTTCTCCTTCTTCTTCTTCTTCTTCTTATTATTATTATCATTCATTATTGTTATTGTTATTATTATTATTTTTAGATAGTTTTATTCTTTTATTAACTTTTTGATGCTTTTTATAATTGTTATTAGTAGTTTTTAGATAGTCATTTTACGACAATTCTCTCTCGTACACAAGAAGAATGTACATAGGGTATATATTTTAATATTCATATTCTTGAATCTGTAAATAGTCTATTTTTTTGAATCTATGAATAAAGTTATTTTTATTTATTAAAGAAAAAAAAGAAAAAAATTATTATTATTATTATTATTATTATTATTATTATTATTATTATTATTATTATTATTTCCGTTTCTTTTTATGAATTTCTTTCTGCATTTCCTTTCGTTTGACTGATCATCACTCGCGATCGCCCGGACGATCTTTAATTAGCAATGCTTTTTCCTCTTAACGCTGTTATTTTTAACAAGACCAGCGAGCATTCCTCACAAATTTTGTGGACAGTCGCGTTCCATTTTTTTAAAATCTGACTAAGAACGTACCACAGTGATATCTTGGTGTCTACCGTCAAAGTTTTGCATTTCACGAAGACAGACTTTAACTGAGTCCTTTGTTACGTCTTCAATCCAAATGAGAGCAGCATCATACTCTTTACCAGTCCTCAGGTGCTCTGACGTCACAAGGACTATTGGCGCCTCGGCAAACTTGCCCTGAAGAAAAAGCAATAACAACAATCGAAACAGCTTTTTTTGAATATTGCTGCATCTTAAAATCACTTGAAACTAACCACTAAGTAAGTTACCATTCTTACTTGTTATCTAATGTTGTCTTGTTAACTAAGTCGCTAAGTCGGTCACAACTTTTTAGAAGATCTAGCAATCACCTCCCCAGATACCTCGTAATGATCGATTATTTTTTGTTAACTTTGTGTCTTATTTTTCTAGTTCAAGGAAAGTTTTAATATGTTCTTTAACTTAAGATGTGAATTATAGTCTTTCCACATTCAGTCAATTCAAATAGATGAACAAATACTTTGTGTGTTTTTTGTTTTTGTTGTTGTTGTTGTTGTTGTTATAAGCTGCTTCCTTGTATCAGATTAGCGCTTCATTTTGTTGAAACGGATGTTAAGAAGGTCTCTCCTTCACAGTTTCGCTCTTGATGTTTTTCTTCTTTTGTTACGCAGACAAGTCGTGATTAAATCTGTCATGCTTTGGCTAAGGGTCACAAGACTCAATTTTCCAATTATTTAGTATTTTTTTGTTTTGTTTTTTTTTTGCTGTTTTTGGTGTTGTTGTTGTTTTTGTTGTTCTGTTTTGTTTTGTTTTTGTTTTTTTTCAAGACATGGATAAAAGAAGTCACATGAATGAAAGTCTAACATTCGTCATGGAGACTTTAACTGAATTTGCAACAATTATTTAATTTAATATGTACATTCCCATCTCACCGTAGGAAAGGTTACATCTGCGCAGTTGGTACCAGACCACCATTTCTGCAACTCAACCGTTCCCGTCAATCCTTCGGGTGGTGCTCCTTGATAAACCACCCAATCAATGGTGGCAAATGGATTCGCACCTTCTTCTTTCCTCCCGGTTTGCATGACACAGACGGTGGAGTTTTTTGTGTTGATACTTTCAGTCCATGAAGTAACAGCGTCGTGGACTGTCACAGAGTCATTCAGCTTCATGTGATTGACGGTTATTTGAACATGAACTTGTTTATCCGGATAAAACCGGTATGGAGGAAATGTGAGTGTCTGACAGTTTGAATCTGACCATTTTGGAAACTGTAGCAGATCTACACGGCCCCGAACAATTGGAAAACCTGTTTTGTAATAAATTAAGTACTTTATAAGGAGAGCATTACTGTGCTCTTTAAGCATTATCGCTTAGGTAGCTTACCTAGCTTACAATGTAGTGCAACTCTAAGTGGTGAAGGGTGGTGATAAAAAAAGCGTGGAAATGGAGCTAAAACTAGACTGTAACTTGCAATGTCGGCTACCTTTCAACAATGAAATGTATAGTCCCGTACCAAACCAAACACTATTTTTAACATATTTTTGATATATTTTTAAAACTGTTTTAATTGTATTTGAGAACTTCATTTAAAACAGGTAATAAATACTATTTTTAATGGTGTTTTAACCTGTTTTTAAAGGCGTTTTAACCTGCTTTTAATGGTGTTTTAACCTGTTTTTAAAGGTGTTTTAACCTGCTTTTAAAGGTGTTTTAACCTGCTTTTAATGGTGTTTTAACCTGTTTTTAAAGGTGTTTTAAGCTGCTTTAAATGGTGTTTTAACCTGTTTTAAATGGTGTTTTAACCTGGCTTTAAATGTTGTCTAACCCTGTTTTCAATGGTGTTTTAGCCTGTTTATAATGATGTTTTAATCTGTTTGTAAAGGTGTTTTAACCTGTCTTTAAAGGTGTTTTAAGCTGCTTTAAATGGTGTTTTAACCTGTTATAAGTGGTGTTTTAACCTGCCTTTAAATGTTGTCTAACCCTGTTTTCAATGGTGTTTTAGCCTGTTTATAATGATGTTTTAATCTGTTTTTAAAGGTGTTTTAACCTGTTTTTAATGGTGTTTTAAGCTGTTTTAAATGGTGTTTTAACCTGTTTTTAAAGGTGTTTTAGCCTGCTTTAAATGGTGTTTGAACCTGTTTTGAATGGTGTTTTAAACTGCCTTTAAATGTTGTCTAACCCTGTTTAACCTGTTTTTAATGATGTTTTAATCTGTTTTGAATGGTGTTTTAATCTGTTTTTTGAAGGTGTTTTAACCTGCTTTTAATGGTGTTTAAACCTGTTTTTAATGGTGTTTTAATCTGTTTTTAAAGGTGTTTTGACGTGCTTTTAAAGGTGTTTTAACCTATTTTTGATGGTATTTTAACCTGTTCTTAATTACAAATAAAATAAAAATTTAACCATTTTCTTTGTAACAAAAATTGAAAATAAAAGCAGGTTTTCAAAAACACTCTTAAAAGCCAGCTAAAAACCCTTTAAAATGACATCACTTATATCTGGAGTTGTCTAAACCACGTACATGTATGTCTTGGGAATTTTCTTTGAAACTCACCATATTCACATACAGTTGTATGATTGTTTGTTAAAAATTAAAACACTACTAGAAAAGTGTATTCTAAAATTGTCTAATGAAATCACTAACTAAAGGTTTAATAAAGATTTCTAAAGGAAGATACAGTTTATTTTCTTTCCTTCTATAATACAACTATTAGCCAAATTCATTGAACAAAACAAAGGTCACAAGTTGTTGGTACAGTAATAACTGCCCAGTAAAACACTCAGGGACCCACGGAGCAAAGAAAGTCAGTTTTACAGCCTGCCATTCGAGCAAGCTGTAGCTAGCATGTACTATAGCCCACAAGTCATTTCAACTATAGCCCCAAAACCCTTTTTGATTAGCAGGATTGATTACAATCCTTCTGTAATATGAATTCTCTCCCCCCCACCTCCCCCCCCCCCCAAAAAAAAAGCACTTGCCTGTCGGGCAAGTTAAGAACAAAAATCACTAGCCCTATGGCAAAATCCACTAGCCCTGGCCTATCAGACACTCATGTCTTTGGACGCTGAGGATCATTCAATGAAACAACAGCTACAGATCTGGAAACAGATAGGCCAAATTAACAAAAACTAGAATAGACTTCACTGGTATAACTGAAAGAAATAAAAATGCTGGAAAGACATAATTATATTTGTTTGTTCTTCATGAAGCTTGATTTAATATTGCTTAGAGGTAATTTCTTCCCTAAGGCAAAGTTTCATAATAACAAGTATTATTATTCATTCAAAATATTTTCCTGACTCTGATTGGCAAAAAGCACTCGTTTAGTTCACCATAACCAGTTACTGATGACCAAATTTGGAAGAATTTTGTCTTTAACAAGGAAATAACGTCAAAAATGCAGTGTTTTCGCAGGTAAAGGCACCGTTAACCGAGAAGACCTGGGGACGGGGTTGAGTTGTTTTGATTGTCAACTTGAAAAATGGCGGACATTTCACTCGTTTCAAGAGTAAGAACTAGCCGAAAACATAGCTAAAAACGAGGCAAGAACAGCAAGAAGACAACTCGAAGGACGACATCTGCTATTTGGAGAATATTTGTGGAGCTGGACAAACCTAAACGTGCACTATCGAAGATGAACTTAACATCGATGGATCGATGGAGGTTAGCATGTTTTAGCCATGTTTTTAAAGTAGGAATTATTTTGAACGAATAATAAAACTATTATTGAATTCAGCTTTCGTATCATATGACGAATTATGGAGATCGAGGAGGGTGTTATCCGTCAAGGCGGATAACACCCTCCAAGATCTCCATAATTCTTCATAAGATACTCCGTCTCATTCATTAATTGTTAACTGTACATGCAATTGGCAAAACTAAGCGAAATATAATAAGATGCCTTCTAGCTGCCTTATGCAACAATAATTAAGTAACTTGCACTGTTGCTGGGACAGGCGATTTTCCTCCACCATTAATTCAGGAATGAGGGTTAGGGTACAAAATATATAATCTACACTGTATTGATAGCATCTGAGTTCTTAATTGTACATCACAGGACACTAGCATCATTAAACATAACAATCTGTGAACATTGACATGATGTTTCAATTAAGTAATAGTATTATTTTTTTCAATTTGAAAAAAGCACATGTACACTGCAGGTCTTATTACAGCAAACAGTTGATAAGAAAGAAACCGTATTAGTATGATTAACCAAGATTAGTTGTGGCAGAATCTGTTGACTGAAAAAAGGTTTTTGTATTCCTTAAGTTATTATTACTAGCATTGTCCTAATAACTATTAGTCAATGGGTGTCTGTATAAAATTGTTTGAATTTAGAGAAAAAAAGTCAGGATTCACTCTCATCCAGGTGTAGGTCCTAAGAAAACGTTTTTTTTAGGACTTGATAAATTACTGTTCTTTAGTGCATAAGGAATATGAACAAGGCAAACAGAATTGATGCTATATACACTGTAGTACAGGCTATACAAAGAAACTGGCAGGGACATCTGCGTAGCTTAAATAAACAACAGTTCTTTGGGATTGTCAGAAAAGGACATTACTTGTCTATTTTCAAAGAGTTAACTACAAGAATGGTGCAACAAAATGTTTGGGCGGTATTGCTTTTCAATGGAAAAGTTGGAGACGTGAATATATATTCAGTGATTTTGGTTACAAATAGTTATGGTGAGTCCTGGGACTCATCTTGTGAAAAATATCGAGTCCCAGTCCAGAAACATCGAGTCCCACGTAAAAAAAAAAGTCTGTTATTGAAAATGCTTGGGCCTTTGTGTAACCAGACAGTTAATCTGACTTATTAGCTTGACAGACTCCAAAACTCTGTATTACTGCAGTACAAAGAGCAAATCAGGGTAAATCTATGCCTTCTCAGAGCAAATCTATGCCTTTCTTTTCTGATTCATTTCAACATAAGAAGCCTTTCTGCAAACCATGATGGTTTGACAATGCTGCTATCAGATCTACAGCATTAATTTGATGTTATTGGCCTTTCCGAAACAAAGATAAAAATTAACTGTGATCTAGCTAGCTAGTTTAGATTTTTAGTTATTTTGGGTGTCCCACTACTGTATGTTCTGTTTATTTATTTATTTATAATTATTTTCTTGTAAATTCTTCTAGTTGTCTACAGTAGTAGAAAATAAACTGTTGTAAACTGAAATTAAAATACAGTCCTTCTAAAGGCTAAAGGAAATATGCATCCTTCAACAACAGCCATAATAACTGCCACAGAATACACAGACGGGATATTTCTACAAATACACATGTTCAGATTTTTTATGGACCTTTGCATCCATTGGAATGCAACGCCATGAATATTATTATTTTGCATCTTTGGGGATTTTTATGCATCAGGAATACAGGATGCAGAGGTTAACAAAGTCACTACATACTTTTTTGTATGGACAAGAGATTATTAGAAGATTTTGGTTTAAAATGTAATCAATGAAAATACTGGATGTCAATTATAGCTTGTGGTTGTCGCTTCTCTAGAAGCTACACTGTATATAGCTGATTAAGTAAAGGTTGGTTATTGGGCATACCAAACAATGCAATATGATTTCCCTGAGTCACCACCAAACAATAGCTTACTATTACTCAATTCCCGATGCCCAAAGCAACCTTTAATGAACCAGCTGTACATGTGAGTGTATGTATAAGGTCCTGATTGTTTACATGTAACAAACGAAATGTCAAAATATCATGTTCCTGAAACTTTTTAGGAATTCCCAAGCAGAAAAATAACCGTTTTAGGCTTAACTGAGTCAACATAATAAGTTAAATGTCTATAATATATAATTTCATTACTGAATTTTACTTGCCAACTATACATACATTCATTCTCGCAAGACGTAACACAATAATATTTGATTCCACTAAAATCATCATGAAGTTTGCAAGGCCTGAGCCAGAGCATTCACTATTGGTTTTGTGGTTGGTATTGCTATGTGTGAGCGAAAGAGGACGGACACAAAGCTTAATCTTAACGTGACACATTTGGCGTGAGAGCAAGAATGTAATCTGCGATCAATTAACTGTAATGGAAACGAGTCATTTCGATACGAACTTAAGAGCAGTGAAACTGCAAAAATATTGCGATTACCTGATGTATAGTTATTGCACGTGAGCAAGAAAAACAAATGTCGCGAACTATTGGTTGTACATCTCGACTGAGTCAATTTGTATCTGAACGAGTTGCATCGCCTGGTGTATCGAAATTACCTTATATCAAAACGACCGGTATGCAAACACTGCATATAAACAAATCCAAAATGGCTCTTGGTAATAAATTAATTGACAGCGCTCTTCGAAAGGCCAGATATCCAACTGTCCTTTTCATAACACGTATGCCTAGACGTTCCAATAACAGATTATTCTAAAATAAGGAACAATCGTACTCACATTTATTCGCATCGCGAAGACTCAAACACCGGTACAGTACGTGTATCCACCAGTTGAACTTAGATCCGTTCCTTTAACAGTAAAAGCCAGTCGCTGACAACTCGGAGACATTTTGATTCGTGATTAAAACAAAATCTGCGCGTCTGGACAGTCCACAGAGTTGACAAATACTCGTTTTGCGCAGTAAAGAGCAACGCAACGCACGTTGCAACCATCAACAGCCGTCCGCCATAATTTTAAAATACATAGATGCTTTGTTCCTTAGCACGTGGTTTTACCACGTGACTCTATTCCACGGGAAGTCCCCAGGCGCGTGCTATTAAAGTCGAGCAAATTTTATTCATCCAACATGATTTATAAACGTAGGATAACGATGTGGGGAAATTTCTTGAGCGTTTGGTTCTTCATGCAACACGGGAGGTGAGCGTTTATTTATATAATTTTGTTCAGGGCTTATTTTATCTTTGTTCACCTTAACTGCGGTTCTGTCTCAAAATCGATTAGATTTTTTTTGTAATACAGTATTTAGATTACACTGCATGGTAATGTTACGTTATGGTTGATGCGAATTTTGGAAGTTTCAAAACGTAGTAACTGATCAATGATTGATTTAAAATCTGGCTGTGTAGAGATATACACAGAGAGATTCGATGAATAATGATTGGGGATCGATAGATCTTTACACTGTCACACACTTTGACACAACGCGCGTTATCAAACCGGTCGATGTGCTCGAAATGCATGCATATTTCGATACTTTATTTGACTGATGAAGTTTAAGGCTGATTGTTCGTTTTTGTTGGAAGATACATTAGCTCCCAACTGTATGGCAGCTTAATGTCTTGGTTTGTTAGCGGATTTAGGCTGGCGTTTATACTTACTGGTTACTTATTAAGTACGCGCATGATTAGAAATCGGATGTGTCCAGAATTGAGAATTCTCATCAATTTTTTTTGGGATTGACGACGAAACACTTCTGTCGAAATGGCTTATCTATATGAATAGTGCCTTTGTAGAATGGGCTGTGTCTAGACGACGAGTTCTTATTTCTTTTGGCAGACTGTGTCTGCATGTCTATTGCATTTTGTTTTTCAAGTCCGTGACTGCGGGTATCAATTTTTAAAAATACCCCGAAAACAGTATTTAAAATCTGTTTGAAAATAAATTTGGTTGACTTTTTTTCCTTTGAAGTATATTTCTTACCATAAGACAGCCGGTTTTTTTCAAAGCACCCTATAAACAGCCTGTTTAAGTTAGGTTTGGAAACATGCTTCCATTTAAATACCTTTTAAATAAGGATAGTTTGTGAAAATACAATAAAAAGAGCTAGTTTTAATCCTGTTTGGAGAGATTTCAAGATGTTCGTCATTTCAAATCACAATTTAAATTGAACTGCCTCTTAAACCTTCTTCAAACATGTTTTAACTATGCTATTTATGAGCTGTTTAAGGTCGTAGACGAGGAAGTATATTCAAAATAGTCTTTAAACATCCTAATTTAAACCTGATTTTGAACTTTACTTGTAAAAACTACTTTTTAAATCTTTGATTTTAGGTTCTTCTTTCCAAAATGCAGTTTAAATACGGTATTTAAAAAGATTTTAGCAACTCGCCAGTACTCTCTTTCCGAAAATATAGTTTAAATACTGTATTTAAAATGTAGTTTTGATAGCAAATATATTTCAAATACAAGGAAAACCGGGGAAAATGTTATAAATATTATTCAAACAGATGTCAAATACAATTCAAACTTTTAACGCTATTTTGGTTTTAGTCGTGAAATATAATAAAAATACCTCAAATTGTGGTAAAAATAGTTCTTAAATAGTTTAAATAGCTTTAAACTACTTCACAAACAGTTTTAAAATACACTTGATTTGGTGCGGGGTAGCTGCTTGTTATTGCATGCTGGTTTCAGTGCCCAAGATAAACATATGCCAGTATAAAGATAAACATGTGCCAGTATATTGGGAGCGCGCGCCACTGCGGGAAATATTTGATTTTCAGCAAATTCACTCAGTGCTAATAAGGTGCAAAAAAAGTGGAAAAGAGGATGAAATCAAGGGCAAAGATAGTAAATACTGCATTTGCCCTCAATTGTGCAACTCCATGTAAACTGGTAGGTAAATGCGATATTTACTACCTTTGTCTTTGATTTCCTCCTCTTTTGCACTTTTTTGCACCATATTTGCCAAAGCAGAGAGACGAAGTAACTTGTTACAGCTGCCTATTGTTGCTTAGCCTGCGTGAGGAGCTAAAAGGGAGCTTAAAAGTAACGAAAAGTTATACACATCATAGCTTGAAGCCAATTCAATTTTGAGCCAACACAGCCAAAAAAAAATCGTTGAAATTATTTTTCGTTATACCTTCACAGCTTCCAGGGTGATAAACCAGATTATTTTCAAGTCCTCTGCAATAGCTTAACTTATGCCAGCATCGGTTGTCGTAAGTTGTTCCGTTTGCAGTGCACACTGGGTCTTTATATGAGGGGCACTGGTCATCGCACTCACACCGAGCGTCATGCGCACTGTAGGTCCTGCAGACTCCAAACCGTGGGCAATGCACATTAAGGCAAGGATTAAGGTCTGTACCAAGAAAAAAGAAACATAATATTGAGTAGTTTTCCATTTGGAAAAAAAAACAGAAATGTCTAATATATATTTCATATTTCAATTAAAACTAAGTTGCTGTTCAGTAGTAGTAACATGTTTGCTTGTAGGTACCTTAACTGATGTTTGTTTTAACTACACAAGAGAAAATTAAGACGTTTTGACCTTACAAACGAAAATTGCAAAATATGGGTGGAAGTGATTTTGAATACAGTACGCGACAGTAGAAATTTTCACAGCAATGAATTGTGATGTTAAACTTGTCAAAGTTTACATTTTGCATTTTGCATGACTAAAATCGTCGTCTTATTTTTGAGGGAATAAACAAACCCGGCCGCGATTACTCGATTACTAGTATTGGCAGTTTTATTACTTGTGTGCCCTCTAAATTGCTCTTATCCCATCAATGATCAATCTTAAAGTTCGTGTAAAGATAGAGTGTAACATGAATAAGGTATATCAGTGTTTGTACTCTAGTGTTTCTTTAATTATATCATGAAATGTATTCCTACATATAAGAACTTCTAAAAGATATCAATAAAAATAATAGTAATAATGATAATAAAAACAACAATAGTTCTTACTAGAAATAGTGAGCATTACAATAGGAAAATTATTAACAACCTCCAGTAACAGCGTAGCTGACAATCAAGGGATCATGACTCGATCCTAATCCACTGAGGTCTTTAACGCAGACCTTCATAGATTCTAATCCAACTTCCTACAGCAAAATGTGATAGCACGCATCAGTTACTAGAAAATCCATAATTTCTTCTTGATTTCTACGACGATACCTTTAAGTCATGAAATTCATGGATCAGATCCAAATTATTGTTTTCTTATGGCTTTTTCACAGCTTTCACAGTCCTTTTACAAATTTACTAGAATAAACGGATTTTTTCTCTCCCCTGATTGAACAAGCTAAGGGATATGGGATTTTGGGTCTCAAAGGTGTCGCGAGAGTTCAAGCAAACAATTGAATAGAATAATGTAGCAAAGCACTGAAAAAAATCCCTGTTCATTATCATTAACCTCAAGTGACCATCAAGAAAATAGTGCAACAGGACGGGAGAGGAAAGAGGACGGCAAACCTTGTGTGACAACCGTGACAACAATTTTGTTTGAAATAACTTTTCGCCAAACATCACTTTTCTTTAAACAGATCTTTTTGTGAAAACCAGAAAACATTTATGCTAAGTGATGATCACGACATAAAATGCAAGTTTTAGCCCTGTCACGTTTGTCACACACGGACATTTTGCCGTCCTCTTCTTCCTGCCGTCCTGTTGGGTAAACTCACTAATAACCCAGTGAGGAAAACTCCGTTTCATGACGCAATTATTGGCTTTTGCGTGAAAAGACGTCTGAGGAAGGAGCGCAGAAACTGCACACTGATGATGTGTCATTACGCAGATCTGAGCATGCAGTGCTTTTGATTGGTTAAAGAAAATTTATTTTGCAGCATGACCAATCAGAATCTTGATCTGGGAAGTACACGTCATCAGTAGGGAATTTCTGCACTCTTCCACAGACGTCTTTTCACGGGAAAGCCAGTAACTGCGTCGTGAAACGGGGTTTTCGGGGTTTTCCTTATTTTGTGGGAAAACTAGTGGGGGCGTCGCGCGAAATGTCGGGCGGGCTGTTTTCTCAGGTTCGAATAAAAAGGCAAACTTACCTCTAGCCAGGCTGAAATTATATTATTTTCTTGAGGACTACTTCCCTTGACCTTAAGATTGTACTCATGATTTACGGAAAGAATCACAATTGGCGATTTGTAAAAGGTCGTATTGAAAGGCACTTCCTGTAAATAGGTAAAAAAGTCATGTCAGTTAGTATGGATCTGAACTTGCTCACTTCTCCCTCTATTTTTGCCCATCTTCTGTAAAGTCCCCACGTCTTATATTCGCCCACTGTCTACAACGCGAAATTGAAGAGATTCGAAATATAAAATTCTCGCAAAGTCACGAAATTTAAGAATCGCGAAATATGAGCACATCAAAATCGCGAGATAAACATGTCGCGCTCATCTGGGAATTGCCATTTTGAATACAATGTCGATTACCATGGCCTGGTAAGCTTGGGTTTACTGTATTTTAAGTTTTCTTTAGTGTGAACTTAACCACTAAAAAATCAGTGTTCTTTGGCTTGCTAAATGTTCTTGTTAGAACTAAAGTTTTCACCTGACAGAAGCCGTAGTTGTTTTTGGCCGATGGATTTCCACTGTTTGGAAAGATTTCTTCCCCAGTTATTGTGAAATTAAGTTGACTCCCATTTCCAGTGAATGCAAACCAGTCCTGCGGACAAGAAAATAATGTTTAATTTGCTACCCTTTTCTTTACAAGACGATTTGCGTCAGGTTTCGAACCACATTTCCTTTAACAAGAAATGACTGCATGAGACACGTGAGACAAGACACTGACCTTAATTGCGTCAAAAACGTTCTGGGTAATTGGGTTTCCGGGCTGCCGAAGTGTGGCAAAGTCAAGTTTGTTTGTTTGTTTTCATCAATACTATAGTTTACTCGGACATTTTTCTTCACTTACCACAACTGCATCTTGGTGTTTTCCATCAAAGGGCAAGAATTCCCTTAAGCACACTTCAAATCCTCCAGAATTGACGTTTTCTAACCGTAAGTACATAGCGTCATTTGGCTTTGTGCTGCGAGTGTACTTAACAGAGGCAAATACACGAGGCTTGGAAGCAAAGCTCTGCAAAAAAAATGTTAGATAAAAAACGTATGAAAAACTATTGACTGAAAAATCAACAAGCTTCTCGAAAGATAAATCAGCATGAACGTATCCAAGAAGTAGTCATCAGAGGCACTTAAATGAAATTAATTATTAATTAAAATTAATTAAATCTACTTGTCTATTCCCATTAACTAAATTTTCTACCCCTTTTTCACCTCTTTGTACGAAGTGTTGAAAAGGTTGGTGAATGCATCTTATTTGGCCCATTACTTAATAAATAAAGTTACATACAACAATGTTCCTTTTCGGCTAACTTTGTTAAGTTTAATGCTACAAATTTAATATCATTAAAAAATAGACTTCAATTTTCCAAATTACCTTTAACACATCAATACATTCAAAACGGTTATGACAAGCATTATTAAATCACTACCTCCACAGTAAAACGTGAAAATGTCTTAATATCTAAAAGCGATGGAAAGAAAAGTTTGAAACTAAGCCCGAGAGAAAGCTTAAAAAGACGTTAATGTACTTTGCTATCTCCGTTTTACACCTTTATAACAAACTTAAATACTTGTTATGAATTATTGTTGTCTAACCTGAGAAAAGGCCACCTTCTCACACTTTGTTTCTGTTGTCCATGTTCCGCTAAAACTAACGCTTCCATGCGTTAACATAGGTTTGTCCTGGAATGCTACCCAGTTGATAATTCCAGGGTCATTTGTAGAACCTGTTGCACGCGAGCATATCTGAAATCCAGCTGTACTTATGGACTCTGCCCACACGGCGGAAGGTGAATGAACTGCTTCTGATGACTGATCTTGGTGACTTAATGACACAAAGACTCGAACCTGAAATGCGTTAGGTAAAGATAAGCATCAATGAAAATTTGCAGGCAACAATTCAACCCTAGACTACGAGAAGTCTCTTTTTTTTCTTAATCCGTCGAGCAAAACACACGAGAAACGCAACTGACCACGCGGGTGACTGAAAGGGCGAGACTGCAATCCTCGTTTCTCGCGCGCGTCTGGCGGCTTTGACGCTCGTGTGTGCGTGCACTCCTCTCACTAAATTTGAAAAGAAAAAGAGTCTAAGTCCACTCCAAATCGACCGCATCCCGCCCACCCCCATTCCCTACCCCATTCTAAGGGTTAAAGGTCTTCTAGCCTATTTTTATTGCCAGAATTCTCTGGCTTTTTTTGTTGCGTATTGTTTTGTTTTCTCTGAAAACACATGCATCCTAGGGATTAGAGAGCACTTGAACATACCTGTGCGCACTAAATTGTCTGAGGTCATAACGTTACAAAGGCCTCATTTTTTTCAATTGGCAAATCAAAATTTGTTGAAAACATTAGTTTCTAAAGAAGCTTATTGTGGTCTACTAGCAAAAGAAAGTTGCCGCCAACCCTTAAGATTAGACTACTGTATTTCCTCCAAAAATAGCCTTTCCTCGATTAATCGCCTCCTCAAATAACCGCTCCCTACCCCCACCCCTCTTGCTATCTTCTCTTTCTTTCATCCTCTCCCCGCCAAGTTAAAAATTGGTACGTTGGATAACAATCAAAGCTGAAGTGGAATCTCATCCAGCAAAACTGATCAGTGACGATTCAAGCTCTAACGCAAAGGATATTGAAATTGAAAAATAAGCAAGGAACAGGATTGCTCCTGCCAATGCAAGGAACCATATTTGGAAAACTCGTAAAACCCATGCTTAGTATATTTGATGTGTTTATTTTTCTATTATTATTTAATAGATAATAAAACAAAATAGTTGGGAACGACTTCTAGTGAGCAATATTTGAAATAATCGCCTCCCTCGAATAGTCGCTCGCGGCTATTATTGGGGGAAATACGGTAATTTTTAATTCCTTAGGTTTTACTTACGGTTCCAGATCCACTAAACGTGTGTGGAAATACCACGTTAGTGCAGCGTGGCAGTGTACAATGTTGTGGAGCCTTGCATCCGCTGTTGCAATTCCATCCTTGACGTGTCTCTGATGCGTTTAGTTTGCCTACCTGATAGGAAATGCCTGTAAAATAGAAAAAAAAAATGTCTCAATGTAGTGTAGGTATGGGATGGAACGAGACGGAGTGTTGCTTCAAAAGAAATGAACAAAGAGAGGCTAAGGGTGTGTCTGTGTTTATTTGAAAGGCGAGGTGTCAAACTTTCGTGTGTTATTAAAATGTGAAGATAGGAAATTAATTCTTCTTCATTTAGTGAAGTTCAGTTTGAAAGACGTATCAGCATAGCTGTTCTTTTGCAAGAATATTATGAACTTTCTTTTCATCTAAATAGCGCTGCAAAAATAACTTGGCCTACGGTTCATAAGTCTAGGAGGCAATAAGTATCCTGTGGTGTTGTAGGGAACCGAAATGTGAGCTTAAAAAACATAGCCTAGCGTTTTTTCACTTTACATTTCCAGGCCAGGCGTAAAATATTTGCCTTGTAGCTATGTGAAGAAAATTCAGGAAGAATAATTCTATATATACAGATATTTTTAATTTCAATTACTCAAGATGGTTTTCTGAAATTGTACTAAACAACTTGGCGAATGGCATATCAGTTCGATACAAGCGCATTCTCGTGTTGGAAGTAAATATCTTTATGCAGATTTTAATATCATCTAATTTTTATATTGTTTTTGCTTGCTTTTATCATCATGTTTCAATGTTTCTCTCTTGATTTGGACATATTTAATAAAGATCGTGGCGGTCCAAAGGGCAAACTCGGAGTATTGAGTCCGAGTTTGTCTACCCTCGTTTTTTTTTGTTTTTTTTTCGTTCATGTTCAGTTACTCTACTTGTTGAAAGCAAATCCATATAGATGTCTAGATTAATGAACTGATTAACGTTTTGCTACGCGCGCACACACAACGTGTCGAGTACGCTCGGTTCCTTGCACCAAAAGGGTAGCCCGCAATGACAGTTATCTCTGATTGGATTAAAACAGAGCTGCACGAATTAGGAAATCTGAACATCGGTAGAAGTGCCGTAATGACTGATTCGGAAATAGGAAAGTCAAATAATAATAACTCGTTAAAGGTTTTCTGTAAAAGGGGAGTTGATGAACCGCCAGATATCACTGTGGCCTTCGAAAGTTTGAAATGGATTAAAACTTTCGCGTGGCATCAGAATGTGGGTGTGGAGTGTAAAGGGCAGGTTTAATTTGATTTCAAAGATCTCACCCCACTGGCAAAATCTAGATCTGAAATCTTCAAACTGTTGGTCTTCTGATCGAGGATATGAAATATCGTATCAAGAATAGATCACCTGTCTGTGTTTACAATTTTGCTTCGTTTTTCTTCAATCCAAGTGGTAGCTCGCTGACTGAACAGACTGTACTATATTTTGAAGAACAGAGTTGCAACAAACAAATTAATCCATCGGAAACTCTGTAATATAATGATTTTCTCAAGATCGTGAGATGTATAGAAACTGGCACATCAAATGAGATGGAAAAATGCATCGATAAGTGACTTTGACCTTAGTACTCTAGTCGCGAGCTCAAGAACTGAGTTAGTCACTTAAACGAGAGGGAGGGGCTTGTTGTTTTCCCCAAACTTGCATTTGTAAATAGAACACTACGAAATTCAAAAATATAAGAGAAACTATCAGACCTTCTAGATTTATATGAGGTCTAAATACCAGTACATGCATTTTCCTTAAAGAATAGTTAACAAAATAGAAAGTCTCCGACAGAGATGAATTAATTTTCAGGAGATGAAATGGTAAGAATTTTTAACTATGTTAAAAGAAAAAAGTAATATTTGCCTTTTGTTTGGTATAAGAACGTACAAATACAGATTGCAGCGGGCTACGATGAAAAGAAGAGTGACATACCTTTTACAGTGAGAGGGAGAATCCCCAGGTTTAGGAGAGAGACAAAAAGCGCAAATTTTCTGATGTCCATCTGGCTGCTGAACCAAGATGTAAATGACCTGTCGACATCTGGATGGATTGTTTTATAGCGGTACAAACGTTTCCAAATGTTTGACAAATCAGCCATGTATACTAAATCCTCTCAAAAAGTAAAAACAAGCTGATTGGGTACTGAAAGTGCAATATGATCCAAATTTGAAATTGTTTCATTTACAGTTAATGTTTGAGCCCAGGAGTAATTTCAAACGTAGGTGGAATGTGATCACTACATTCAGATTAATGAAAACTGGCTGTGTTATGGAGCTGAGCACACTGTTCGAATTACACTGTCCCTTTGCCTTTTTATTGATTTCATATAGTATGTAAATTTAATAGAGGCTTTGATAGAGGCACGCTTTCAGGAACTCAGTCAAGGAGTGCCGCTGTGGTCCCAGAGTGCAGTGCAAGACGGCTCTATATGAAAATATTGATCAAAACAGTTTGAGCGCAACTCTTTCTAAAGCACCTTTAAAATATTCCTATAATTAACAGTAATTATAGATGTTTGTAAGAGCAACGATAATCTAAAGTCTGTTGCCAAAACGCTAGTTGGTTACCCTAGTTGGGGCAGCTTAGACGGTCAAACATAAGATATGACCCTCTTGGCAAAGGAAAGCTGATTCTATTCTTTTTATTTGCATGCAGTATTCCACGTACTGGGTTTAAGAAGGCTTTATCCCCACCCACAAATGCATTACGTTTGCTGAAAGGACGAAAACCAGTACACGGATCCTGGAAACTGCCCTCAGCTCTTTTTCATTCAGTGCTTGCATACGCACGTTGTTTCGTGGTTTAACTTGTTAAACGGTTCAGTGATGATAATTCTTTAGAAAACTGTCACTTCTTTGCGAAAGGCAATTAAATGTTAAGGGTTGTTTTTGCAATGGCCCGTGGCAAGTGTGGATTATGTCTAGAAAGCGTCCGCTTGCCGTATGCAATCCCTTTAATAGAACATTCAGGAAGAATTCTTTCTGCGGCTTTGAAACAGTCAGTAAAGGGTAAGCTGATAGTGTACTTTCAGAAAAGTACATCTTATTTTCGGACGTTATAGAAGAAGATCTAAAACATTCATTAAGTAGAGGTAGCTTGAATTAGCTTTTTCTTTAAAGCCTTCCGCTTGTGGTTCTTAGAGGGATATGTCACTTTTGCTTGCAGTCTGTCCGGTTAAGCCAATGTACACCACTGCAACCTTTTTCGAAACCACGTGCACTTTAAAAGTAGAAAGGCTTAATTAGAATAAACCCCTGATCCTTCTTTCCAAGGTATTAATTCTACTTTGAACTTCCGCATATCAAATAAGTAAACTGCAAGCACTGCAGTCAAACTAAACAAAATAGGCGATAACGTCTTCTCAGTCAAAGTTAAAACTTTGCGAGTCGGGATATTCCGGGACATTAGTTCTCCCTGAAGTCCATTAAGTTTTAAGAGAGTTTAAGCATATCACGTTTACATCAAACGGACAACGCGAATTTGTACCACGTGACCAATTCCACTTTACTTGTCGTTTACTGTTCATTAATTTTACACACTTGTTGGTAGTCTCATGTAATTTTCTATCCAATAGATTAGAATTGTTTTGAGCTGTCTTTATCTGCTCATTTTCTGTTTTGAGAAATTTTCAACTGCCGTCCTCCCGTCACTTTCGACTCTTCTCCCACACCAAGTTAGAAGAATCTAGCCGCACCGACAAATTTTCCTTGCGAAATCAGAGAGCGCAATAAACAAACCCACTCACAAAATCCGGATTGAAGACAAATGTTCTATCATTGGGTGCAAGCCAAAATAAGAAGTACAGAAGTTAATCTCTTTTTTAATCTTTATTCACCGTGTTCAATGGAGCAGTGACAGCAGTTTTTATTCCGCTTGTTGATATTTTCATTCAGTTTTGGAACACATAATAAATCAATGGCTATAATCAAGGTCATGTGTTTCATTTTTCCTCATTACAAGTCATAACCTGTGTTTCTGTCCTTACAAAATATGAGCTCGTTTGAAATGCCTATATCATAATGTCCATCAATTACGTAACATCTCTAATGAAGCTCCTATTAAATAATGACAACAATTTTAACTTAGATAGTCTAGTATCAAAATCATCATCAGACTTAGTAATCCATCTGGTGGCTCTTCGCTGTACAGCCTCCAATTTATCAATGTTACGTTTAGTATGAGGCTTCCAAGTTTCCCATGAATATACTAATAAAGGTCTCACACGACTGCTGCAAAGTGTTTTCATAGTATCAATGTCCTTTAAGTCCCTGCAAGTCCTTTTAACCAACACTAAAACTCCATTAGCCTTATTAGCAGTTATTTTATCAACATGTAGGTTCCGTGAGAGATCATGATCACCAGCTTTAAACAATCCTAAATCTTCACATTAACAGTTTCCAAAGGTTGACCTTCCATATTATATTTTATTCATGTCGTCACATTTGCTTGCAGTTTGTGTGAGGTGCAAGCCAATGTACACAACTGCAACCTTTTAGAAACCACTTAACATTAGAAGGGCTTAATCCACTAAGAGTAGCCTGCGTGGCAGCTTTAAAAGGGGAAGGAGAACGCGGGAATTGGGCGCGTGAGAGCGCGAGGGGCGCGCGAGGAGGGAGAAAAAGGGAAAAGAGGGGGAAAGGTTCCCGTTTTCAACATTCGCGCGCGCTCCAGAATTCCTGCTTCTCCTTCCCTTTTAACGCCTGCTACGCGGGCTACCCCCATTAGTGAAACCCTGCATTCCAACTTCCGCATGTCAATTGAATATACTGCACGCTGTCAGGCTTTAAATTAACAAAAACAACATCTTCTCTCAACTAAGACCTAGCTTAATTGCATACATTGGAAATCCAGTTTCAGACTTTTCAATCCAACATGTACACGATATTCGGAGAATCTAGCCACACATGTAGTAAAAAAGTAAAAACTCAAAAGTAAATCATATTATTAACCACTTGACGGTTTTTATTTCCACTTGTTGACATCTTAATTAAAACCAGTTTTTGAATAAATAGTAAATTATGGCTTCCAATACTGCTTGCCTTCTAAAAGCGTGAGATTTCTTCCCTAGAAACGATAAATTATTTTACAGCGCCTAGTGCTGCATACAAAAGTTACCTATCAAATAGTAATTTTTTTTTTTATTATTCCCGGTTAGACCAGGTTTGACAAGATATTTTCATTCTACAACTTTTTTGACGAGGGTAAGTCTTAATACCGCTTAATCGACGAATCAGGTATCACGCTCCCAAGAATTAGCAGGGAAGACTTGAAAATTAGAAAACTAACTAAAACAGTTGTTTTTCTCATTTAAAGGGTCCTGTTGATCCTTTATTTTAGGTCATTTTATGTTGTATGCAATTTTTTTGCGTGACCAGAGAAAATAGTTGACTGATGACAAAACAGCTAAAGCTCTCTTGTGCTGTTTTCAATTCTCCGAAGTGTCTAACACTTATTTAATGGAAAACTAAATATGAAGTCCCATCACGATAAAGGTAACCTGCTAGAGTGCAAAACGAGAGTGAAGAGATTGCCGGCTTACATTGTTTAGGAGGGCTGAATTTATCTTTTCGGGCAACTTTTTTTTCTAAGGGTGGTTAATCAGTATCGCAATACATTTACTTCCTTATAAGAAGATACGCCGAGACCCTCAAAAGGCATTTCCTCCTTATCTGATAAGTGCTTTATACCTATCCAGACCTTTTAGGTTATTTAGTTAGCGAATGTGAGGCATAAGCTGCTAGTCGAGACAATAAGTCTGGTCATATTTAAAAATGCATACCAAATGTACATTCTCCTAGCTGCTCATAAAATAACATATTATCGTTCACGTATAGAAGATTCCCCTTACCAGGTTCAAAACTGTTTCACCAGAACAAAAAAATCAACAACAACAACAAAACACAGCCAGTTGACGCTAGTAGGAGCTTCAGGCACCAGTAAACTGTTTCTAAGAGGAAACTTTGGGGCGCGCACTGACTGTTTGTTTAAGACTGATGTCCGTCTTATAAACTGTCAAATTAGGGGATCACAGAAAGGAAAGGACTAACTCTAGATGTCCGTTTTACCGGGATACCCGTCTTATACAAAAATTCCGTTCAGAAAGAGTCGACTGTACCAGAGACAAAAGAAAGGCCAGCTAAATTTAGAAAAGACTTTCTATAGTAACAAGAAAATCATCTCTCGTATCATGAGGACTCCACCCTGCGATCAGAGCCTCCTTTTGTCCTCTTCTTGATCGAGGGGGAGAAAAGGAGGCTCTGCCTTAAACGCGTCAAACCTTTGAGGTCGCCGCAGCCCTTCGTATTTTACTGCCTTACAAGATATCGATAATCTTGAAACTTAACGGCAATACCTGAATAGACGGTTAATCTCGAGAATCTGAAATTTGTAAGAAAATCCATCGAGCGGTTTCAAAATTATTCCCTTATTTGTTTAAGAAGACCAAAATGTTTACAAAAGAGAGCGCCTCAGTACATACTATAATCAAGTCCTTCTTTCTACATCGGCCGAAGCTATCTCCATGATCTTTCAGGCACGTTTTTAAACACAATTAAAATTTCTTTAATTTCAAAAGGGTTCGTTTTCTACAGATAACGGCCGAACATGAACTATAAAACTGTTCATGATACGGCCACCAAAATTACGAAGAATGATACGATGTACTCAACATTTCCAACATGTTGGTCTAACTTGATTGACACGATGAAGTAATTTGACGTCACTATGATACGGTCAGTTTTCTTTGTCCCTGGGAAAGGCCCTTACATTTCCTTTACATTCATACACACTGAAATGAGGTCCTGTTAGGGCAGGAGCACAGCTAGTTAGGGTAAATTCCGACAATCGCCATAACCTTGAAACAGCGACATTGGAACAGAAATGGCGACAAACAACACAAAGACGATGGGTTGAAACTGTGACAGCGACATGGCTTCCTCCACAATACGTGGGACGTACGTAACCCTCCTGAAGCCCTGACTGGGCCTCTTAAATGTAATGTAGACACTCGTTAATGCGGACAACAGACACATGATTCTTGCCCATTAACCAAGAAATTCTCGTAGAAAGCCAACCTCACTAATGCGTGCACTTCACTCTCATTTGCGTACAGTAAAAAGGCTTTTCTGTTTCAATGTACCGTAAAATTCCCAAAATAAGCCCCTCCATTTATAAGCCCCTCCAAATATAAGCCCCCCAAACTCGTAGCGCAAAAAACCCTCCGTTAAATCGCCCCTCGAAATATATGCCCCCCAGGGGCTTGTACTTGGAAATAGCCCTCAAATACGAAGTAAAACAAAGCAAAAACGGTAAATTTACTTCCAACTATAAGGCTAGCCCAATCGATTTTGAAACGCAAATTTCCCTCAGTAGATAAGCCCCTCCGAATATATAAGCCCCTCAAAAAGGGCCTTTGAAAAATATAAGCCCCGGTGCTTATTTTCGCAATTTTACGGAATTCTGAGTGGTTTTACATGATGACGGTTTTTTAAAAGTTAAGAGATGTTCGATTTGACGATGCTAATGTTCCGTGTTATTATTTTGGTATTTTGTTCAAATAATGGGTGTACTATTTAATTAAATAACATTATTGCTTTATACCGACACCTCGTTAATACGGGCACTTTTAAAACGAAACTTTACGGTAAACAAAATTGCATCCAAGAAATTCATCTATTTAGGAACTTGAGATTAATAAAATTCTAAAGGAAATCCAAGTTTCAGAGACAGAATCTCAGATCTCGAACCTTAAGGACAGATGAAGAAGCTGTTACAAGAAGGCCCCTTCCTTCAGATTCATGTTTTACTTCTCGCCTCGTTCAGATTCTTCTACTTTCAGTTTTGTTTACTTAAAATTAGATCTGAATCACAGCGGGTTAGAAAATTACCTGCGTCAGACAGCGATAACTACACGAAAAGAGGTTTCATGTTGTTCTATCGTTTTATCTGTAGAACTTTAAAGTAAAAAAAAATTCAAAATAAACAAAGAAAATGTATTGTCGCGCACAGAATGAAAGTCAAATGTCCCTTTTAATAAAATACGCACACGGAAATCATGTTTACGAGCTTGTTTAGATTAAATTGTAAATTATAATTAAAGTAATTTTGTGACATTAATCGAAACTTCTGTATTTTCGTTAAAATCTATATAACACTTCAGGTAAAATTTGTTTCGTTGGGCTCAGCAGCTAAATAATATCAAAGGGATTTGAAAGGAAAACGGCGGAGGAAGCAAGATGAGTAGATACCTTCAAAATACAAAATATATGCTATACAATTATGTAAGCCTTAACAACACCACTGCGTGAAAATCATTACACTTTGATAAAGACGTTGCCTTTGTAATGTTGAATTTAATAGCCGACTAGCACAAACGTCTCAATAAGTATTGGCGATTGAGACAAACAGGATAAAAGCAGAGTTTAGGTTTTAATGAAAATGCGTGTTATTGACCACTCCTCCAAAAGCAGACGGCCAAACATTAAATAACGAGACAAGAAATAACAAACGCTCATCACTTCAAGCTAAGTTTGGGAGTCTCTTGATACGCTACAAGTCGTGGTAAGCCTCAAAGCGAAGTGAAAACACTCCTCGGTGCCTCGTGAAGGAAAAAAATCGGAGTTATTGGTTGATGTAGGAGCTTGGAAATGCCTGGCCCTTCTATCGAATCTGTGAAGAGTACAAGCGCCTGAAATGTAGGAGATTGGTCACAAGAAGGCGACTTTGTAAAGAGGACAGAAATAACTGCTTTCGTTTTTCTCAAGTTGTTGTCTATGCTGGGCAACGCTTTGTTAACCGCCGTCGTGTACAAAAACGCTAATCAAAGAATGAGGACTCCAAATAATTACTTCAACTTGAACATGGCCTGTGCTGATGTTTTGCTTACTGTATATGCCTTTTCCGTCAGCATTGTCGACACTGCATATAGCCACTAGTGGCTACCTGTGGCCTATCACAGGAGTCGCAGGCGAGCTGCTTTGCTGATCATCACAGTTTGCTGGTCAAATGTCAGTCTTAGTCTTCACTGCAAGTTTGCTTGTGACTGCTTTCGATCGTTTTTTCCTGGTGTTTTATCCACTCAAAAGAATAATAACAATTCGTATCGCCCGGTTTCTGATTGGCCTCATTTGGATTTTTGCGATATGTTTTCACGGTGCCGTTATTCAAAATGACCACTTTAGTCGAATTCAAGATTAAGCTGGACTTCCATGTTGGTACCTTCAATTTTGGAATCATTGGTTACGTTATCATTTATTTATTATTCTGTTACCCTGTGGTAGTATTACTGCCTATCATTGCTATCATCCTGATCTTCGCTGCGATTGGATTCAAACTGAAACACACCATAGCACCCGGCAACCAACTCCCCTCAAATCAACATCGACGGGAACAGATGAACCGCAAGATATTAGCAATCCTTGTCACTGTTGTTGTTGTGCTAATCGTTTGTCGTTTTGCGTTGATTTTTGGAACGATGACTTGTTTCTCTGGCTTAAAAACTGCCTGCTCTTGGAACTTTCTGTTCCTTGGCTGGGGTCTGGTATGCTTTAACAGTAGAATCAATCCTTGGATATATTTTATCTTTAATGAGCAATTCTTTAACGGTGCGAAATTACTGCTACAGAAGCTACTTCTGCGTTGTTTTTCGGCCTGTTTACATGGAGGTGGGGGACTCCAGGTAGGTGAGGTAACCCGCTTAAGTAGGGTAACCCGCCTGTCCAGATAATCTCTCATTTTAATGTGATCACGTTTACATGTTAGGTGGGGTAACTTGCCACATGTTAACTCATCTACGTGGGGTCCCCCACCTTCATGTAAACAGGACCCTTAGAGTCACAAATGAAGTGGAAATGTTGAAATCGACTGGACGACAAATCAAAACGCACACAACACAAACCGCACGAGAATATAGCCACGCGTGGAGTTCTCGGTACAGTCCAGCGAACAAATAACTCAATGGAGAGTTTTAGATCCGAGTTTACCGCGAACCTCTAGCCGCGGTTTGCAGTTACCCGTTTGCGGTTCGACGTTCAAACATAATTCGATTTAGAATGGTGGTGGATTAGATTACAGCCGCCATTTTGAATCAGCAGCCATGAATGGCACTTGTTTTCAAGATCAAACAGGATTTATCAGATTTTGCACTTCGCCCGAATTTGTGCCTCTGTTAATGGATAAAGACTTGCTCCACAAGATTTTTGTATCATTACGTAGGATAAAACAAGAATTATGCGCTAAAAGCTTTGAGGTAAATGACATACGTGAAAACCTACCTCTCCACGTTGAAAACGAACGTCGTAAACCTCAAACGTGACGCGAAAGACTTTTCACGTGACCTCTAGCGGTTAGAGGTTCGTGGTAAACTCGGATCTAAAACTCTCTCATAAAAAAGTTTTTCCCTGACGCCAACATGCATATTTTCCAGTTTCTTCTCTTTGCGTCACTTAGACAGGGCTGAATAACGAAATTCGCATGGAAGGCCAACATTTCATGGTAAATCAGGAGTTAGTGTTTTTGACTATGCAATATGCGACCAAGACTCATTCCACTCTATCGCGAATTTCGTTGTTAAAGAGCCGTCGAGTTTATCAGATCACAGTCCAATAATGATTAATACGGTAAATACTGAACCACTTAGCTACAGAAAATACTAATGATACATTAATTTGTTTACCTATACAGTTTATTTGGGAAAATGATTCATCACAAAAATTTAAAACAGCACTGCAAACAAGAGACATACAGACAATGATACATGATTTTCTTGTTGACAGTAGGCCAGACAAACACATTTATTAACTTTTCACTAGATACAGTAGAAAGGATTCTTTTTACAACCGCAAAGCATTGCTTAAAAATTAAGAACATTAAAAAACGATATACTAGATTATCTTTTGTTCCGTCTAACGAAAAATGGTTAGATAAAGAATGTCGTCTTAAGAGACACGAATTGAGGAAACTTACTTATCTAAAACACAGAGATCCTCTCAATATTACGCTTAGGGAAAAATATCACAGTGCCTTAAAACAGTACAAAAACGTTCTGAAACAGAAGAGAGAATACCATCATACTAAGATTTCGGAACTGGAAAACATGCTAGATAATTTAAACAGCCGAAATTTTGGGAACTGCTTAAAATTTATGGATGATTCTATGAAGGAAACTAGTACCCCGCCAATCTCAGAAGAAAGTTGGTTGTCTCACTTCCCGTCACTACACTCAAACGAGCCCCTTAATTCACACCAAGAAGTGATTATCGGTGAGTTAACAAGATTAGAAGACGCAACAACACAATCGCATGCCTTGTACTACCTAATAACTGAACTCGAAATACGCACAGCGGCTAACAAACTCAAAAGCAGCAAATCTTCCTATTCAGATAGAATAAAAAATGAAATGATCAAATCCAGCTTAAACTAACTAATGCCTATTGCTGGTTTTCAGTGTCACGCCATTCAAAATAGACCAAAAATCAAAACCATTCGACAGATAAAGTCCAGAATCTGGGAAATGAAAGGACGTAGATATACAAAGCCAAGCTCTAAACAAAGCAGGACATTGACTCCGCGGTAAATGATTGGAACAATCTTTTTACTCATGTTGCCGATAGTCATGCTCCAATGAGGAAATCAAGAATTAAAGGGGTCCGTTCTCCCTGGATAAACGCACAGCTATCTGAAGCTATGCACCAACGAGATTATTACCATCGTAAAGCCCTGAAAACAAAGTCTGCCAATCATTGGTCACGCTATAAGGAACTTAAGAACTACGTAAATAAGGAGACAAAGAGATGTAAATCGGAATACTATTCTAAGCTTATTACTGAAAACAAATCTAATCCAAGTGCATTATGGAAAACTCTAAACGACATAACATCTCGCAAAGAAAGAACTCCCATCTCCTGCATTGAGGCCGACGGTGTTCAATACTGCAGCAATAAATCTATCGCCAAGATTCTCAATGAACACTTTTCAACAATTGGAACTAAACTGGCACAAAAGCTCAAGTCTTGTAGATCCCACATCTACTCGGCGCCTTCGGTAAACTCGAATCTACCCCATGAATTTGCTTTCGAGCCAATTACGGAAGACTTCGTTCTTCGTCAGCTTAAGCAGCTCAAAACCAATAAAGCCATTGGCCTAGATAATATCAGTGCTCGTCTACTGAAAGATTCAGCCTCAGTAATCAGTGCCAGTCTTACTAGATTATTTAATCTTTCCCTGGAAACTCGCACCTTTCCTTCTCTTTGGAAATTTGGAAAAGTGGCAGCGTTATTCAAGAAAGGTGATCGCTGTGATGCTAACAATTACAGACCCATTACTGTGCTGCCAACGATCAGTAAAATTCTAGAAAAAGCCGTGTACACCCAACTGTACGCTTATCTTAAGAACAATGGTATCCTTACATCTAAGCAATTTGGGTTCAGACCGAAGTTATCAACTGGAACAGCCTTAGCTCATTTCACAGACAATATCCTCCAGAATATGGACGCTGGTTCCTTTACAGGTGCTGTTTTTCTGGACCTGTCTAAGGCCTTCGATACAGTGGATCATCCCCTGCTGCTGCAAAAATTGACCAACATCGGTCTTACCACCTCTACCACCCAGTGGTTTGGATCGTACCTCACAAACAGATCACAAATTACATCAGTTGGAGATGCTCACTCTGCATCTACCGAAATGCCTATTGGGGTACCCCAAGGAAGTATATTGGGACCTTTATTGTTTCTAATTTACGTGAATGATCTTCCGGACTGTCATCTGGCAAGCGATATTATTCTTTATGCGGACGATACTGTACTCTATTACTCATCCAAAAGCGTCAGTGATCTTGAACATCACATCAATGGTGACTTGGGGACAGTGTCTGAGTGGTTCTCTAGAAATCTCTTGACACTAAACATATCCAAATGTAATTTTGTTATCTTTGGAAGTCCTCAGAAACTGAATCGTATTCAAGGCATTTCGGTTAAAGTAGAGGGCACTAGTATTGAAAGAACACAATCATTCAAATACCTAGGCGTAACGCTTCAACAGTCTATGTCCTAGGCAGATCATGTCGATGCTATCAGCATGAAGATTAATCAGAGAATAGGCCTAATTTGGAGAATCAAGAATCTTTTGCCGCTACAAGCTAGAGTTGCCTTGTACAATGCCCTTATCCTCCCTCTTTTTGATTACGGAGACGTTATATGGGGGGACAAGAACAATGACACCATCATGTCAGAACTACAGATTCTACAGAATAAAGCTGCTAAAGCTATGCTGGGGCAACCACCCCGAAGCTCGTCAACTGAAGCACTGAAGAGTCTAGATCTGAAGTCACTGTCCACAAGAAGGTTTTTTCATCGCTGCATTGCTATCCACAAGTGTCTTATTGGAGAAACCGATTTCAACTTTAATTTTACTAAAACTCAAGCTGTTCATTCATATAATACAAGACGCTCTAATGATATTCGCTTACCCCTACCCAGAACAAACTGGGGTAAACAAACTTTTATTTTTCACGCCGCGAAAGACTGGAACAGCCTTCCAAATGATTTAAAAGAGTGTAACATTTTATCTATTTTTAAATCCAAGTTAAAAACTTTTTTAAAAGATCTCAGCTAATTTTTAAACCTTGAGATTTTTTGTATAATCGATTTTAAGATTTTAAATTTTTAAATTTGTTTTACTTGTAAACATATTTTACTTTTTCGTAATAATTAATTAATTAGTTAGATTTATGCATGAGGGCCCCACTGAAAACCGCCTTGGCGAGTTGGGCTCCCTCTATAAATATTATTATTATTAAAGACCGTCGCCAAGATTTGGGTCGAAGGAATAATTCGCATACGAGGTATCCGAGGAAATGTTTTACCCAAATTTATAGACCTTTGTATGGAGACGCCATGCTGGAGCTCATCCGGATGAGCTCCAACATGGCGGACAGAAACGAACGGAAACATTTGTTACGGAGTTTTGCTACAAAAGCGTGAATTTATACCATAAGGAACTCATGAACAAAAAAGTAATTCTTTTTCTAATACTTGAACTGTTTTGATAGTAAAATTCCTCGAAAAAAAGTCACTTTTTTAACCTAAATGACAGCTCTCTCGGCCATCATGTAAATGCTGCGTCACGCAAAAGCTTAGAAATTCAAGCGTACTCTATTACAAAAACAAGAACCCTTTTGAAGCGAAAATTTGTTCGAAAATTAACTTTCAGCTACTCTAATACACCATGAAAGTAAAATCTCAGTACGATCGATAGTTTTGTAGTTTGAATTTTAGTGACGTCATGTGAAAACCAACAATTAACGCTGTTCTGACGGCAGGCATTATGCCTCAAAAATGGTGCGATGGCCTTATAACACCATTTTTTAAAAGTGGGACTAAAAGTGATCCCTCAAATTATAGAGGAATTTGTATTTCTAGTTATCTTGGTAAATTATTTTGCTCGACTCTCAGTCAAAGACTTCTCGAAACAAACTAGCCACGAATAACAGAAGACTTTTGATAGCAGCTGATCGATGAATTTCATTTCTTGTGCATCCAATATAATATCGATCAGTATCAATATCAGTTTTCCTGTGTTCCCAAACTAGCCAGAAAGTGTAAGATTGAACATTGGCTGTCCTGTGGTGAGGACGGACGGTCGCTTGCTCGCTCGGTGTACGGTCACGTGATTACCAAATTTTCTGGGATAGGTAGATTTACTTAGGTATGGGGCTCCCCTCGAGCGCGCTTCGCGCTCGTTGAGCTCGGCTGTAATTAGTTATCTGTAATAACACCAAAGACTATTTCTTGTGGGAGCCCGAAAAAATTCTGAGACTTTCATGTGTAAGGTGTCATTTCTGTGAGATTTGACGTTTCTTTTCTAGGGCTCTCATTTTCTTTGGTGTTGTTCAGACAGATGGCTAATTACAACTATAGCCCTTGAAAAATGTAATAAAAAATGCAATATTGTTTAAATCATTCTGGTACAAGGTTTTTGTCCACTAAAAATAAAATTACTCAATTTCCTGATGGATTCCGTCGTAAAGTGTTTGCATGAGAATCTAACGTCAAAAACTTTCCGTAAAACGGCTGTTCTGAACAAAAATAATTGTAAACTATAGAGCAACACAGCAAAGGATTCTACTAACAATTTCTTGGGTGCCGCTGTACTGTCGCAATTTGTAATAATCATCGCACTCTGTAATACCTGTCGCAATTTGTAATAAATCCATCGCACTTTGTAATACCTGTCGCAATTTGTAATAACCCGTGTCGCACTTTGTAATATAAAAGGTGTCGCAATTTGTAATAACAGTCCATCGCACTTTGTAATAAACTAAGCTGTCGCAATTTGTAATAATTCCATCGCGCTTCGTAATAATTTTTTGAGAGTGATTCAACTTACTTCGTCAACATTAATATAATGACGTCTGCTAGCATGTAACATGTCGGTAACATTTTCTTTGGTGAAACATGTATGTCCTCCGCTATAATTTTTTCTGCCTTGATTAATCACGTGACTGACTAGAAACGCTTTTATGAAAGACATGAAACTTCCTGTGACATATCACCAAAAAGATATGAATCACGTTTAACAACAGAAAATTCATGAATAACCTGGCATTCGTCGTCAAAATCCATGTTTGCTTGCCACGTGACACGTGAAGTCTCGGCAGGGGGGGGGGGGGGGGGTAATCCCATATATGGATGGGCTAGATAGGTAAGTACCGCCTGATAGGGTATGGTTTTTTAGGATCTCGAGCCTTTAATAGGGTATCATTTTTTACGTTGTTGGCCTTGTGTCTTTGGTTTGATCCTTAGATAAGGTAACTCAAGTAGTAATGGATGGTTTATCCCATCCTTTCCATTTTGTAGAAAAACAGTAATCCAGAACACGCTCGGAAGAATTGCAATGTCTTACAAGTTGTATATACGCAGGGAAGGATAATTTTTTACCATCCCCATGGTATTTGCTTTAGAAGATTCCTTACAGAAAACAGTTGTTTTAGGATGGAATGAGTACTCCTTTTGCTCCTATATGGGACCAAATCAAGTGAGAATAATGGACCAAATGCCCAGCAGGCTCAGTGTAAGACCCCAAGTGAGTGTTATAAAAACAGGTACATACGAAGGTATTGGCCAGCGACTAATTGGATTTTGTGTTTAGGTTTCTGTTGTGGTTCGAAGGTTTGCCACTGGTGACGTTTTTTTTTTTTTCATTTGCAGTAAACATTTTGAATCTTTCCAGGCCTCGTTTGATTAAGTTGGCCAAAATATGGAAGCCACTATTACTTCTTTAAGATTGCTCGTTAGACAAGAACAGTGTACCACGTGATGTGTCAACCTGTTATAAGATCTAACAAGGAAAGCTTGAACTCTCCTGGTGTCCTTATTCGAATGATGTAGGACGGATGTTACGATTAGCGGAAATTAATTAACAGTTAATGAACGAGGCTGAGTATCTTATGAAGAATTATGGAGATCGAGGAGGGTGTTATCCGTCGAGGCCGTAGGCCTAGGCGGATAACACCCTCCGAGATCTCCATAATTCTTCATATGATACGAAAGACGAATTCAATAATTGTTTTATTATTCATTCAAAATAAGTCCTAGTTTAAAAACATAGCTAAAACGTGCTTACCTCCATCGATCCATCGATGTTCAGTTCATCTTCGATAGTGTACGTTTAGGTTTGTCCAGCTCCGCGAATATTCTCCAAATAGCAGATGTCGCCCTCCGAGTTGTCTTCTTGCTGTTCTTGCCATGTTTTTAGCTATTTTTTCGCCTAGTTCTTCTTGAAACGAGTGAAATGTCCGCCATTTTTTCAAGTTCACAACCAAAACAACTCAACCTCGTCCCCCAGGTCTTCTCGGTTAACGGTGCCTTAACCTGCGAAAACGCTGCATTTTTGACGTCATTTCCTCGTTAAAGTCAAAATTCTTCCAAATTTGGTCATCAGTAACTGGTTATGGTGAATTAAACGTGTGCTTTTAGCCAATCAGAATCGGGGAAATATTTTGAATGAATAATAAATGCTTTTTAATAATGGCTTGTTTGTGTCTAGTGTGTCTAGCACTGTCTAGATCCTCTACTCTGGCAATGCCCTGTCCAGAGGCACATCCCCGTATTGGCCATATAAGGAAGTACACCCTCCGGGTAACCATTGAATGCAAGCCACCTAGTACAATAGCAAGGTTCAAGAATACAGAATTTTGTAAGTCAGATAACTAATCAACATTAATCTAAAAAAATGTTTAGGACTGTGAATAAAGTTAAATGTTTGAATGAGCGGAGATGTTACGTGCTAGCAGACGTCATCTCCATCTTTGTTTATGAAGTACCGTGCATATTTTGGTGTTATATTAAAGTTGACGAAGTAAGTTGAATCACTGTCAAAAAATTATTACAAAGTGCGATGGATTTATTGCAAATTGCGACAGCTTAGTTTATTACAAAGTGCGATGGACAGTTGTTACAAATTGCGACTGCTTTTTTATTACAAAGTGCGACACCGTTTGTTACAAATTGCGACAGGTATGGCTTACAAGGGCTCACTTGTCGCGCTACCTCTTTATGGAACTTATTGGGTCTAAGAGCATGTTAAATTTACAATTTGCGTAGTCACCCTGTAATCACAATCAAGAATGTCATATGTACATCTGTCTTTTGGCTAACATGCACTGAGTGTATATACCAAACCATTATTCTGCCCGCATGTGATTTAGGAACACTAGTTTTAACATACGTAACGCCATAAAGTTCACTACAATCACGATCTCTCACGGACATTACCCTTTTCCTGACGGGAATAATCCAGGTAAGCCCTTCTGTACTGCCCTTGCTCTTTTGCTCCAGCATACATGGTAATGTTCGGTACGTACACAATCACATCTGTGTTCTTGTCAATGATGATCCCCTACTTTACAGATGCGGGTAGAATTTAACAGAGGATTCTTTGCTGTAGAAAATTTATAATCAATCTTCTTCATCCTTTTCTTACTAAGTTTAGGCAGATTCTCCTATTTTTCGAAAAAGAACGCTTTAGTTCGAGTTTTTACTCTGACTATCCGCCAGTTTGAAAGTGGACTTTTTAAATAGTCCGGGAAAATCCGGTAGAGCCAGTCCCCCGCGCTGTATGAAATTAGGCAATTACTATTAATCAATCCCTATGAAGAGTAATCTTGATTTAGTATTATGCATTGACGTAAAATTCAAAGCGAATATTTTCTTCTAACCTTCAACAATAACGTCCACAGATATATCGCTTTCCAACTATTTCGTTTCTTCTTTACATTAAACACGTTTTGTTTCATATCTGGACTTCCTGGTATTTCACTCTATCCACCAAAATTATAACAATTCTTTAATTAGGATTTGCCGAAATGAGTTGCTTATAATTATACTGGGATAACTAATCCCATGCACATAAGTCTTTCTTAAAATTTCTTCGAGTTACATCACTTTCAGCCGTTGTACAGTAGAGGGATATCATCATATTCACCCAGGGCTCGCACCAGTGGCTACTGCTTCTCAGATATCATTTCATTTATTCAGGTTCAGCTTTGATCAAGATACTCTCTCAGTTTAACCTTTTTTTTTTGTTAAATATAACAAAAAAAGACTTGATTAGAAGTGGTAATTTTACCCCATCCAACATGCACCTTTTACATAGAGTTTTCATTTTAGTTTTAAGAGCAGGTAAGGGTGATCATTTCACAATTTACCCAACGATTCCATGCGGCCCCTGTTTTTAAATAATTGAGAGTTTTTTTTTTCTGCTGTACTGTCTGACAACATATTTCAACTGTAAGTACTTTCCTATAAATATGCATGAACTCCTAAGATGCCTCCTCGGGATTTCGTCTTCTAGGCGGGGCAATTAAGTACTTTAGAGCCCCATAAATAATCAGAAAATTGGGTTAAAAATAGGCAAGTCTACGGAGCTCAGGAATTCTCCCCCTTCCCCCAATTAACATTTGTGATGGTCCGTCGTGGATTAATAGGGTGAGGACTTTATACGTCAGCGAACGGCATCGAGAACAATAAAAAAGCTATAGGTTCAGTTTTGAAAAATGAGAAAGAGGGAGAGCACGTTTTGTTTGTTTGTTTGTTTGGTGTCGCTGCACGGATACGACGTGAAACGTCCTAATTTTAGTTTTATGGGGTACGTGACGTGAACATAAGACAACGATTTTTTTTTTCTTTTTCTAATATTTGGTATAGTCTTTTCGAATTTAATCGCATAATAATTTACCTTCATTTGGCGAAGTGAACTAAATGGAAAAAGGTCGATAAAGATAAAGTTTGAAACAGCGTTAATGCACTTTTTAAGTGATATTTGGGCTGCCGTCCTCTTTGTGGTATAGGAACGGGACGACAGGAAGAAGGGGACGGAAAAACGCTAGTGTGTGACAAACGTACCAGGGCTATTACTTTAATTTACGTATTTTGTCGCGATCTTCACTTAACTTTAAATTTTTCTGGTCTTTAACAAAACGATCTGTTTAAAGAAAGGTGAAGCTTGGAGAAAAGTTATTTCAAACAAAATTATTCTCACGCTTGTCACACAAGGCTTGCGGTCTTCTTCCCTCTCCAGTCCTGTTGCGTAAGTTCACAAATGACTTTTTCTACTTCAAATAATTCCTTACATAATTTTATTTGCTGATATGCCCAGTTTTGGAAAAAACAAACCACTTACCCCATGAGAGGCTGGTGTAGCCTCCAAATATGTATTTCCCGCCGACTCTTATGATTGTTACCGTTGGTCCTTTATTGTCACACCGGCTATGAAAAGTACTGGCAGCCCAGCCGTCCAAGGACGCACGCCAACAACACTTCCATCGTAAAGATTTGCCCTGAGTAACTGGTTTGAGCCAGTTTCCTAAATACTTTAAGTAGTTTTCATTATTCCCCAAAATTCTGGAGTGTTTCAGTTCCCCTAGAAAAAAAATAAAAAAAACAGCAACAAAAAACAAGAAGTCAAATTAGTCACTAGTTTCCTTCATGAGATGGAGAGGACGCATAGGGTTTTTAATGGAAGAACAGCACCGTGCAGAGTTATAAGCTTTGTGGGCACTTAATCCCATTTAATATTTCACACTCCTCGAAAGTGCTAACATTTCCGTGTCATGGCGAGACTTTTCAATGTATTAAATGTCAGCATACATTGCAAGATAATCTTCATTTCGCGCCAGAATAATTCTGTTTGCGCGTTTTTAAAGTACATAAAATCAATCGGTTCCCCACAACGCCAGCATTGTTACCGGAGTACATTGCCTTGGCGTGGATCTAGCATTTCACCTTCTCGTCGCTTCTTTTTCTCGGGAATTGTTTATATTTGGACGTAGTGAGAATAGATCAGAATGTGAGGTGGATGTTCACACTCGGC
>NC_133201.1:53706149-53733649 GCF_958299795.1 Porites lutea | reverse complement strand
TGCAGGAAGGACTGGAAAAGGAGATAGACGTATGTGGCAACGAGTACGAATGTTTGTGGGTAAAGGTATCTACGACCAATCAAGATTATTTTGTTGCTTCGGTTTACCATCCACCGATCTTTAAATGATTATTACGAAACTGATTTTATTGAATTCTTAATAAATTCCTGCGAAAGCATTCTTGCCACGCCACCGAATGCGAGGTTAATTATTGCTGGTGACATTAATAAACTTGATTTGAAATCTCTCACACAACAAAGTGGCCTCTCGCAACTTGTCAAGACTCCGACAAGGAATGACAGTATTTTGGATGTATTTCTGACAAATACACCGAATATTTTTGGGAAAGTGTGTACTTCGAAGAGTGTGACTAAATCTGATCATTCCAGTGTATTCATTTTCCCCAGGGTACGGAATCCCCCGGTGAGATCTGCCACGTTGAATTTATTGACGCCCGAAACCATCGTAAGAGCTTGATGCTATAGAAACTGCAGGCTACTGATTAGTTTCCTGTCCTTGCTGGAAATGATATCAACATCGCTATTGCCAAGTTTTATTGTATGGCCCATGAAAAGTTCAAGAAAGCTTTCCCTCTATACGGGTAAAATGTCATCTAAAGACCCTTCCATTATGTCACCTTTGTCAAAACATCTTCTGTCTAAAAGAAATAACCTTCTGAGGAAAGGTATGGTACAGGAGGCTGGTTTCTTGCAACCCAGCTTATTAAAGAGAATCGGCTGAATCTGACCAAGGTTAACAATCAAAAACATGACATGGGCAGCAAATGTTGGTGAAAAGTGATTGGTAAATTAACTGGACGTGTTGGATCAAGTATGAATCTCTCATCTTAATTCAATGTGAACGATATTAACACTCACTTTCAGTCAATCAACACAGCCATAAATTATGTCGAACCTGCCCTGCTAGAGATTATGCCTGAGCTTCATAAAGTTCCTGTGATTCATGAAATGTTGGTCTTCAAGGCATTAGCGCATGTGAAAAGGACTGCCACTGGCCCAGATGACCTGCCTTTTTGGTTTTGGAAGAAGTATCCCCTGGAACTAACACCTAACACACACTTTGAAGGTTTCCTTAGTCTCCCAGCAAGTCCTTGAAGGACTGCAAATGTGCGACCTATTCGTAAGAAGACCAATATTTCTGCTTTAGACCAGCTTAGACCGATATCAGTCCCTGACATTATAATGAGACTTTCTGAAAGGTTAATCCTAGATTTCGAATTGAGAAAACCAGTTTCCTGCTTTATTCATTCAGATCAGTTTGCCTATAAGAAGGATTGTGGAACTGAGACTGCCCTATTATATAATCAGCACTTTTGGATGAGATGGCTTGATGGCCATTCCAACTTTGTTAGAGTTTTGTCGGTGACTTCTCGAAAGTCTTTGACTCAGTTTCCCATAGAGTAATAACTGATAAACTTAAGAAAGTGCCTGACATTAACCCTTATATTGTTAATTGGGTTATTGACTTTCTAAAATATCGTCAGCAAAGGGTATGTGTAGACAAAGTCATGACCCCATTCTTGCCCGTCAATCGAGGTGTGCGCCAAGGCACTGTTCTGATGCCTGTACCTTTTTACCATCAAAAAGTTTGCGAGTTGTAATGGGCCAGCGGTGGGAATAAAGGGAAACAATCCGATGGGAAAATAATTATGATTAAAAAAAAAACAAACAAAAGGAAAACGAAAAATATATACAACAAAGAAAAAAACAACATAACCAAGAGTCGAGCCTGGGTCATCTGTACGGGAGGTCGGCTCCTAGACCCTGCCTGCGCCACGCAGCCAAAGATAACAATAATTGAGAAAACTATCATAATTATCTAATAAAAGTATCATTTCCTTAAAATTCTGCCGTTAGACGCTGTTTGAAGCTGGTGGAGTTGTACTTATCATGAATTCAAAGATATATTTGAGGAAAATTAGTTATAATTATTTATTATTGTAGTAACTTCCCCCTCTTCTTTTCCTTGCAAGTTTATTTGTTTGTTTCGTCCGAACGGAAAATTCATCGCACGTCCTCCAACATCTCTTCGTCACTGGATTTGTCAAAAACTCTCACACTACGGTATTCAACATAAGCAGAATCACATCCACAGTCCTCATATTTAGAGGTACTGTCAAAGAGGTTCTCCTTAAGGTCTAAAATGCCTCAAATTCAGAGGAGGCAATGGCGAAATTTATTCATCTACTCCCAGGAAGGTAATTTCCGACGCCATTTTGTTTGTTTATCCTTAATTGAGCTGCGCACATGCAAAATATGCGTGCTCGTGTGACACGACTGAGATGACACAATTTTTGGTAAAAATAGCCATTTAATTTGGCGAATTTAATTTCGAATTGACCATATTACTAGAAGAGGTATCAAGTTACGGTCTCCTACCCCGATTATAGCCCTTGGTATGGTTATCAAAACTAAGGTCATCATCAAGTTCATGTCCCAATAACTTAAGGCGATCAACTTGCACTAGTAGAGTCCTATTTACCTATATTGACCTTTTGTTTCTCTTATGGTAAGCTTTGACTTAAAAAACATTCCACTGATAAGTATTGTATTGGTCTTTTAACAATTTAACAGCAGTTTGTTGACTGTGGCCCAGTCATTAACTTTCGAGACCATACGAGATAACGTATCTTCCAGCTCCTCGATACATTAATAGTCTACTGATGCTATTAAATTGAATCGTCAGAAAATATATCTACTTGTGTTTTTAAGTATACAGGCAGGTCATTGTTAAAGATTTCAAACAGAAGAGGTCCTAGAGATAGTTCCGGGAGTTACCAGTGATGTTGTGCTTCGCGTAGGTGATGAGTCAGACCCTTAAATGTAACTTGTTGCTGGCGATCGTTAAGATAACATCTGAGCCAGGCTAAGGCACTGGGATGCAGCCTATACACTTCAAGTGTACTAAGGGGAATGATCGACCATATCAAATACTGTAATGTTGCCTGGTCCTCCACCTATTGCTCTAACCTAAACTGTATTTACCTTTTGCAAAAGCACATGTTGCTGCTAATATAAAAAGTTCACTTTCTAGCAAATACTTCCCATTATTTAGTAAACTTAAAATCCTTGACATATATTTATAATTATGTTTTTGTGTTGTTGCATTTATGTATTCCTAGCTGTCACCATAATCATCTGCCTACTATTTAAAAATAGGTTACAAAAGCAACTAACCAGGTTCACCATTATGGAACTCGACTAGCCTCTCAGTATATACCTCATTTTTGTAGCTGAACTAATATCAAGAAGTTCAGTATCCTTTATTGAGGACGAACAATCTGGAATTTTTGCCAATGACTCTAACTAGTTCCACTCCCATATTTGTTTATTTTCATATTATGTGAGTGACAAAAAAATAATAATAATAAATAAACAAATAATTAAAAAATGCTTTTTGTAGTGGACTGTTACTATTCCATTGACTCGATCACTATCCAAATTAAATAAGATTGGTCAATTCAATTAGCAAGCGCAGTCTATGTACTGAAGTTTTAACTAGACCCTGATTGACCAGTCGTTTTATTTGATGATGTATTTACCTAATATGTGGCAAACTTTTCAGGTTTAATTGGTGGTATGGAAAATACAGTGTTTTCACATGCTAGTCGATTTCTGACACACTGAACCATTTTATGAAAAATCAAAGTCAAAATCATTTATGGCTGGCGTAATGCTTTACCTGCTCCAAGACATTTTTGCATCAATTTGCGTCGTAAAAGACTGAATCCATTAGGAAATTGAGTGAATTTGCAGCCTGACTAAAACTTTGTACCAGAACAATCTCAAACGTTGGCTAAGATGTATCGGTCGCCTCTGGTAGAGCAGTGACCGTACGCGTAGAATGGAAAGAGAGAAATCCGGGTTGACTTTTTGAAATAATGTTGTTGCGCGATGTAAGTTCGTTTATAGTTGCCAGGAGCGTCGAGAGTCATTTTTGTGTTCAGTAAATGATTGTTTGCAATACTCGGATTCCTTTGCGATCTTGATGTTACTATTGGTTTTGTTGCCAAGTCGTTTACAATCACCCCAATCTTGTGGGTTCTTTGAACGTATAATTGCTTTTAACTTCATGATTTCTCGTTCATGCATACGTTTTTTCAACTCTGAAGTAATCCATGGGGATCTTTTTAAACGGACCCGCTTTGTTCGTAAAGGAGCATGAGTGTTAACAACATTTAAGAACTTAATTTTTCACTCATCCCAGACATCCCAGTTTTGAGTAGCAATGTCGCTGCGAAAATGGTTACGATTGAAATTTCTTTGATGAATAACATCTAGTAAATGAGGTGGTCAAATTTTCTTTGGCACTTCTTAATAAGAACCCAACATTGACCCTCAACTCCCAGATCCTCAAGTTAAAAAGAATTGTCATTGATCTGATGACAAAATGAGGACTCTGTGAAAAGTATGTTAACATAAAATAGCAGTCTTTATCTCCGGAGATGGATACGTGTGACTCTTTGGAAACGCTCCGCCATGTTGTAATATATCCGACCGTTGCACAGCTAAACAGGTGAGAAATCGGCTTAGTTAGTAGCCTGCGAAAACAGCCGAGCAGCGAGAAGAAACGGCTGTTTTCGCAGGCTATATATTTAGCTGCTGGAACAGAAAGAATACAGACTAATCTTTTCTCTACGAGGAAAACGGCCTTTTAAATCATTTTGGAAAATAATGGGAAGTTGCGCTCGACCTTTTTTTTTTTTTTTTTTTTTTCAAAAAGACTTCTTTAATATCGGTTACAAACAATCTTGTGAATCAAGTTAAATTTTGTTAAACACTTAAGAATAAATAGAAACGAAAGATCATACCAGAGTCGCATTGAAAGCCATCTCCATAGTAGCCTTGATCACAGGAGCAAGTGAATGAGCCACGATAATTTGTGCAGCCTGCGAGCTGGTGGCAGTAGTACTGGTCCCTACTGCACTCATTCAGATCTGTCGATATAAAAATACTGATCATACTAACCTCTTTAAATATAGTACTCTATCTTGAAAGCACCCATGCTTTTTTTTTAGAAAATAAAGGAGAAACAAGCTCATTCATTTCCTTGCTGATAGCTTATTATTTCCCAGGTTTTCGACTCCTAAAGTGACGCCTCAGGATAAGAGTTCGATTCAGATAGAGTCCGTCTCAAGATTTTACAGTGGAATCCCGCTCTTCAGACATCTGCTTAAGAGCCAGTTTCTGTAAATATCGAGAATCCGGCGACAGTTTCAAAATTTTCACTTTCTTCATATTTTGCCCAGATAAAGCCTTTATTGAGTTATTTTCGAACATACAATTAAAAGATCCCAAAGCGCTCGAGTTTTTTTCAAAATCGAGGAAAGTTTGAAAATCGCCATTTTTGCCTCCCGCCGCCTTTGAAAATTGACAAAAATGATGCATTTTCGTTTCGCTCGTGCTGGCAAACGTGATAACATCTAGCAATGTACTTTTGACATTTCATAGCACTTCACTTGCTCTTTCTAAAACGCTAGATTACTTTTGAAAAGCTGTCAAAATAGTCTTGTTTCTGGCCGTTTTAGTTACCCCACTTGAAGCGCTTGAGCGACTAGGCTAATTTTTGCTTACTTCGACCCCAAGAAAAGCCCACTGGTACGTGGAATTTGAGGCCAAAACTAGTATGGTCGTAAAGCACATCCTTTATACTTTGTTGTGTGAAAATGTTTTCCACGGCCCGCAAAAAGTGTTCCGTAGAGAAACGGAAACGTGAAGACCATTTTGCCACCCAAATCAATTTACGGGGCAACATGTTTCCCTACATACCTACGCAAACAATTTAAAAATTGCTCTGGAAAACCTTCCACATGTTTCTTACCGCTTGAATATCGGATAATAGACACATATGTAACTGTTACCTTTTGATTTTTATCTCATGGTACCGAATAAGTGCTAAAAACGCTTCCATTGCGGACTCATGTATGTCAACACCGAGTTAATATTATCAAAGCAACCATTTCAGCTTCGGTTCGTTCCACAACAGGGATTCTATTTTTCAAAGTCTATATTTCTTTTAATACTACAAGTTTATAAGTTTTTTAATAAGCTGTTTGATCGACCATCTTCCAAAAAGGAGAAATTGTGAGTGGTTTTCTAGCTTTCAGCTTTACTCTCAGAGACATTTTGTAACATTATATTGCGTGACAAATTAGGTCACCCCTTGAAAGCAAAAACCTATGAAATGACTTAAAACCGCTCATCGAAGAACAGATGAATATTTTTAAACATTTAGGCTGTTATCTGATTACACGGGCAGCTTAATTTGTAAGCTAGTAAAAAGTAAGAGAGACAAGAGACAAGCGTTGCGGCACGGTTCCCACGGCAGAACATTTTTAAAATTTTGATTTTCATTTGGATCGCCCTTGTTCTGAGTGATGGCGGGAAACAATCTACTCTAAAAACCTTACCAGTGTGTTTTCCACTTCATCTACTTGACTTCCATTTGTCTGGTATTGGTATATGAAGGTAATTCTTGTCCAGCAACCTTGAACTTTGCGCAAATTAAACGAACGCGATCAGCGACTTAACCGGAGGTTCTATCTAAGGGGGTGAGGGGTGCGGATATGTTCAGCCAAAAGCGAAGCGCCGAATCCGTGCGAACACTGAAACCTTTTGATTAAAAATTCACTGTCGCATACCATAAAAATCAAAACGATGGGTACAGAACATTTGATATTTCTTTTAATACTACAAGTTTATAAGTTTGTAATAAGCTGTTTGATCGACCATCTTCCACTGGACGAAAAAACGGATTTGCCTAAGTTTACTAGTTGAGCAAATCTATTGTAAATTTAGGGTACTAATGTTGCTACTTATTTGTTCTTGGTGCAAATTTTGTTCGAAAGTGGAAGTTTACTTTTCTGCAAGGGTGGCGTAAATGTGGAGTAAATATCAAGTTTACATATATTTTGTTTCACTTTTGCTCCCCATAGTAAATTTGGTGTTTAGATTCAAATTTGCCGCCATTTTGTTCTCTGTGTAAAAATCGAACGGCAAAAATGAATGTTTGCTTGATATTTTCTGGCATAGCAAAGTTACTGTGTAAATTTATGGTTACTAGAGGCGTAAATTTAAGCAAAATATGATCAAAGAACTATCTTTACGACCACTTTAACCAACGTTTGCACATTTACCAAACTTCACAGTGCTATTTCACGCAAGTTTTGATTTTTCATTGCCCCGTTTCAATCACCATCACATTCTTCTCAAGGTTTATCATATTACTTGCTGCAGCTGGTTATTTCGGGTAAGGCCATCCCCCCTTTTTTTTCGTTTAGCGTCGAATGCGTTTCCTGATATTGGGTCGGTGGCTCCGACAAAAAAAAAAGTATCACAAGAAGTCTCGGAATAGGAGGCCCTGACGTAAAACGTTACCATTTACAATTTGGGTGAACAAAGTGCACAATATGTGAAAGGTTTGAACCCAGGAGTCATTTCAATAGTAGATTTCAGAGTTTCATCGTCCGGGTGAATGTAGTACTGAATGCACTCCGTCGCAAGATCAGCCGCCATGTTTGTTGTTTCCCAGGCTTCCACGTGACTTTGGCACATGCGCTATTTGATTTACATTGTCACGTGCGGCTTTTGAACCAATAGAATAGTGTAAAATAAACTTTCGTTGAACAGTTCAAATTCACGCGGACTTCACAAGCGATTCAGCGTTGCAAAACGAGTAGTTTTGTAATTTTCGGATAATAGAAAGCCTGTCTTTCTATTCAGCTGTTCTATTACGATTTATACCTTTGTTATTTTCGAGAGAAAGTGATCAGTTGCGATATTCTTCACATAAAGCCTGTTTCCAAGTCATCAACTCAGCTATATTGCAGAAAGGTATGTTCTTGATATCGTGGTTCGTTTACTTACTTTGGTTTTCTAATAACTTTGCGTAAGCTTAAAACCTCAAACATAAATCTTAAAATTTAAGATGCATGCACAGGTATGCCATTGATTGATTCCTTTTTGTTTACTGCAGAAATAACTGTACTCTTTGTTGCGCATCGTCTTCATTAATGGAATAATCTTAAGTAGCCAGATCTTGAGCTGTGCAGGCAAACATTTCTTTTACACCAATATAAGTCGGTGATGTGACCTTAGCATGTCCATAATTGAGTAATTTCGCTTGTTGTACAGCTGAGTTAATATGTTAGATCTTTGGGGTTACTGTACTTTTCAGGTGACAGCACTTGACAAAGCAGTGGTCACTATAATTTATTATTTAATATTCTACTACATTTCAAATGACAAATGATTTTCCTTTTGAAATTTTTACAGTCAAAAACTCTTGTTTCACATCTATACATAATTATGGTTCAGTGATATTGTGAAATCTTAATTTGGTTCATTTTGCAAGTGACGGCATAAGTTTGCCAGATCTTGAAGCATATGTGTCATTCTGAGTGACAATTGTATTATTGTTCCACATTTAAATGACAAATGATTCTTATTTCATAAATTGTACCATCCAAAACTCTTATGGTTTATACATATGGTTCAGTGATACTGTGAGATCTTAATTTTGGTTCATTTTGCGAGTGACGGCACTTGCCAGATCTTGAAGCCTACAGTATGTGTCATTCTGAGTTGTTATTCGGCTATTAACTGAGGAATTGACTGAGACAACTTGAATGAAACGAAGCCATGCTTTCTACTTTAATCACACACGGACTCCTGGGAAGACTCCAAAAACTACTTCATGTAACATCTCCCCTTTTACAGTAATAAACGATCTTACTAAAAATCAGCGAGTTGAATTTAGAAATTATCTGGCCTAAAACATGCACTTAAATGTCTTTCTGCTATATGTTGACTTGATCTTGGGAAGTAAAACTAAAACTCAACAAAGAACTAAAGTTAATGTCAAAGTTCAGTTCATAAATCGTCTATTAAACGTAGTCTGCGAATCTTGATGGGCGAACGCTGACTCTGCCACTTCTTGTAACGAGAGTCTGAGGTTGCTGCGATTTCCTTTCTTCTTTCACTGTAGGTTCAGGGTGGACATCTGCTGGCTTTGGCAAAGGTGAGCTTTGCTTGGTGGTGCTGCTATCGGTGATGATGAGCTGCTGATGTCCTTGACTAGGGTCTTGGCGGATGAACTTCCGATTACGTCTGTATAGGTTTCCGTTCTCTGTTTCGATCAGGTACGAACGTGGGCCGACTTTTGCCACACACGAGCCTTTGTCCCATGGAGCTTTGGGGTTTACTGGCTGAAGACGTACTGGTTCTCCAATTTGAAGCTCGGGCAATGGTCTTGCGCTCTTGTCGTAAGCTGCTTTGGTCTGCTGCCTCTTACGTTTAATGTTGTCATGTACACCGTCGACAATTTCGGGTTTGAGTAACCCTTCAGCGGTGGGGATGGTGGTCCGAGTTCTTCTTGACATGAGCTTTTGAGTCGGACTTAAATTGTTAACGTCAGGTGTGTTTCGCCATTCCAACAGGGCCATTTGGAGATCTTTGTTTTCTCGCTTAGCCTTCTTAACCAGATTTTTGGCGATCTTAACGGCTGACTCTGCTTTGCCATTGCTCTGACTGTGGAGTGGCGAACTGGTTGTGTGCTGGAATTCCCATTCTCGTGTGAAAGCGGCGAACTGATCGCTTGAATATTGGGGACCATTGTCTGTAATCATGTCTGCAATACCATGCCGGGCAAAGTGTGACTTTGTTGCCTTGATCACAGACTCTGTAGTTGCATCTTGCAACAAATCTAGTTCAAAGTAATCACTGTAATAGTCAACAGTCACTAGGAAGGTCTCACTTCCATAGGTGAAGAGATCCTGACCAACCTTTGACCATGGGGTATCTGGAATCTTATGCGTCATTAACGGTTCCTTCTGTTGTCTGGCTAGAAAGTCATTGCAAACTTCACAGTTTTGAACTTGTTCCTTGATTTGGCCTGACATACTTGGCCAAAATAACACATCACGTGCTCGACGTACACAGGCATCAGGTCCTAAGTGACTGGAATGGACTCTGGCAATCATCTGAGGTCTCATGGAAATGGGAACAATGACCTTCATTCCTTTGTACAATACTCCGTTTTGCACTGTTAACTCTTCTTTGTAATTCCAATATTCTCGAATGCAAGATGGAACATCTTCTTTGGAGACTGGCCATCCGGTAGTAACAGTGTTCATTAGAGTCTGCAAAGTGGGGTCTGCAAGAGTGCATTGCTTAATCTGCTGATGGGTACCCTCAGATAAGCGCATGTAATCAACTTGATTGATGCTGGCAATTTCTTCAAACAGCTGCTGTTCTTGCTTGAATTGGAAGATTTGGTACTCTGGTGTCCTCTTACACTGGGTGCGGTCAACTTGTAGGTAAGCTCTGCTAAGCATGTCCGCTATGTACATTTGGGAACCAGGAAGATACGTCACATTCAGATTGTACCTTTGCAGACGCAGGAGCATTCGCTGTAGCCTTTTAGGCGCTGAATGAATAGACTTCTGGAAAATGGGCACCAATGGCTTATGGTCTGTTTCTACAGTTGTAAGTTCTCTTCCGTGTAGGTACTGATTAAAACGACTGCAAGCAAAAACAATCGCCAAGCATTCCTTTTCTATCTGAGCATACTGGCGTTCAACAGTGCTCAACGACCGTGATGCAAATGCAACCGGCTGTCCTTCTTGGAGCAGGGTTGCTCCCAAACCAGACTCTGAGGCATCACATAGGATAGTGGTTTCACTGGCCACATCATAATACTTCAACAGGGGTGCAGAGCTGATCATGCTTTTTTGATTGCTTGGAAAGCTTCCTCCTGTGAACTGTCCCAAGTGAACATGACATTCTTCTCAGTTAACTTGCGTAGTGGTTCAGACACTTTTGAGAGCTGTGGCATGAACCTGGACAAATAATTAACACATCCCAGAAGACGTTGGACTGCTCTCTTATCATCTGGTCGAGGCATGCTTGCAATTGCTTCGACTTTCATGGGATCAGGCTTTAGTCCTTCTGACGTGAATAACTGTCCCATGTAAGTTACTTGGTCTAACTTCAACCTCAACTTGTTCTTGTTAAATTTCAGATTAACACTACGTGCACGCTTTAGCAAGTTCACTAAATTGCGATCGTGATCTGCTAAAGCTTCTTCCATAGATTCTCCACTGCCATAACATAAGATGTCATCTGCAATTACTTCTACTCCATTGAGGCCTGCGAGCGCTTCATTCTGGCGCCGTTGATATTCTTCTGGGGCGCTGCTGATTCCTTGTGGCATGCGAAGGTAGCGATATCTCCCAAAAGGGGTCCAGAATGTTGTAAGGAGTGAACTTTCATTGTCAAGCTTAACTTGATGGAATCCATCTTTGGCATCCAATACTGTAAATACTTTTGCTTTTGACAGCTTTGGTAGCACCTCGTCCACTGTCGGCATCTGATACTTTGGCCTCTTTATGGCTCTATTCAAATCACGCGGATCGATGCACACCCTCAGTTTCCCTGGCTTCTGCACAGCTACAAGACTACTGATCCATTCCGTTGGCTGAGTTTCCTTGACAATGATGCCTTGCTTTTCCATTTCATCAATCTTTTCCTTCAACTTTGATTTGAGTGGTACTGGTACACGTCGAGGAGCATGCTGCACTGGCTTAATGGCTGGATCAACTTCAATGTGATATTCTCCGGGCAGGCAACCAAGTCCTGTGAACACATCTTCATATTCCTTCAAAAGTTCCTCCATAGTGAGGGGTTCATATTGCTTGCTATTTAATGAGTGAACAGACGCTTCTGTTCCTAGGGATATCCAACCTTGCTCAACGCATGTTCTACCATCTATGATTGGCCACGGTGCATTCTCCAAGATGTCAAATTTTATCTTGCATTTAGGGCCATTGTTTTGGCTGACTGAAAATGTGTACGAACCAAGTGGATTGACAACACTACCGTCATAAAGCCTTATCTTGCCTCCAGGTGGATCCAACTGAACTTCGCCAAGTTGCAAAATATTCAACAAATCTGCATAGGACATTGCACTGCAAGTTGCTCCAGTATCCAGCTGAGTTGTAACCGTAGGGCTGTACTCTGTGTGAAAGGTGAAGGGTACCATAAAGGAGGATCTGGTTTCATTGCTACTGACAACTCCAACGCGCTCTACAATAAAAATAGAATCATCTGATTCATCACTATCCTCTGCAAATCTCTGATGCACTCCACTTGTTTGATGAACTTTCTTGTCTGGTTTACTTGGGAACTGCCTCTTTACATGACACTTCACGGCAAAGTGGCCTTGTTTACCACATTTGTGACAGGTTTTACCAGACGCAGGACATTTGGCTCTATCATATGGATGTTCGGTGCCACAAAACTTGCATAGACCAGATGGTTTTTCTTTTCCAGACTTGTTACGACCTCTCAAGTTTCCATTGCTACTACCACGATTTCCTTTCCTTTTCTCATTTGCTGAATGATGCTTTTCTGCTGCATGAACAGTGTTTGGCGAATCAACAGGGTCTTTAAACTGCTCTTTGTGAATCCTAGATAACTCGCTGGCTCGAAGAGCTTCAATACACCTGGCTAACCCCGGCACAGGGCGTTCTCGAAGTAGGCGGTCACGGGTGGAAGAGTCTCGAGTGCCAATGACCAATCTGTCACGAATTAAGCTCTCACAAAGATTCTCAAATTCACATGACTCAGCAAGCTGGCGCAATCTCACTACATACTGATCAATGCTTTCATTTTCAGCTTGATTGGCAAAACCAAATTTTACTCTTTCAAACAACAAATGTTTTTGAGGCATAAAATGGTCGCTTAAGGCAGAAAGAATCTTCTCTGGATCTTTCTTGTCAGATGCAGTTAGAGTAGTAAGGCTATTCATTACTTTCACACAGTCCATTCCCATAACACTGCATAAAGCCCCAGCCTGTACTTCTTTAGGTTTCTTGTTAAGTTCAGTGGCAGTGACATAATAACACCAAGCTTCTTTAAACATTTTCCAATTTGTTGATACATCATCCTTTACGTTCATGGGCGCTGGCGGTGGTATTTGATAAAATGGCATGTTGAAGAAAACGAATACTCACAGTTCTGATGCTTTCTAGTTTCTTTCAGCTAAACAATATGGCGACGTCTCACCACGTGCACGACTCGCGAACAAGAAAATAATACCACAACAGCAACGACGGCTTCTCTGAAACGTTCCTCTTCTTCTTCTACCGCTTTAGAATTCTTGTTACTACGATTTTAACTTCTGACACCATGTTATTCGGCTATTAACTGAGGAATTGACTGAGACAACTTGAATGAAACGAAGCCATGCTTTCTACTTTAATCACACACGGACTCCTGGGAAGACTCCAAAAACTACTTCATGTAACATGAGTGACCACCATATTATTGTTCCACATTTAAATAACAAGTGATTCTTCTTTCATAAATTGTACCATCCAAAACTCTTATGGTTTATACGTATGGTTCAGTGATATTGTGAGATCTTAATTTTGGCTCATTTTGTGAGTGACGGCATATGCCAGATCTTGAAGCCTATGTGTCATTCTGAGTGACCACCGTATTATTGTTCCACATTTAAATGACAAGTGATTCTTCTTTCATAAATTGTACCATCCAAAACTCTTATGGTTTATACATATTATGGTTCAGTGATATTGTGAGATCTTAATTTTGGCTCATTTTGCGAGTGACGGCATATGCCAGATCTTGAAGCCTATATGTCATTCTGAGTGACCACCGTATTATTGTTCCACATTTAAATGACAAGTGATTCTTCTTTCATAAATTGTACCATCCAAAACTCTTATGGTTTATACATAATGGTTCAGTGATATTGTGAGATCTTAATTTTGGTTCATTTTGCGAGTGAAGCCTATGTGTCATTCTGAGTGACCACCGTATTATTGTTCCACATTTAAATGACAAGTGTTTCTTCTTTCATAAATTGTACCATCCAAAACTCTCATGGTTTATACATACGGTTCAGTGATATTTTGAGATCTTAATTTTGGTTCATTTTGCGAGTGACGGCACTTGCCAGATCTTGAAGCCTATGTGTCATTCTGAGTGACCACCGTATTATTGTTCCACATTTAAATGACAAGTGATTCTTCTTTCTTAAATTGTACCATCCAAAACTCTTATGCTTTATAAATATGGTGCAGTGATATTGTGAGATCTTAATTTTGGCTCAATTTTGCGAATGACGGCACTTGCCAGATCTTGAAGCATAAGTGTCATTCCAAGTGACCACTGTATTACTGTTCCACATTTTAAATGACAATACCTCATTATTTATACCTTTTGTACAGCTCAATGATGTTGAGGGATCTTTGTTAGTTCATTTTGCGACTAAATGCTTTGGCTTTATCATGCCAAATAACCACAATTAGTTAATTATTGTTCTAAGCAACATGTGGGTTGCCTTAATGTTACGTTTCTCAGGTTCTGACCGGTTTTACGGTTTATGTGTACAGTTGAGTCATGGCTGTGCTCTGTTAGAGCCTGGTGACCTGTGGGACACTATCAGTTCTACTCTTGAATGACAGGGGAATTAATTTATTTCAGTTTTTATTTACACTTAAAAGAGTCTTAATGAACAAATGCAGATTCAACAGAAAGAGGCATTTCTGCTCCCTACTTTAACACCTGTTCCAAAAAACATATTATATATTTAATGAAAAAGTTATTAGGAATAAAGTGCAGGGAAGAATTTTTCTCACAAATATCCTCAAACTGTTCCTTTGATTAAGAGAGTGTTTTCAGCTTTTAGCATTGTGTCATTGTTCTGCAACCCAATCATTTACACTGAGTATGAGCAGTACATGCTTGTTTACCAACTGTGGGTTACTTGTTGGCTGCTAAATCATGGCTCTTCATTTTTCTTTCAGAAAAAAAATTAAAGGGCCAATATGCTCTGAGGGAGTCAACTAGCATCAGTTAGTCAGACAAGGACAAGTACCTTGCATGTATGTCCGTTGCATATATGTCATCAGAGGAGTCTTTGTCTGAAACAGCTGTACCAGAGTGGCATGAAGGTAATTCTTCAGGTTCAGATGAGGACCTCCCAAACAGGGAAAATCTCTGTGTAAGGCCACTTTCCTGGCAGAGCATTGAGGTTAATGGTTTAATGGCCCAGTTGGACCGCAAAGTTGCATGGTGTCAAAGCCAATGAAGTGAAAATAATGGTAATAGAGCACACAGTGAGACCAGCATCAAACCAAGGAGCACCAGATGATGCTCCTGAGTTTGCTATGGCACCCACCACTTACAATAGAAAAAGGAACTTGATCATAAGCATAACGCAGATAATATTTTGAAGAACATTCAGAAAAGAAGAAGACATTTTAGATAAAAATGTACAAAATAATAATAACACTCAAGTTGAAGTTGACATGCATCATGATTCAGTTCCTTTTCAGTTAAGTTCCTAGAACCATATTTACTCAGTAGACAATTGCACAATTTTTTGAGTTTTGATGAAGACCGACAATGTAGTAAGTGAATATCCTTTTACAGCCATGGGAAAGAGCCACGTTAAAACTAGGTAAATTACCAAATCTCAAAGTGATTTGTCACAATCCAATGAAGATCTTACCTGTGTTGCAGACACTCTAAACCTTCTGTATAGAGCATGCCGTCTGAGAATTAGTGCACAATATCATGTTTGAATCCCACAGGGTCACAAAGACATGCATGTATGTCAGCGTTTTGTGATTGGCTAGGTTCTTACGCTGTTTGTGATTAGTCCGATTTGAAATAAAGTGTTGACACAAAGTCACATAATCTCAATGACCTTTGTATGGTATATGGTGGAGCCACAAACTTTCCCTTACCAGACAAATGTCTGCAAAATTTGCCATCTTTGCAGAGCTGTCCTTGTTAGTTTGCACCGAATCACTCTGTAACTTGGCAACTTTACGGAATTTTAAAAACCTTCCATCTAGTAGCCTGTAAATGCAGCTGTATTTTCAGTCGTTGTGTCCATTCACCCAACATATGTAATTGGAGATACATCTGCATCCACTTTCCGCAGTGGTGACAGATCCTAAGGCTACCCTAAGCACTGCCTTAAAAAGTGCCACTCTGAGGACTAAACCTAGCCAATACACCCCATAGTAGAGTAATTACTGGACTCCAAATGCCATGATCCTATTTTGTTCTTGGCATATTTTATGAAAAGAGAGTGCAGTTATGTTTTATGCAAAAAAAAAAAAAAAATACCGTGTGTGATAACAGTTTTTTGATAAGCGTGGCTTAAATTTTAATCACCTGCATGCCAATAACAATAATAATGATGATGAATTAAAGAAGTTCTACAGAGCTTTCATAGTGTATAGATTGTGTTTGGATAATTTGGATATTTAATCAGTCCAATACTGCAAGCAAAACAGCTGATCATGTGAATCAGAAAAAAATTGCTCAAATTTTTAGCAAATAATTTGATTTTAGTAAAAAAAATAAATGTAATAAATTATATATGGTCATATAATAATACAAGAATTTCACCAAATCATATTATTTACAGTGATATAATAATAATAACAATAATAATACAAGTATTTAACCAAATCAGTTGATAGCAGATTTGCTTTCATAACTTGAAAAGCTTTTGGCTACCTATAGGATGAGAGTAAAATGGGGGTGTCATTTCATGCTAGTTTTAGAAGTTTAGCAGTAAATGAAGCACCTGTAAAATAAAATACATGTACATGCTAAAAAGGTGACAAAATTATCCTTATAAGTGTTTACTGCTGGGTAAAAATATATCAAAGTCGTACCCAAATCATAGAAATGCACAGAGCTTTCGCATAGTAACTCATTTTATTTACAAGAGATATTTTTATATAACTGATTTGGTTAAAAATGAATCATACAGATGTATCTCCCCTTGGGGGTAAGTGAATAGCACTAGGTACACTATATAATATTATTCACTGCCTATTTTGGGTAGTGGATAATATTTATCAGATGAAAACAAGTTCTTATAAATAATGATTAGAGGAATATCGCTTATCATAATAATTTGAGGCTAATTTTATTTCCTGTGGTTGATGTTCTGTCCATTAGTAAGGATGTCACATCTACATTGGGAGTGATGTGTACATGTTGTTATCGTATGTCAACCATTTGCCAATAGTATCAATTGAATCTAGAAAGAGTATAATAATTATTTGAAGTATACCACTCAAATGGAGTTACGTTTTACCTGTACCAACCTTAGATAATTATGAACCAGCTAGTGTTGACTTGCACTTTCAAACCCAATGTACATTCTTATACACTTATGAAGTTAGATAGTTTCACATTGTATGTGCTTTTTATTTAAAGGCATATATTTTGTGGTACATGGAGTGCCCTGAAGAGGCCAATGGAACTTTCTTTTAATTTATCTTGCTTTTTATTGTACAGTGTATATTAAAGATAATAAAGTCATTTTATTCTTGAAATTTTGTTTGGTGTCTAAATTGTTTGTCAGTCATTTATGGTGCCAAGTAAAAATAAGAAACATGTGGATAATGATGTTTTGATCAAATTTGCTATCTTGAGTAAAAGTGTAAAAAAGTGATATTTTAATCAACTTTGTTTACCTTACTTAAAGTATGGAAAACTGCTATCATGGCAATATTTGCCATCCTGAGCAAAGATACAGAAGAACTGATATTTGATCAACTTTGCTACAATGGGGAAAAGTATGGGAAACTACTGTTTTGATCATATCTGCCATCCCGAGCAAAATTGAGAATAAAGTGGTATTTGGCCAAATTTGCTACCCTGAGCAAAACAGTGGCAAACGCCTATTTTGATCATATTTGCCACACTGAGCAAAGATAAGGAAGAAGTGATAATTTGACCTCATTTACTACACTGGGCGATACACAAATAAAGTGAATTTTTGCTCAGATTTACTATCCTGGGCAAAACTGTTGAAAAATGAGTTTTGGTCACTTTTGCTACATTGAGCTGCAAAAATGTGGCAAATTACTACTTTGACCGAATTTGCCATAGTGAGCAAAAGCATTCAAAAATTCATCTTCGATCACTTTTGCCCATTTGGGCAAAAACCTGACAAATGTCAGTTTGCTATCAAGTTTGACACCCCTGTAAATGCCTTGATAAAGTAAAGGTTATCCTTGTTTTTACACACGGGGCAAATTTGAGGCAAATTCGGCATTTACCACCTTTGCCACTAATGCAAAATTATGGCAAAGTTGGTCCTATGTCATGTGGCAAAATTGAGCAAAATTAAGCAAATATGGCATTTGCAGATGATTTGCTCCAAATTTGCTATAGAGGTAAATCCGTTTTTTCGTCCAGTGTTCCAAAAAGAAGAAATTGTGAGTGGTTTTATAGCTTTCAGCTTTGCTTTCAGAGACATTTTAATTTGTAACATAACATTGCGTGACAAATTCCGTCACCCCTTGAAATAAAAAACTTCGTCGGGAAGCCTATGAAATCACAGGCGGCCCAAGCTCATTACATGAACGCGGACGTGACTCTTGCTTGCCAGCGGTGTTGTGTTACAAACGGTTATTTACAAAGGCTTGTATGGGATGTAAACGGTTTTTCTTAAAAGAGAGAAAAAATGTTATGTTTGTTAATAAAATCGACTTACCTTATTGCCTTGTTGCATTCTTTGTTGGTTGTCCGCGTCTCAGGCCGTTTTTAAGCGTTTTTGGCGAGTTAGCGCTATTTTGGTGTTCCACTGCTAAAAGAAAGACAAGGCAGAACAGTGATTCCCGGAGTGTCCGTCGCTCGAGGCGAATAATTCCGCTGGTAAATTACCCCTGGGCTCAATTCCTCCAGAAATTCAAAGCAGAGATGTTGCAGTTCCATGTCCATTCACTCGATTCGCAATTCCTCCCACAGATCGTTCACTAGCGATGCCTTTATCTCTTGCTCGACCAGCTTCCGAATTTCAAAATAGGCTCGTCCAAACTGCCGTGGACCCGTTTACCGATCGCATAGTATGTCGGGTAACTAAAATAAGCCCAGCGAGGGTAGTCAGCGGCCTGCAGTCGACAAAAAAAAACAAACCCGTTAACCCCGCTGGCTACCCTCGCTGGGCTTATTTTAGTTACCCGACATACTATGCGATCGGTGAACGGGTCCACGGCAGTTTAGACGAGCCTATTTTGGTAAGTCGATTTTATTGACAAACATAACACTTTTTCTCTCTTTTAAGGTGACTCGACCCAGTTTTTTTGGGGGGGTACCACCCTACTTTGAAGCTCTTTAGTATCCCCACCTTTACTTTTATCGTAAGTCTAACACATAGAATGGATAACATATAGATCAATCTACAATATAACATAAAATTTTTGGCGATCGGAGTAAATGTCACGTGGTTATAATGCCACGCCCCTTTGAGGTCTGAGTCGAAAATCTGCTTTTGCCGGCATTTTTTCGTGAAAATCTCTCGGTTACACATAGTGCGCATTAGTGCCTTGCGCTGAACAGAGTTTCACCAAAATCGCAAAGACCCAATTCGAGAAATTCAGCTGTTTCCAAATTTAGGTCATAATTTATGCGAAAATGATAAGCAAGGTTGCTGGACAAGAATTACATTCATATACCAATACCAGACAAATGGAAGTCAAGTAGATGAAGTGGAAAACACACTGGTAAGGTTTTTAGAGTAGATTGTTTCCCGCAATCACTCAGAACAAGGGCGATCCAAATGAAAATCAAAATTTTAAAAATGTTCTGCCGTGGGAACCGTGCCGCAACGCTTGTCTCTTGTCTCTCTTACTTTTTACTAGCTTACAAATTAAGCTGCCCGTGTAATCAGATAACAGCCTAAATGTTTAAAAATATTCATCTGTTCTTCGATGAGCGGTTTTAAGTCATTTCATAGGTTTTTGCTTTCAAGGGGTGACCTAATTTGTCACGCAATATAATGTTACAAAATGTCTCTGAGAGTAAAGCTGAAAGCTATAAAACCACTCACAATTTCTTTGTTTCGGAAGATGGTCGATCTCTTATTACAAACTTATAAATTTGTAGTATTAAAAGAAATATAGGCTTTCAAAAATGCAATACGTGTTGTGGAACGAACCGAAGTTGAAATGGTTGTTTTGATTGGTTTGGTTGTATATTAACTCAGTGTTGACATACACGAGTGTGCAATGAAAGCGTTTTTAGCACTTATTCGGTACAATGAGATAAAAATCAAAAGGTAACAGTTACATATGTGTCTATTATCCGATAATCAAGCGGTAAGAAACATGTGGAAGGTTTTCCAGAGCGATTTTTAAATTGTTTGCGTAGGTATGTAGGGAAACTTTTTGCCCCGTAAATTGATTTGGGTGGCAAAATGGTCTTCACGTTTCCGTTTCTCTACGGGACACTTTTTGCGGGCCGCGGAAAACATTTTCACACAACAAAGTATAAAGGATGTGCTTTACGACCATACTAGTTTTGGCCTCAAATTCCATCTACCAGTGGGCTTTTCTTGGGGTCGAAGTAAGCAAAAATTAGCCTAGTCGCTCAAGCGAAAACGGCCAGAAACAAGACTATTTTGACAGCTTTTCAAAAGTAATCTAGTGTTTTAGAAAGAGCAAGTGAAGTGCTATGAAATGTCAAAAGTACATTGCTAGAAGTTATCACGTTTACCAGCACGAGCGAAACGAAAATGCATCATTTTTGTCAATTTTCAAAGGCGGCGGGAGGCAAAAATGGCGATTTTCAAACTTTCCTCGATTTTGAAAAAACTCGAGCGCTTTGGGATCTTTTAATTGTATTTTCGAAAATAACTCAATATAAGCTTTATCTGGGCAAAATATGAAGAAAGTGAAAATTTTGAAACTGTCGCCGGATTCTCGATATTTACAGAAACTGGCTCTTAATACGGACACTTTCCTTTGTCCCGACAAAACCCTCATGTATTTTCTCTGAAAATGACCAACGCCGCTTAATAAGGATAAGGTTGATAATAGGTTGATAATAGGTTGATAAGGACAACCGACACTGTTCTGTGCCCCACTCTCATATATCATCAACCCCACTTTACTAACAGTTCCTTTTGGGCATTGCCTATAATTGAATACCATTCTGCCCTATTCGTTCGTTTGAAGCGGCGTGATCACCGATGCTCCCATGGGAGTTAACTAACACTACGTAGCGCTATTTTAGCATGTCAACGCTGTAACGCTATAACTTTCGGTGGAATACAAAACGGGTAAAGGAGGTTCAATTCCTGGGGCCGAAAGAAAACTTAGGGTCTTAAAATAAATGAAGGAAACACATAGCCTTTGCCTCGGAAAGAGTGGGACCTTCAAGTAAGTCACATGAGCAGGTAGAAATTGAAAGGGTGGGTTCGCCTCCGGCACCAAGACGGTTTTTTCTCACCTTTCTTACAAGTAAACTGATGACAGTCACTGCATTTCACGTCATTCCATTCATATTTATATTCAACACCAAGTGTATGTACACAGTCCTCATCCCGAAAATTGTTTGGTTGGTTTTTGGCCCAAGCTGTAAAGTTTCCAGCTCCACGATCTACCCAAGAAAAGGAGCCCTCTGTGAAAATATCATTCAATCCAAGCCAGGATTTTGCTCCATTGTGAAGATGCTGTAAAAACACATTTTCTTCATTATTTTGGACATCAACAAGAACCGAGTTTTCTTGTCGGCATTTATCCAGTGCTGTGGTCCAATTTTCACAAGTCTTACTTGGGAAATAGCAAAAGCCGTTGAAATAGTTCCAACCAGGCTCACAGATGTCTGCGAAATACAGATAAACGTAAGCGTCAAAAATATATTCAAATAAACTGCCTGATTGATAAATCCTTAGCAGCATCTCACTCGCAGTACTGTAAGGAGCGTGATGCGAAAATGTTTTCCAAAGCTTAATGGTTTCAAGGTACTAGTAGGATATTATTGGATAGAAGACTAGCGATAGGGATATACCACTCGCATAGAGATAAAATATATCGAACTTTTATGTACAGACTGTAATATTTTAAAGAAACACAAAATTCAAACGATTGTTTTAAGCATGGTGCTTTTAATTTTTAGCAAGGTCTTTTATCCTCGTTATTTATCCTTTAAAAAAACTTTTCATTAAACGGTGAAATTCCTCGAGGGGTAGGAAAATTATAACTTGAAAGAACTTCAAGAATATTTTTTGCAACAGGTACACTCTCTTGACTCAACCATGACGTGCAAAACCATTAACTTGTATTGTGTTATTAGTTTAGGACATTTCCAAAGTATTTCCAGATGAATCCGGTAACAAATAACGTTTCTTTTTTCTTTGCTAAAAACCACTTCATAAATGAACTCAGTAATATTACAGACCTGTGAGCACGGCATAACCGACGGACAAGGGGTCATATCGGGTCCCGTATAATTCCTTGACACAGGCTCTGAATCCAGAGGTATTCATGTTCTGAAAAAAAAAAAAGCACTCAACGTAGTTTAGTACAGCTAAAATTGTAGTCATAAAAAACTGAATTAACAGGCAGAGAATACCAGAATATTTTTAAATCTTTCTCCTACGTCTTCTTATGTAACATAGAGATGCGAAGATTCGCATTCGCAGAATAACAAAGGTATAAAAAATCAAACACTTATATAGTGAATAAACGTTCGAAATTTTGTCAAAAATATCCTTTTTAAACCCTAATAAGGGGCCGGGAAGTGACACAAATTAGCTATGAGGCCCAGAAGGACGGAGCTAAATATCCCTGTTGATGAAGAAAGCAGCCAAATGATTGGAGCACAGTTTCGCGTCCAAGGAAACAGCTCTAAAGTAACGTTTAAACCCGCACAATCAGATCTGAATTTCGAGACCACCGCGGCCCCTGCTGATAATTTAAAGATATTATAATTTAAAGATATTATTTTGTACCGACACCATAATCGTATTCGATAATTAACGTCAAAAGGTAGCCAATAAGCAATCTCAACTTCACTCGGCATATTTTTGCCCCACACCTATTATCGACCTATAAATCGCCTCAAGCAAGGGTGTGTCTCTGTTCAGTGATATCTTTCGTCGAGTTTTTTGGTTTGAAGTTTGTTTGCCTTGATACATCCCCACAATCCTTCCCAATTGCGGAAAATTTTACCTCGATCCAAGTTGTAATTCCGTTATGAATCGGTGCTGAATTCCCAGATACCGTCGTGCTGTGATTGGCTGAGACAAGAACTGTCGGAGTCGAGTTATAAGCTCTCGTGAATGAAACGAACTGCCATGACAGAGAAACATAAAACGTCTAATCACTAAAAGCTTGTTCAGTTCCCGCCATTGTGTTTATTTTTGAAGTCACAATTGAACAAGCAATATTTGCGATGAATCGTTTTAACAGAACAAACTGCCATTTTCATATTTTGATATGTCTAATATAACAATGTAATAAGACATAAGAACTTTATTCAAGTGTCATAACGTATATGGCTAATTGAGGACACTGTTGTCTAAAATTACATAATAATAATAATAATAATAATAATAATAATAATAAAAATAATAATTGATAATACTAATTATAATAATTCTGATTTGGCACACTAATCTAAAATACATTGTAATTCATAATAATACATATTAAAATCTTAAATATCTTAAAATCATAAAATTAGGATCCCCAAGGGTCACAACAGTCACAGTTATTTTCTAAAATCTGATCAGAAGATTATATTCTGTTCTTGTTACGGGCCTCCGGATTCAGACCCTAGTTGGGTATATTTATTTAATATCTTTCTAGGTCAAGTTTGCGATCAGTTTCAAAATATGGTAATTTCTGGTGACATCAACTTGTCGAACATCTCCTACCACTCCGTGGATAGTGCTTCAGGTGCTAACGAACTGCCATTTATCGAGGCGTTACATGACCACTTCTTGACACAAATTAACAACACACCGACTTGCGGTAGTAATATTCTTGATCTAGTGGTGACAAGTGCCCCAGAACACACCAAAGTGACCGAGGTGTTGTCACCTGATAAAGCCGGTGCTTTTACGGATCATTGTGTAGTCCTGTTTGAGCACAAATATTTTGTTAGTGCGTCCTCACACCCGCGCAAATCTGTCTACGACTACGCAAATGGCGATTTTGAAGGTTTGCGTGAAGCTCTCTCGGGAATCAATCTTTCTTCTATTGTGGGCCATAACAATATAGATGATCACTGGAGGTGCTGGAAGGACCTATTCCTAACTGCTGTCAAGGACTTCGTGCCATCGAAGAGACTGAAAGGCCGTAACCCGGTTCCTTGGATAGATAGTAACATTTTAAACCTAATCAAGAAAAAGAACTCAGTTCGCCAAAGACTTAAGTCACATCCGAACGCCGACCTGAAGGATAAGTTTAAGTATCTGCGGACGCAAGTCATGAAACTGCTTCGCGAAAGCCGTGATCACTTTTACGACTCTATTGCCACTGGCTTTAGATCCAATCCCAAGCGCTTATGGTCAATTTGGAGCTTAACTCTAATCTTATCCCATCCTAGGCCATGTCTCCATGGTAACCGTCCCACACTCTTCCACTGACCAGTCACAAAACCCTTCAAGAGTAAGTGCTGATACATCTGCGAGAATAGCTGACCTGTTTAAAGTTTTTTGCCTTTCTATTTACTATCGACAGCGCAGTGGAGAAGACAGCGTGCATACGTTCGGACACTGTTATATCCGATCTAATTTTCAACAAGACGCCTAAAGTCGTTTCCGTGGGATGCGTTGGTCTATGGAAGCACAATGGCGTTCCATCTGAATTTGGAAAAATTAGGGAAACCGGAAAGATGTGTCATGTTATGAGCATCGATGAGTAGGTTACCTGTATGGGTTGGTTTAATGTGCTTATGACTGAATTTAAAGTAGACTGCGTGGCAGGCTACTATTTCTCCCCAATCCACATCCCCTTTTTGCATCCTCCCTATCCCCTACCCCTTTTGACACCTGCTACGCGAGCTAAATTTATAGTTGTCAGTGGTCGTAAGGATGGAGTTGATCTTGTTTTGATCTATCGCTATGTAGTTATTTTCGTAGCACGATTTGGATAAGGAAAAGAAGTTATTTTGCATCAAAGCAAGGTTTACCCGTGTAACTTAAATTGGAATGTTAACGGAAACAAGTAATGGAGAACATGCGCATAATGCTCTCTGATTAACCTGAACGGGAACTATATGTATAAAGATATGTCATATCTTGCTAGTAAGTTGCCACAGGTAACTTTTTCAAAGAGAAATAAACATTGTAGTTTTATGTTAATGGAACAAAACAAAACAAAACATCCGCTTGCTTTATCCAGGGTCGAACCCATTGTTCAATACAAAGTTCGATAAAGTTCCAATGTTTTAATCCAAGATGAAAGTTTAATATTCCAAGATGCTCTTGATAGGTCTCAAAGTTAACATGGTTCTAATGATTATCCCTGATTCTAAGGTATAATAAGTTTACTAAGGTCCTGATCCGTGTCCCATCAAGAAGTCCAATCCATGCCGAAAGCGAGTCGTCGATCGACGAGGGCAATATTTTCGCGATTTCACCGCCAATCGTCAAGGGTACGAGTTGAAATTTACGCGATTTAACCTCCCACCGTCAAGGCGTTTGAACTCTAGCTGTGCTCGGCAAAAACTGGCGAACTCCGAAAAATCCATCGGAAATCATGGCCCGCAAATTTTCGCAATCAACGTTCTTCAGAGGAAGCAAATCGATTAAAAACCGATACAGATTTCGTACAATCTGATTGGTCGGCTTGGAAGAAGAGATAATCGATAAAGATTTTAGGCAATCCTATTGGCTGGCTTTGCAATTTTGCGTACGACCGAACCGGATTTTTACCTTGGGAGTGCCACAGGCATCCCACGGAATGAGTCCACGGTTCTAGCTGCACTGAAAGCACTAGAAGTCGGTAAAGCCACAGGGCCGGACGAAATCCCTGCTAAATTGCTCAAAGAGATTGCCTCAGTGATTGCTCCTGCCTTATGTAAGATCTTCAACAGATCACTGCAACTAGGGTCTCTCCCGAGTGACTGGAAACTAGCTAAAGTCGTGCCTGTCCACAAAAAGGGTGCGAAAGGCCACGTGAAAAATTACCGCCCCATATCTCTGTTTCCAATAGTGTCCAAGGTCTTTGTGCATTGTGCGTTGAATAGTATTATGAACCACCTGTACCATGTAATATCACCTTAACAACATGGTTTTTGTACTGGAAGATCGTGCGTCACCAACCTGTTTGAGGCTTTTGACCACGTTGGTTCACTTTTAGATAGTGGCGGCCAGGTTGACACCATCTATCTTGATATGTCAAAAGCTTTCGTCAAAGTCAGTCACAGGCGCCTCGTCCATAAGCTAATCCAGGCCGGTTTTGGTGGCAACCTGCTTAACTGGTTCGGCTCTTACCTGTCATGTCGACGCCAACGCGTTACGGGTACTCGGCGCCACTTCAGAGGATCTTCCTGCTACCTCTAAAGTACCTCAGGGTACCATACTCGGACCAGCCCTCTTCCTCTTATACGTCAACGACCTTCCCGAAGTCATCAGTTCCAGCAGTCGATTATTGATGTTCGCTGACGACACAAGAATATTCAGCAAGATAAAGACTATGGGGGATGCCTCTTCTCTCCAGAAAGACCTTGGTAAGCTTGCAACTTGGTCTCAACCATCCGGTCTCCTTTTTAACGAAGCTAAGTATAAGGCGCAGCACATAACAAGGAAAACAAAGCCGATCTTATCCTCTTACAAAGTCAACAACAACGCACTTGAATTATATTCTGCAGAAAAAGATCTGGGCGTATGGATTAGTAAGGATCTGACATGATACAAACAAGTAAACGAACAATCTTGGCGTGCTCATAAACTACTTGGATACTTAAAGAGGAACAAGAGGTTCATACTTAGAACCGACGTAAGACGAACGCTATACCTAGCTCTAGTTAGGCCACATTTGGGATATGCCACCCAAATTTGGGCCCCGAGAAGTCCATCGAGCTCATTGTCAAGCTTGAGCGTATCCAAAGACGCGCGACTAAGTTTATGTTAAAACTACCTTATACTTCTAATATAAGTTATAAATCTCATTTGCAAACTCTAAACCTAATACCTATTTGTTACTGGCATGAACTTTTAGATGTAACCTTTTTTTTCGCAAATTCCCACACGGTCTTGTTAACGTCAACTACCTGAAGTTCGCAAATAAGGTAGACGCACTAGATCCTCAACCAGCAATGTTAATAAATGCATAATTAAGAAATTTAAAACTATTACGTACCAGAAATCCTTTCTCGTTACAACCAGTGGAATTTGGAATTGTTTAGTGGATGAACTAGATTTGAGCTCATCGACTTTAGCTTCCCTTAAATCGGTTATTTTTAATTATTATAAGTCCGCGTTAGCTGTTTCTTATGATTGTGAAGATCCACGTTCGTTCAAGTCTATCTGTTTAAAATGTAACAGTGCTCATCCCTTGTCTCGTCCAATAACTTGTTGTATGTCGCTGTAGTTTTTCTTGTTGTTATTTTTTTATTCAGTTAGTATCCAGGCGCACTGTAATTGGCCACAGCTTTCGCAGTGTCCCTGCCAACCGTTCTTTCTGT
>NC_133201.1:53643649-53698649 GCF_958299795.1 Porites lutea | reverse complement strand
GGTCAAAGAAAATTTATTTTGCAGCATGACCAATCAGAAGCACTATCTTGATCTGGGAAGTACACGTCATCAGTATGGAATTTCTGCACTCTTCCAAGGCGTCTTTTCTCGGGAAAGCCAGTAATTGCGTCGTGAAACGGGGTTTTCGGGGTTTTCCTCATTTTGTTGGAAAACTAGTGGTGGCGTCGCACGAAATGTCGGGCGGGCTGGTTTCTCAGGTTAGAATAAAAAGGCAAACTTACCTCTAGCCAGGCTGAAATTATATTATTTTCTGGAGGACGACTTCCCTTGACCTTAAGATTATACTCATGATTTACAGAAGGAATCACAATTGGCGATTTGTAAAAGGTCGTATTGAAAGGCACTTCCTGTAAATAGGTAAAACAGTCATGTAAGTTAGTAAATAGATCTGAACGTGCTCACTTCTCCCTCTATTTTTGCCCATCTTCCGTAAAGTCCCCACTTCTAATATTCGCCCACTGTCTACAACGCGAACTTGCAGAGATTCGAAATACAAAATTCTCGCAATGTCACGAAATTTAAGAATCACGAAATATGCGCACATCAAAATCGCGAGATAAACATGTCGCGCTCATCTGGGAATTGCCATTTTGGATACAATGCCGATTAGCATGGCCTGGTAACCTTGGGTTTACTGTATTTTAAGTTTTCTTAAGCGTGAACGTAACCACTAAAAAATCAGTGTTCTTTGGCTTGCTAAATGTTCTTGTTAGAACTAAAGTTTTCACCTGACAGAAGCCGTAGTTGTTTTTGGCCGATGGATTTCCACTGTTTGGAAAGATTTCTTCCCCAGTTATTGTGAAATTAAGTTGACTCCCATTTCCAGTGAATGCAAACCAGTCCTGCGGACAAGAAAATAATTTTAATTTGCTACCCTTTTCTTTACAAGACGAGTTGCGTCAGGTTGCGAACCACATTTCCTTTAACAAGAAATGACTGCATGAGACACGTGAGACACGACACTGACCTTAATTGCGTCAAAAAACGTTTTGGGTAATTGGGTTTCCGGGTAGTCTGCTACACAGCCATTTTTAGTGTCGTCACGCAACGCTCCTCCCCACAGACGACTCTAAAAACGGCTGTGTAGCAGACTAGTTTCCGGGCGGCCGAAGTGTGGCAAAGTCAAGTTTGTTTGTTTGTTTGTTTGTTTTCATCAATACTATAGTTTACTCGGACATTTTTCTTCGCTTACCACAACTGCATCTTGGTGTTTTCCATCAAAGGGCAAGAATTCCCTTAAGCACACTTCAAATCCTCCAGAATTGACGTTCTCTAACCATAAGTACATAGCATCATTTGGCTTTGTACTGCGAGTGTACTTAACAGAGGCAAATACACGAGGCTTGGAAGCAAAGCTCTGCAAAAAGGTGTTAGATATAAGAAAAACTATTAACTGAAAAATAAACAAGCTTCTCGAAAGCTAAATCAGCATGAACGTATCCAAGAAGTAGTCAGCAGCACTTAAATTAAATTAAGGATTTATTAAAGGTTAAGGGGCGCAGATTAATTAAATCTACTTGTCTATTCCCATTAACTCAATTTTCTACCCCTCTTTCACCTCTTCCTAAGAACTGTTGAAAAGGTTGGTGAATGCATTTTATTTGGCCCATTACTTAAATAAAGTTACAAACAACAATGTTTCTTTTCGGCTAACTTTGTTAAGTTTAATGCTAAAATTTTAATCTCATTAAATAAATAGACTTCTATTATCCAAATTCCCTTTAACACATCAACACATTCAAAACGGTCACGCATTATTCAATCACTACCTCCAAAGTAAAACGTGAAAATGGCTTATCTTAAGGCGATGGAAGGAAAAGTTTGAAACTAAGCCCGAGAGAAAGCTTAAAAAGACTTTTAGCAGTGGACTCTGCTGTGAAGAGAAAATTCCGGATATTAATTAGTGATCATTTGTTTTAGAACTACTTTCTGAAACTATTTCATTTGTGTCTACTATTTAATTACGTTTTACACCTTTGTAACAAAATTATATACTTGTTATCAATTATTGTTATCTAACCTGAGAAAAGGCCACCTTCTCACACTTTGTTTCTGTTGTCCATATTCCGCTAAAAGTAACGCTTCCATGCGTTAACTTAGGTTTGTCCTGGAATGCTACCCAGTTAATAATTCCAGTGTCATTTGTAGAACCTGTTGCATGCGAGCATAACTGAAATCCAGCTGTACTAATGGACTCTGCCCACACGGCGGAAGGTGAATGAACAACTGAAGACTGATCTTCATGGCTTAATGACACAAAAACTCGAACCTGAAATGCGTTAGGTAAAGACAGGCATCAATGAAAGTTTAACAGGCGACAACTCCACCCTAGACTATGAGCAGTCTCTCTTTTTTTCCCAATCCGTCGAGCGAAACGCGCTAGACACGCGTGACCTTGCGCGTGACTGAAGGCACGAGAATGCCTCCCTCGTTTCTCGCGTCTGCTCGACGCTTCCGCGCGCGTTTACTCCACTCAATAAAATTAATCTGAAGAAAAAGAGAGTCTAGCTAATCCACCCCAATCGCCCCCTTCCCTCCCCACACACTTTCACACCTTACCCCCCCTCCCCCCCCCCCCCTCATTCCCATTTCATGGAATAGAGACCTTCTATACTTATCGTCAGAATCTTCTGGCTTTTTGTATTTGTTTTATTCTGTTTGTTTTTTCAAAAACACATCCCAGGGATTAGAAACACTTAAGTATACCTATGCACACCAAATTCCCTGACGTCAAAGCATCATAAAACCACAAGTACTTTGGCAAATCAAAATTTGTCAAGAACATTAGAGTTTTAAAGAAGCTTAATGTGGTTCACTTACAAAAGAAAGTTACCCCTAACCCTGAAGAATAGACTATAAGTTTTCATTGCCTAGGGTTTACTTACGGTTGCAGATCCACTAAACGTTTGCGGAAATACCACATTGGTGCAGCGTGGCAGTGTACAATGTTGTGGCGCCTCACATCCGCTGTTGCAATTCCATCCTTGACGTGTCTCTGATGCGTTGAGTTTCCCAACTTGATAGGAAATACCTGAAAATGAGCACAGTGTGGCTTGAAATGAATTAGAGGCGAGGGGCGTGTCTCAGAGCGGCTGTGTTTTAGATGTGGAAATTAATTCCTTGCGAAATATAATGTGGAGATGGAACTGATCGGTTCCTCTTTATTTATTTTTGTGAATTATAAGCCTTCTTTTCTTTTTCAAGGATTTTGTGAATTTCATTTTCATATAAATAGCGTGGTAAAAACGTAACTTGGCCTAGTTCTATTTGAATACAAAAAAAACACACAATAAACGACTCAGTCTACCGTCGGGTTGCGCAGGATCGAAAAATGCGCTAAAAGAACGCTTTTCATTTGTATCATAGAATGTTTGATTGTCGTTATGTGAAGAAAATTCAGGAAGACGAATTTTACGATATATACTTCAGATAGTTTACATTTAAAATACCCAAAATGTTCTTAATCATAAAATGGTAATGAATAAGTTGGCGAATTGCATATCTGGCCAGCTCGATATAGACGCACGCTGAGACATTTGGAGACAAATAATTTTAGGAAAGTAATATCAAATTAAAGAAAAAAAAAATGCACACTTAGATACCATTCTACTGAGGTTGTCTTTGTTTTGGTTTGTTGTAGTCATCAATGTTTCACTCGTGTTTAAGTCATTGTCTATTCGTGTTTAAGTCATTGTCTATTAGAACTCTACGAAGTAGGAAATCTGTAGATCGGTGCCGAGAAGTACGGGAATCATGGGAATGACTGACTGGGAAAAATAAAAATCAAAAATATAAAACTTGTTTAAGGTTTTCTGTTAAATGCGGGTCGCTGAACTGACAGAAATCATTACTATTCCTTCAAAAATTTGAAATATATTAAAACTTCCGCATTACGTCAGAATGTGGGTGTGGAGTCTTAAAGGCAGGTTTTTCAAAGACCTCACCCCACTGGCAAAATCTTAAGTTTTGAAATCTTAAAACTGCAAAGTCATCTCAGGATATGAAACATCGGATAAATGTTTATCCCTTTTTTTCGTGTTTCTTCGATCCAAGTGGTAACCAGACTACAGACCTGACTGTTCTATTTGTAGATATTTTGACAGAGTGCGGCAAACAAATAAATGGACCGAGAGCTTTGAAATATAGTCATTTTCCTGATAACATTGCTTTTACATGTAGAGGATTCGCAAATAACGAGATGATAAATACATCGAATCGACTTAACAATTCGTCATCTCCGAGAGCACTGATTTAGTTACTTAAAAGCGAGATGGAATGGCGGTTGTGTCTCCCACATTTGTGAACAAATCACTATGATGAATTCAAATGATCTAACATCCAGACCTTCTTGCTTTAGTTGAGATCTAAAACAAGTATATTCCCTAGAAAAATGTCAATGAAATAAAAAGTCTTCGACCGAGTTGAATTGGGTTTAAAGATATTGCAGTTTAAGAATTTAAAAAAAATTGCTACTAAAAAAGTAACATTTTTGTCAGGAATAAGTAGTAGGGCTTCAGCAAAGATAAGCCCCGTTGGTGGATTCCCTTTGGATTCCCTCGCAGAAAGTGGATTCCCTTAATTAATAGGCATATTGGTCTAGTCAATGACGTCATCTATTGTGATAACCTAGGGAAAAAATGGGTTCCTCCATACTAATTAAGTGTCTTCCTCCATATATAATGAAGTGGATAGGTTTACTAATGAGCGTCACTCTACTACAATAGGAACAATAGGCCGGCCCAAACTTGCCCGGGATCTTTTAACCCTGATTGGATAGTAAACAATCTGTTATGTGTTCAACATAAAAGCGCGCTCTCCGTTCAGCATTTTATTCTTGCAATCGCTTTGCTAAGGAAAAAGTCTTATTATCACCAATATTTTTTAAAACATTACTCCAAACATGCAAGTCGAATCGAGCTGTAAACTTGTCTGACTATTACAGAACCGTTTTCTCCTTTCTATCTCGAGGAAAAGAAAAACTATCGAAGTCTTGTCATTTTCACGCGCGGTTAATCAGATAATTATGCGAGTTCACAAACCCAAAGTTGAATACAAATTAGTTCTACAGAAAAGACCCAAGGGAGAGAATCTTGACGTATTATTATAAAACAAATAACTTAACAGGGATTAATTAAAACACGCGACTAATAATTGCTAGCAATAAAATCTGACACGAGATACCGTTTAAAACAAAAAGAGTCAAATACACAGCGATTTGAAAGAAATCTATTAAAACAGTCAAAGAAAGCAAGTCATGTTTTACTTACCCCTCTCCCTTTTCAATTTTATTTCCCTCCTCAATTTTTTTCTTTTTCCCTTCTCCGCAATTTTATTATTTTCCCTCCTCAATGTTTTTATTCCCTCCTCCACAATTTTTATTATTTTCCCTCCTCCTCCTCCTCCTCCTCATTTTTTATTGTTTTCCCTCCTCCTCCTCCTCCTCCACATTTCTATTGTTTTCCCTCCACCACCGCCACCACATTTCTATTGGTTTCCCCCCCCCACCACCACCACCACCACCACCGCCACCACATTTCTATTGTTTTCCCTCCACCACCACCACCACCACCAGCACCGCCACCACATTTCTATTGTTTTCCCTCCACCACCACCACCACCACCACCACCGCCACCACATTTCTATTGTTTTCCCTCCACCACCACCACCACCACCGCCACCACATTTCTATTGTTTTCCCTCCACCACCACCACCACCACCACCACCGCCACCATATTTCTATTGTTTTCCCCCCACCACCACCACCACCACCACCACCACCGCCACCACATTTCTATTGTTTTCCCTCCACCACCACCACCACCACCACCACCGCCACCACATTTCTATTGTTTTCCCCCCACCACCACCACCACCGCCACCACATTTCTATTGTTTTCCCTCCACCACCACCACCGCCACCACATTTCTATTGTTTTCCCTCCACCACCACCGCCACCACATTTTTATTGTTTCCCTACTTGAGTTTGGCCTTTTAGGCCTGATTTTGGCCCCTTTGGCTTTTTGAGGGAAACAATAAAAATGTGGTGGCGGTGGTGGTGGAGGGAAAACAATAGAAATGTGGTGGCGGTGGTGGTGGTGGTGGTGGTGGTGGAGGGAAAACAATAGAAATGTGGTGGCGGTGGTGGTGGTGGTGGTGGTGGTGGGGGGAAAACAATAGAAATGTGGTGGCGGTGGTGGTGGTGGTGGCGGTGGTGGGGGAAAACAATAGAAATGTGGTGGCGGTGGTGGTGGTGGTGGTGGTGGTGGGGGGAAAACAATAGAAATATGGTGGCGGTGGTGGTGGTGGTGGAGGGAAAACAATAGAAATGTGGTGGCGGTGGTGGTGGTGGTGGTGGTGGTGGGGGCAAAACAATAGAAATGTGGTGGCGGTGGTGGTGGTGGTGGTGGTGGTGGGGGGAAAACAATAGAAATGTGGTGGCGGTGGTGGTGGTGGAGGGAAAACAATAGAAATGTGGTGGCGGTGGTGGTGGTGGTGGTGGTGGTGGGGGAAAACAATAGAAATGTGGTGGCGGTGGTGGTGGTGGTGGTGGTGGTGGTGGTGGGGGGAAAACAATGGAAATGTGGTGGCGGTGGTGGTGGTGGTGGTGGTGGTGGTGGTGGAGGGAAAACAATAGAAATGTGGTGGCGGTGGTGGTGGTGGTGGTGGTGGTGGGGGGAAAACAATAGAAATATGGTGGCGGTGGTGGTGGTGGTGGTGGTGGTGGAGGGAAAACAATAGAAATGTGGTGGCGGTGCTGGTGCTGGTGGTGGTGGTGGAGGGAAAACAATAGAAATGTGGTGGTGGTGGAGGTGGTGGTGGTGGAGGGAAAACAATAGAAATGTGGTGGCGGTGGTGGAGGGAAAACAATAGAAATGTGGAGGAGGAGGAGGAGGAGGGAAAACAATAAAAAATGAGGAGGAGGAGGAGGAGGGAAAATAATAAAAATTGTGGAGGAGGGAATAAAAACATTGAGGAGGGAAAATAATAAAATTGCGGAGAAGGGAAAAAGAAAAAAATTGAGGAGGGAAATAAAATTGAAAAGGGAGAGGGGTAAGTAAAACATGACTTGCTTTCTTTGACTGTTTTAATAGATTTCTTTCAAATCGCTGTGTATTTGACTCTTTTTGTTTTAAACGGTATCTCGTGTCAGATTTTATTGCTAGCAATTATTAGTCGCGTGTTTTAATTAATCCCTGTTAAGTTATTTGTTTTATAATAATACGTCAAAATTCTCTCCCTTGGGTCTTTTCTGTAGAACTAATTTGTATTCAACTTTGGGCTTGTGAACTCGCATAATTATCTGATTAACCGCGCGTGAAAATGACAAGACTTCGATAGTTTTTCTTTTCCTCGAGATAGAAAGGAGAAAACGGTTCTGTAATAGTCAGACAAGTTTACAGCTCGATTCGACTTGCATGTTTGGAGTAATGTTTTAAAAAATATTGGTGATAATAAGACTTTTTCCTTAGCAAAGCGATTGCAGGAATAAAATGCTGAACGGAGAGCGCGCTTTTATGTTGAACACATAATAGATTGTTTACTATCCAATCAGGGTTAAAAGATCCCGGGCAAGTTTGGGCCGGCCTATTGTTCCTATTGTAGTAGAGTGACGCTCATTAGTAAACCTATCCACTTCATTATATATGGAGGAAGACACTTAATTAGTATGGAGGAACCCATTTTTTCCCTAGGTTATCACAATAGATGACGTCATTGACTAGACCAATATGCCTATTAATTAAGGGAATCCACTTTCTGCGAGGGAATCCAAAGGGAATCCACCAACGGGGCTTATCTTTGCTGAAGCCCTACTACTGGAATAAGAACCTAGACATGTAGATTGCAACGGCCAAAGATGAAAAGAAGAGCTGTGTACCTTCTACAGTTGTAGCGAGAATCCCCAGGTTCAAGAGAAAGGCAAAAACGGTAAATTTCCTGAGGTCCATCCTGCTGCTGAATCTAGAGGTAATGGCCTGTCGACAGGTGGGGGTTTTGTTTTATGGGCTCAGTATTCTCTTCAAATCTTCTTACCACGTAAAAGCAAGGTGACTGGGTTATAAAAGCGCAACATGACGCATATCACAAAAACAACAATTTCATATGACAACAAGTAGGCGTCACGGTGTACTTTATAATATTTTTAGATTATAGCTAGCTTAGTATCGGTTGAATAAACAGGAAGAATAACAAAAGCATGACCAGTGACTTTTTTCACTACATGCAAGCCAAATAGATCTACTGAAAATGATACCTTTTGCCTTTGTTTTTACTTATTTCATAAACAATGTAACTTTAATACAACAGGAGTCTCGCTTTGTCCTAATGTGCAGTGCGAAATTGACCTGTCTGTGAAAATAGTTCAGATTATCAAACTGTTTTTTAAGCGCAATTCTTTCAAATGAGCGGCTTCTTAGATATTCCACCAGAATTAATGTATTTGTATTGCAACGGCCACGATAGTTTACAGTCTTTTTCCTAAACTTTGTATTCCCCGTGTAGGGGCAGCTAGGCTGGCAAAACCTGGAATGTAACTGAGAGCTGAGTTTTCCTGAGGTTTTTACACGTGCGGTATGCCACTTCGAGCATTTTAAAAAGTGTTATTACTACACTTTACAGTTTTCTAAAAAAACAACGACAGACGCTGCAAACTGTCACTAGATCGTCAACCATCTGCTGTTTCCTTGGTCATTCAAAGATATTATTGCTTGTGCATGTTGTTTCGTGATTTGACTTATTAAATAGTTGAGCATGCGTTTTTTTGTTATTGTTGTTGTTGTTTTTTTTCTTCTAGCAAACTGTACCTGTAGCAACAGGAGGGCATTTTGCATGCGCATGCGAAAACTGGCAATGCAATTCAGTTCTGTGGTTTGATTTCCAAACTTGTGGTTTTACTTATAAGGGAGGAAATGCATCGTAGCAACGTTTAGCTGCTTTAAGACAAAAAGCGAAAAAAATGTACTACGCGAGGTTTATTTATCAGCGCGATGTCTCATGTTAAACTGATCGCGGAGACACGCGGTTATATATTCCACAAAAACATGAAATTTATGGGGTTTTTACAGTTTCTCGAAAGTTTTCGCCGAAAAATTTATACAAAATATTCTATAGGAAATGAAGAATGGTTTGAGTTTGAGACAGCAACAATTACAAGTGATTATGTAGTACATAATCACTTGAGCATTTCATAAGCTCAGTTGCAGACAAAACGAACGCACATACTCAGAAAAAACGAACAGTACTTTTATTTTTTTTTGACTCTAAAAGATGCAGAGATTTTTCCTAAGCTACTATTTTGAAGCGACTCTTGAGTAACAGCACCTGTGTTCCACAATTGATTTCTTGTTATTAATTTATATTTGATGACAGTAGTGATCCATTCCAAAACAGAGAATGGCCATCACTCCATAAATCTAACTGACGATGTTGTTCACCTTCAAAGCCTGTTTAAACATAAGACAGGAAGTTTGTTAAAGGAGTGCATATAATATAATACTGTTTCCTCAAAAAATAAATACTTCCGCTAAAGGAACCAAATGAGCTGGGATGCGACAACAAACATGACACAAATGGATGGATGAATCTGTCTGTTATTAATGTTTCTGTTGAGAGCTTTTTACTGTATCCAGATGAGCCCCTTATGTAAGTTGTACATCATGGAAGAATTATCAAGCAGAAACTGATGCATAAACAAGAATGTGGTTCAATACAGACGAAAAGCTGATCTCAGTCAACATCCTTCGTGAATGAAATGTCTCACAAATTAGCATATCAACAAGTGTAGTATCCATAAAATGGTATCATTTAGGAATAAATGCGATTTTTTTGCAACAGAAGCCAGAATTTATTTAAAAGGTGTATTGATAACGTTTCATTTCGTGCTATTTTGGGGTTGGGGAGTTAGGCTAGATTTTCTTTAAGACGCCAAAATGTTATATTTATTTGCATAATGAAATGTAAAACACGTTCTAAAGTGAAGTGCGATTTTCTAAAGTGAAAAAATCAGCTGAAAATGGCCATTTTTGTTAATTTTTATCCGAAATTGTCATAAAATCCGGCTGATTTATTGCTTTTAATCAATATTTTTTTCCGAGCGGATCCTGTCGGAAAGAAATCGTTTAATTTCGTGCAAAGTAGTCTTTTTTACATTCGTACAAAAATTACCTCCTTTTATTATTTTCAGAAGGGTCGGCAAGAAGTAGAACATATAGCACCTTTTTCGTACTTTTCAGCTGAATTACTTCGGCAGAAATAATAACTTGAAGCACGTTTTTGGGCAGAAGACTATTTTTTGCGTCTGAAAACCCACTTTGGTAATTCAAATACGACAGGAAAGGCTAAAGAACTGTTAATCACAGAAAATCAGTTGAAAATAATGGTGGTTATAAAGATGGTCCGTGCACACTTCGGCCAAACTATTTTTTCATTTTTCCAACAAAAACGGAAAAAGGACATATTACTTATCCTTATCATATTTACATATTTTAAAGTACAGACAAAATTAGAAACAAAGAAAATGGTCAGGAAAATTGATCAGTTTTTCATTTTTCTAATTTTGAAGTCCGCTTCAAAAATACAAAAAATACTGTAAACGGCTAAAAGAGATATTTTGCTATTTTTTATTTTCTTCCTATTGTTAAAAAATGAGAAAAATGAAATAATGTCCAATTCCTAACTCATTTTTCTAATTTTCCGTTTTTCGCCAAAAATAGAAAAACGGAAAAATGAAAAAAATAATATTTATTCGCTCCATTTTTTCATTTTTTCCATTTTGTTCAAAAAATGAAAAAATAGAAAAAAAGCATACTTATCGCCCAATTTTCCATAATTCCATTTTAATAAGAAAAATGAAAAAATGACAAGTGTTGCAAGCAATTTTCTATTTTTCCATTTTTTAATAAATAGTAAAACTTTAAAACGATACGTCCTTTCAGACCGTTTTTCGTTTTTTATTTTATTGAAAAATGGCGCAGAAAAGTGAGAAGTTATGAATATTTTGGCGGTGAAGAAATGAAAAACCTAATTCGTATCCACTACCGACGCACTAGTTTGGTTAGAAGATTTACCCAGGGTCGGTGGAGATGTGGGGGAATTGGGGGGGGGGGGGGTGGGGGAGGGCTTAGTTTTCGAGAAGCGGACGTAGTTCCATTCACTTTTGATCTCGATTTCCCTGAAGGTTTGAGTTGTCGGGAGTCGACTGTGGATGGAAGCGGCGGGAAAACTGTAAAGTACCGGCCGTGGAAATGAAGAACATTAGAAAGGGTACGAGGGAGGAGGAGAAGGCGTGAAAATTGGTACGGGAAAAGGGGATGGTAACTCAACGGTTTTCATGCCACCAACAGTATGGTCCCAGTACAAAAAAAGCGGTTCGTGAGGGAGATTAAGGGGAAGGAGTTAAAAACAAGGTCGTTGAACAGTCACATGCACAAAATAAATAAAGAGCACGCCAGTGAAGAGGTCAGACGCTTTTAAATGAAATAGATGCTCAAAAGTAGACTGCTTAGCCTGCCGAAATAACGGATCTTGCCGCAGAACGGGTGTTTTAGGATTGCAACAGTAAAGTATGTTGAATTAATATTATGGAGGAGAAACATAACGAGGCGGCTAGTATACACTCGCGGGAGAGAACATCTTAATGATCTGGCCCATACATTTGCTCATACATTTGATTAAACGTTGGATAGCGACTATCCACCGGATAAATCACTATCCAGCGGCCTGATAATTTTTTATGTATTTTATGGAAACCAATTGCGTTATCTACTGGATAGTTATTTATCCAGCGGATAGCGTTGTCCACCTTTTAAGCAACTCAGCCCTGGAAAGACGAGAGCAAAGATCGCTAATGTCGGGAAACCCATGCGACAAGTATGGGGAAACGTTCTACAGTTTGAATGGAACAGGAACACCTTATGGTGACGCAGTGTTAGAACGGGTCACAGAGTGAGTGCTAAGTAATGAGGTAAAGGAATCAGCTAATCAAATCCAAACGTGAATAAAACTACTTTCGCATTCCGAGAACTAAAGCAGCCCCACCCACCCTTCCCATCCCACGTCTCCGCCGACCCTATGTAAATCGTCTAACAAAACTAGTGAGTCTAAAGTGGATTAGGTTTTTCTGTTCTTTGTTGGTAAATGTTCATGATTTGTCATTTTTCTTTGCTTTTTTTCATTAAAACAAAAGATGAAAAATTATCTGTTTTTGTTTGTTTGTTTGTTTTGTATTTATTGAAAAAATGGAAAAATTATTCGCAACTCTTGTCATTTTTTTCATTTTTCTTGTTAAAATGGAATTATGGAAAATTAGGCGATAGGTATGCCATTTTTCTATTTTTTCATTTTTTGAACAAAATGGAAAAAATGAAAAAATGGTTCGAATAAATATCATTTTTTCATTTTTCTGTTTTTCTATTTTTTGGGAAAAACGGAAAAATAGAAAAATGATCTAGGACTCAGAGATTATTTTATTTTTCTCGTTTTTCTAACAATATCAAGAAAATAAAAATAGCAAAATATCGCTTTTAGCCGTTAACAGTATTTTTTGTATTTTTGAATTTAACTTCAAAATTAGAAAAATGAAAAAATGATCGATTTTCCTGACCATTTTCTCTTTTTCTCTTTTTTTCTGAACTTTGAAATATGGAAATATGATAAGGACAAGTAATATTTCCTTTTTCCGTTTTTGTTGGAAAAATGAAAAAATAGATTGGCCGAAGTGTGCACGGACCGGTGAGCCGTATCTCTTCAGTTTTTTTGAGACTTATAGTGTTTCGGAAATTTCCGAAACAACATATCTGGGCTACCCGCGTCTATACAACAGAATTTCGAGACACTGCTCTGATAAAATTTGCTTCGGAAATTTCTAAAACATCATTTGCAAAGGAATCGATTTCTAAAGACATAAGGGTCTTGATAATTCTTTATTTTAGCATTTTTTTAAAACTACTGAGGAATTTCCAGGGTTAAGTTAAAAAAAGGGTCCTTGAAGGTTATTTCAGCCGAAGGTAGAGTTTACCCGTCAGAAATGACACTTGAGTGATTAAATTTCAGACGAGATTTTCATTTTCGGCACAAATTTAAAAGAAGTCTTAATTTTCAGCTGAATTCTTTTCGTTTTAGAATATCTTAGTTAACTTTAGAACGTGTTGTAAACAAACAGTGTACCTTCAAAATAAGGTGGAAAAAATCAGAATTCAAACTGATTGCTGTAACTTTTTTCCTTTGTATAACTAAATGATAGAATATTCTTATTTTCAAAACAAAATCTTACTCCCATCGTTATATTGATTTAAATTTATAGTTGAAGTGCGTGTATTTTATTTCTCAACGAAGACGTACCGGTGAAGAAGGCTAAAATTACTGTAGAAGGCGATTTTTTACAGCCTTCATCAAAGCGCCATTCATTCGCGGAAATATTCTTAGTTTCATTAATCATTAACTTAGTCTGGGGAGAAAGGCAAGATTTCGAGATAAACAAGCCAGCGAAAGGGTGAAAAACAGTTTCACGGCAGAATGGACACTTAATTGACCGCTGTATTCCTGAAACGATTAAGTTCGATTTTAGAGTTATACTATTGAGAAGAATGAAGTATCTATAGGATAATTGTTGAACAAAAAATTTTCATACTGACCTTTTCCTCCTGCTCAAAACATATGCGCGAAATGTTAGGTCGTAAGAACATTCAGCCGCCATCTTGTCTTCGATGTACTGTTTTACGAAAGGAAAGACTTTCCTCTCAAGGGCGACAGCGAGGCTACAATAAACTCACTTTCATCGTAGAAATACCACGATACGTTGAGGAACAAGTTTGTGGAACGTAGCACCTAATACACGTCATTCAGCTCCAGAAAACAGCCTGCAAATGCTGGTACTGAACGTAAACAATTCAATGTTGACGCATGCGCATACAAAATGCCCTCCTGTTACCTGTAGCCAAGTAAATGTTGAGGGTTTCTGGTGATGACCCGTACCATCTTGACGCGACAAGTGTGGACCAGAAAGCGGCCCCTAGTTGCATGCATTCTCTTAAATTGGACATTAAGGATTCTTTTTTCTGAACAAGTTAAAAACTAGTCAGTAAAGGGTAAACTGGGTTTCAGAAGAAAGATCTAAAATGTTCATTAAGAAGTCTCAAATGAGCATATAACTCACTTTTGGATCTTCCCCTCAATTTTGTTTTTCTTAAAGTGATATGTCGTCACATTTGCTTTGTGTCAGGTGCAAGCCAATTTACACAATCCCAACCTTTTTTCAAACCATTTTTAAGTCGAAGGACTTAATCAGAACTAACCCCCCTAAGAGTAGCCTGCGCGGCAGGCTCTAAAAGAGAAATGGACATTGGGACGCGGGCGAGCGGAAAATAAGGGGAAAAGGAAAAAATTTCCCCTCCTCCTTCCCCTGGCTTTTAACACCTGCTGTTCAAGGTATCCCCGTAGTGAAACCTTGCTTTCTAATTTGGATTTCCGCAGATCAAATGAATAAACTGCACGCATTCAAGCTTAACATATATAGGTGTTAACGTCTTCTCACTGCTAGAACCTTGCGTACATTGGAAATCCAGTTTCAGACTTTTCAATCCAACAGGTACACGAAAATATAGTAAACAGCACAGGGCGCAGAGGAGTTATTTTTGATGGCAAGCGAAGCGAAAATTTTACAGCCGATCGCACGAGTCGCCTCTGTTTACTGTAGAATCAGCCATGAACTTGACCTATCAAACCGTCATGCGATCGGGTTACAACCTGGTAAAATATTACTTAATTCTCGGTGGGAACGAATGTCGCCCGAAGGGCAACGCGTTTGGAAAGCGAAGGTTTCCAAGCGAGGCACGAAGTGCTGAGAAGAAAAAGAGACCAAGGATGAAACTAAATACCACGTGACTTATTCACTGTGGACCGCGGCTTACTGATACATGGTCACGGAAACTGACGTCAAGGTTAACTGTCGTGTCAAGCGCAAATGTTATCAGCTATTACTAATTTGAAAATTCAAACACCGGTAGACTGTTCACTGTCCCCTATTTTTTCGTGAGATTGTTGAGATATAGCGCGTCTTACCGTTAACGACGGCCATCTTGATTTTCAAATGCACCGAGGGGGCGCCTGGCGTTAGGGACAATAGCGCACAACTGAGAAAGTCAGTGTTATACTGCAGCATGAAGCGACCAAATTCCGTTACCCTGGTCCCAAAGGTTTTTCTTGAACTCAAAGCAAGAGTAGCTGCTGAAAGTTTAGAATGCTCCATGTACGTTACAATCTAACTGCTAGAGAGAAAAAAAAAGAAAATAATATCTGTTGTTCAAGCAAACTCCAAGGTCACGTGCGCTATAACGAGCTTATGAGTCCTGTTTGGTCTCGCCTGTCAACACTATTTCCAATTTTTTTTCCGTTGCCCTTCCCTACTATGTTTCCGTCCCCGGTATCCTCCAGTCCACATCGTACAAAAGCAAGCATCCAACGCTATAAAATCTGCCCCTAGGAAACTAGTTTTAGCAAAGTCGATGTTCAAATTTCAGATCATCCTCGAAGACCCAGGGGCGGTCAGTCGGGACGGGAGAAAAGGCGCGACGAAAGTTTTCAAGCACAGGCGGAAAAGCCCCTGGGTACCGACTCTCGCCCGGACCATTTCCAAACGGTCAAGCGAATTCTGGCGCCTGATTGGGCACAAAAAATGCTTTGTGCGCGCCCAATCGGTGAACAGCATCTCCTGAGTTCTTTTTGTGAGTTCGTACACGACGGCTATTGACTCGATCACGACTTGTCTGGCTCATGCACCAAAGAAATGCACGCAGTCAGGAAACTTTGAGTTTGATATAAACTCTCCATTTTAAACTACCGTCTGCCGGAAAACTGAAGACGCTTTCCCAAAAATACAAGCTTGAGCTTACAACAGGTATTCACGCTTGCATCGATCACACCTTAGTAAATATTAGGGAGTTTAAGATGCCACGACAGCGGACAGCCGACAGCCACAAATCGAAAACGTCGCATGAAAAGTGAAGTCACATTTTTTCAGTCTCTATCGCGATTATTCCAACTCACTTACTTTGTCAAATGCAAGCGAACTCTTCTGGAGCTGAATTTCTATCAACCATATCCAAGTTCATAAAGGGAAAGAAAATTTTGTCATTTCTTGTTTACGTCCTTCACAAAACGTGAAATTAGGTATTTTCACATGGTAGTCGTGGAGTGACGGCAAAGAAATGTACAAAAAGCGTAATGCACGTGCAAAATTGTTGTTTTGTCTTGTCAAGCTATTGCTTTTTTTTTTACTTTCTCGTCGCCGCTGCATCTTAAACTTCCTATTATTTAAGATACATCGGGATCTGTCAGAAACAGAATTTTCTTACTGCAAATTGAATTGCTCCTGCTGATAGCATCTAAAACGTTTTTCGACTCATCGGTACTTTCTTCGTTTCTGGTTAGGAAAGCTTGGTGAACGAACCGGGCAACTGTGGCGAGAAAATAGCCGTCGTGTACGGACTCACGAAAAGATTTCAGGAGAAACTGTTCGCCGATTGGGCACAATAATACAAAGCATTTTTTGTGCCCAATTAGGAACCAGCATTCGCTTGACCGTTTGGAAATGATCCGGTGAGAGTCGGTACCCAGGGGTTTTTCCGCCTGTGCTTGAAAACTTTTGTCGCGCCTTTTCTCCCGACCCGACTGACCGCCCCTGGGTCTCCGAGGATGATTTCAGATGAAACTGAAAAAAGAGTGTTGTTTGGTATCTGCTGAGGAAAGCGGCGCCGATTTATCCACAGACTGACGAATTATGGAAGGCTGAAAATTTGCGCAAATTAGTTTTATCCCTTGTCTCTTTACTAGATGTTAGTCGCTGTTATTGGTCCGCAGTCATTACCTTCAGCGGTTTTCCTGAGCATTAGATAATATATTACCAGGTTTATAAATTGATCGAATGACAGTTTGCTCGATTTTACAGTACAAAAACAAAGATGATGCGTGGTATCAACCGTAAAGTTTAACTCCATCACCAATCAAGGTCACAAATAACTCCTCTGCGCCCTGTGTAAACAATAAGAAACTCAGAAGATAATCGATCCTTTCATAAACCACTTGACAGTTTTTATGTCCGCTTGTCTTAAACCAGTTTTTGAATAAATAGTAAATTATGCGGCTTTCACAGACTGCTTGCCTTCTAAAACCGTGTGATTCCTTCACTAAAATCAATCAATCATTTTACGGTGCCTGGTGTGCAAAGAAAAGTTACGTATTAAATAGTAAGCATTTTCAAGGTTGGACTGAAGGAATCAGGCACGCATCAGGCATCAGGCTTCAGTCTAAGAGGAACACCTTGGGACGGACACTGAGTGTTTGTCTAAGACTGATGTCCGTCTTATAAATAGTCAAATAAAGGGATCATCAGAGAAAAGAAAGGACCGACTGTAGATGTCCTTTTACCAAGATACCCTTCTTATGGAAAATTCCGTTTAGAGAGAGCCGACTGTACCAGAGACAGAAGAAAGGCCACCTAAACTTAGAAAAGAGTTTACATGGTAACAAGAAAATCATCTGTGGTATCATGAGGACTCCACTCGGCGATCAAAGCCTCCTTTCACGGTCTTCTTAATCGAGCAGGAGAAAAGGAGGCTCTGCCTTAAACGCGTCAAACCTTTGAGGTCGCCGCAGCCCTTCGTATTTTACTGCCTTACAAGATATCGATAATCTTGAAACTTAACGGTAATACCTGAAAAGACGGTTAATCTCGAGAATCTGAAATTTATAAGAAAATCCATCGAGCGGTTTCAAAATTATTCGCTTATTTTTTTTTAAAAGAAGACCAAAATGTTTACAAAAGAGAGCGCCTCAGTACATACTAATCAAGTCCTTCTTTCTACTTCGGCCGAAGCTATTCCCATGATCTTTCATGCACCTTTTTAAAGACAATTTAAATTTCTATAATTTTAAAAGCGCTTCGTTTTCAACAGGTAAAAGCCGAACATGAACTATAAAACTGTTCATGATACGGCCATGTCATCAGTGTGCTCAATGGGAATTTGAAGCACGCTCGCGCTATCGAATTTGATTAGGTGAATATTCTAGCTATGTTATAATTATTATGCCTTATCAAACCGACTTTAGCTATTCTTTAGTAGGTACCGTCATCAGTCATCAATAATGGGTACAAAGTTCTGTTTTTTTATTTCAGGCTGATTTAAATTCAGTGTATAGAGCTTTTCTTTACTTGGCGTCACGGAGGACACATTGGTCTTCTAAAAAAATGAGATGGCGGACTTGTTCGTGTACCAAGACAATATCCTGTGGAAGTTAAACTTTTTTCTTGTGTAAACGCTTTTTTTGTGCCAATATAAAAGGTTGTACAAAAAAGCCTTGTAAATGGTTGTACAAAATCCTCTCTTGACAAAATATATCAACTAGAAAACAGAAATGAGAAACCAGGCTACTGGGAGAAAGTTAAAAAGTTGACTACATAAGAGAAACTGTGGCACCGTGTGTCCTTTTAATATTTGATTTCCTTCTTAGTTTTTGCCTGTGGACAGTAATTGACAAACACTTCTGTTTTAACAGCTGCAACGTTATTTGGTTATATCTAATTAACAATACATTTTTCTTCCATGTCACTGAATCCCCATTCGCTTGACTGATGAAACTACGAAGCCAAAATTATATTTTTAGGTTGTCTCGTAAAACGTTTCTACTTCGTCTGGGGTAAACTGATGAGTGCCTGCCAGAAATGTCTGGGTGAAGGTGCTTCCATAGCTGTACCCGCTTGGTGGACTGTAAGAATAACCAAGGTTGGTATTGGAACTGCTACTGGATGATGCGTAGCGGGCAATGTGAATGTCATGTCCACCTCCAAAAGTAGGCCCATAAAGATAAGAATAGCAATCGTATATGGAATATCCGTTATAACTATACTGTCCTGTTTGAGGTAATTTCACAGGCGCCCATCCTGGCTTATTCACCAAAGAAAAAAGAAATGCCTTTGCATCATAACGGTAGCTATAACAATAACTGGTACCTGGCAAAAGAAGAAATAGTAAAATAAAGCTTAGTAATGTGTTGAATATGATATGAAACCAAGTCTGATATGAAGCCAAGTCAAGCATATCCTCATAGATTTCATTAATGAATCGATTATTTGATAGACTTCGAGTACTCCCCGATTTTTCCTCAGGGATAGCAGAGCGAGCAAAACGCGAGCGCGCGTGAAAATCACCCCACACGAGAAAGGCGAGATGCAGTGGGGAGAGAGAGAGAAATACTGCCGCGTCTTGCCTTTCGCGCGTGGGGTGATTTTCACGCGCGCTCGCGTTTCGCTCGCTCTGCCATCCCTGAGGAAAAATGGGGACTACTCCTAGTCCAATTATTTTGAAGTTAGAATGAACCCATTACTCGTTGCCGCAACCTGAGTTTCAAATTTAAATCTGCAGTCATGCGTGCGTAATGAGCAGTAATTTTTGGCTACAAATTCTGAGTATTCGGTCACATTTAAAAAATCTTTGAATAAATAGAATTGCTTTGGAGACATTTATATCTAATTCATGGAAAATAAGGCAGCAGATCAGGGGGAGCAGAGGTGGTGGCCATCGAATAATTGCAGTATTTTCCCAAAGAAAATATTTTAGAAGCGAGAAGCGAACCGGCAGAAGAAATAATTCAATAATTGAAAAATAATGCCACGCCCCTTTGCTTTTCTCCCACATCGTATATACTGTGTTCCTTGGCAGTGAAATTGCAAAACGCAAGCGACAGTCACTGCAACCGTGTAAACTCTTGAACCGATAACAACGCGCTGGACTATGACGTCTATCGATCGAGTTCATAGGTCAACATCGTTTTGCAGGGCGAGGACATGCATCTATGCAGAAGATTATAGGAGTTATGATAGTGATAAAAAATAAATTACTGAAAAAAGTGTCAGATTAACCGGAAGCAAGTCTATTCTAGAGAGCTTCATAAAAATGATCGTACATAACTGAATAAACAGATTCACACTTCACAAAAGTGAACACGTTTCACTCCGTTTACTACGTTCAGTCAACACTTTGAATTCAAAGTTAAAAGTCAAAACGATCGTATCAAGATCCTAATGAATAAATGACAACTCTATCGGTAAAAGCTCTCTACCTTGAAGCGGCCTTAACTTTCCTTAGGTTTTCAGCCATTTTCTAAACGCTGCAGAGGAAAATCGTTTAAATAAAAAGCAAACCACAAACTATGTCTGAAAAGCGACATAAAATCAATAAAATTGCGAATCCCGCCTTCGACCGCCATGTTTTTATTCCTTCCCAAAACCGTTGATCTTTGGTTTTTGGCGTAATGCGCATGATCAGTACACAAATCTGCTGGCAAGACCCTTGATGACCGCTTTGCAAGTTGTAAGAACATCGTTTGGATTTAATTTAAGAGAATGTAAGGGAAGTAGCTTCTCTCCCACCCCCTGGGGCAGTTATTTCAGAACTACCTCGCGTGTGAATTCACTGCTCATTACGAATACAGGAATGCAGAGCTGAATCTAAAAACCTAAAACTACGAATAGAGTCAACCTTCAGATAACAAATTCATTAAAGGAATATTAGGAGATACGCTTCACCTGGCTTGACTTTAACTTAGAGCAACTACTGATTGTACATAAATGCATTCTTTACAAAATTCTTCTTCAATTGTCTTTCTTTTATTTATTTATTTATTTATTTATTTATGGAACAACCAAACTCGTCATTTAATCCAGAATGTAGGAAATTAAAGAGCACGAGTAACTTCGTCTAATTTTTTGTTGTGCATCCATTTTGTTGTTGTGTTCATCGCTGCTCTGAAACTTTATTTCAGCGTCGAACCGACTATTAAGTTTTTTATGCCACTGACGTTTTTGCCTGGATTTTCTTTCATTTTTAATTGTAGTGCATTGTGATCTCGCTTCCAAACTTCTCAATTCCTGGTTCGATTGGAAACTCACTACTTCTGAGAATCAGGGTAAAAATAGATGATAATAATAATAATAATATAAATAATAAATCACAACAACAACAAAGGTTGATCTTGAAGAATTTTGGAGGCCGGTATAGGAGAACTCGAGTGAAAAGCTTACCAGGCGGACTGGATACGAAGCGTCGAGACAGATAGAGGAGCTCAGTGAAAATAAAATACAGATCACAAAGGAGATGGTATTTGAAAGCTCGGAAAAAGAAGCGAAATTGATCTTCCCCAGGAGAAGATAAGATTACAAATAACTGGAAAAAGAGAATGAAAACATTAATTGCAGCAGTACTAAATGGGCATCTCGACACTCCATCTTGGTTTACGTCGGGGAGAAGTGTTATGGTTCTTGAAAAAGATAATCCTTCAGCCTGATCTGACTACACACCAACTCGCCCCATGTAAGGGAATCCGGATTCCGGAATCCGGGAATTTTTTGCTTCTAGAATCCGGAATCCTGGGCTTTGGAATCCGGAATCCAGCACTAGGAATCCGGAATCCTACTAAAGATTGGAATCCGGAATCCAACTTACTAAAGATCCACTCCAGATTAAATTGAGCTACTCACTCGAAAGAAAAATCATCTGTGGAAAGCCTCCCCAGGGTATAGACCTGAATGTGACGACGTAATATCAGCATATCTGGTGTCAAAACAATGGTTCACGAGCTCCATATGAAAGGTCGAGGTCACAGTCACATGATTAAAATTCTACAATAGCGAGGGAACCCTTGCTTATGAGCGGCTGGCAGGATCACAAAATTTGGGGGTTTTCAAGGGAACACAGCGCAGCCCTTTTAAGGTATAGATTGAATTGTTATGAATAACTTCAACTTCTGGCTATGTTTGATTCCCTGTTGTTCACTTGCTTCGCTGAACTTTAAAAAATCAAAAGTGATTTTATCCAAGCTTTTTGACCTGGCACAGGACTGGAAAAGGTGCACCTGCGGTGGACCTTTTCTTGAACCTTCCTGGTCCTCCTGGTTCACAATTGAAAATGAAAATAAACGTCTACGTTCAACAGTTTACCTGAAAAGAAAAAAAAAGAAATTCACAGTCTCCTAGTGCCTAATTTGGTCCTAGTAGTTTCGCTGAGAACACTTTCATGGTTTCGATAATCTTTATTTGAGAAATAAGCCAGAAACTGTCAGAACCGTACCAATCAGCTGTCACTAAAGTAATCACGTGCAAGGACGCGGTGGGTGCCTTTTTCACTCATCCCCCGGCATTCGAGTGAAATCTCGCCACCTCTTCGATCAGAACAGTTTGTAGTTTGTTGTTTGTTGGATTTTTCTTTTCTACGTTTTTTTTTTTTAAAGACGTTATGGGAAAGCACAAGCAAAAGCAAAAGGCTGAGAGAGAAAGGTACCTGTAAAGGCCGATACACACGACGGGTTTTGCTCCCGCAGCATGCTCCAGGTTCATTTTGCACTGCCAGTACACACAAGGGATCATACTGCGGGAGCTTGCTCCTTGTTATGGTACACACGTGGTAGCAAACGAAAGAAATTTGGTGTGGGATAGCTGATATTCATCAGATGAGGGTTTGGGAACTAGATCGAAATTAAACATGGCGACTTCCTTGCGGCCCAGATCAAAACAGAAAAGTTAATTCTTTTGATGCTGATAATGCTTGAAGATGACTCATCAGTTAGTAAAAAAATGCCAGGAAAACTTGGGCTCGGCAATGGCTTCTGAGAAGACAGGAGAAAGGGGCTTTTTATACTAGTTTTCGAGAACTGTCCGTGAAAGATTCAGACGGATTTTGTGAATACATGAGAAGGCCATACGCAAAATTCGAGCTCATCAACTTCTACACTTTCAGTCGACGCCATGTTGAATTTTGAGCACGAGTCAAGGATTCCAAAGGAATCAGTGTGGATGAAAATAATGGCTAATTTGATACTAGGTTAATGTTTTACATTTGCCGTATTAATCCGCGCGCGGCAAAAAGTATCAGTACACACGAGGGAGCGTTTTCAAGTTCGCTCAATTTGCTCCAGGAGTTTGCTCCCAAATATTTAACCGGTTAAATATTGTGGAGCATTTTGCGGGGTGGAAATTCTGCTCCCGAGGATGAAGTATACCCATGAAATCGTTGGTACACACGGAGGAGCTTTGCTCCCGAAGCGTGCCCCTGGAGCATGCTCCGGGAGCAAAACCCCTCGTGTGTATAAGTCTTAATACTGTGTTGTGAAATCATACCAATTTTTGGCTGACTGCGATAGATCTAAACCTGCCAAAGGCAAAGCTGCATGATTTTTCGTTTGTGTCGATCTGTGGACTGTACTGAACGTGGTGGCAAGCAAGTCACAGGTTGTATTCAATCGTTCATGTTGCCATGGAAACCACGAAAACATCACATTTGACCTGTCAGTCAAACTCTTTCATCAGTATATTTTTTACTTGCCAAGTTTCAGCTTGTGAGCTGCAACATTTCTCTTGCCTTGATTTGGCAAATGACATATACTCACAAACTACCAAAACTGTGTTCAGCCACCTTAAATGGTTCAGCAACGACTAGACCAAGTAACTGATAGTTTTGGGCTTGCAGACTGTCAAGAGTTAACTTTGTTTCTTTATTTTGACCAGTCAAAAACGTCGAGACGTGACGGCGTAAAAATTTATTTGGTCGATCAACGTGGTCTGGCCACTGTCCGAAATTTATTTTGAGCCATGTTATCATTCTCAGTCACTTTAGGGCCACGCTGACCTGGACAACACTTTTGTCAGCTTGGAGTCCAACTTAATCTTTTGTAGTGCTCTTTTTGATTGTCAATCTTTTACTGAGCATATGTGCTTATCCCGTCCTAGGAGAAGTGTATTTTACTGTCCTTGGCTAAAACTCGTGTCTTATGTGTCATATGAGAAAGTGTGACAGCAATTCAGTTAAGAAGTGATATCTAATGCGTGTGTTCTGCAGCTTATTGTACATCAGTGTCTCTGTAAATGAAAGTTTTACAAAAGAGAGGTAACCGAATTTAGTTTTTGCGCTATGCCAATGATTCCAATAAAAAGTGGAAAGAGAACGAAAAACAATGTCCAAATAAATGTTAAAAAAACCAAGCTTTCCTTGATATGATAGTTTAGAGCCGATTAGCGATTGGCGGCTTTGAACGTTTTGTTCAGTATATTTATTCTACTACTTCAAAATACTGCTTTAATGTTCCAAAAGAATTTGCAAACAAGTCTCGACGTAGCCTGTTCCAGGCGTTCGGATAGGACAAGGAAAGCTACGAATGTAACAACATACAAACAAAATGAACCTTCTATTATATTATTGGTGGATAGCAAAAGACTTGATTAACCTGCGCTGGTTTATGATATGGCCTAGATAGGAAAAATTGATTTGGAGGTAGACACGAACTTTGTTACACCGCTTTCTTGCAAATTGCAGCTCAATTTTCCCCGGCAATGACTGTACCTTTTTGCCATTTATACTTTATTATGCAGCAATCAAATGAATAAACGTGATATATTTAGGAATGATCTGCAAGAGTTCTTTTGTTTCTGTTAATTAAGCATTTTTCTATCTGCATGACTGAAAATAGAGCTCCCAAAAATAGAGTAAGTAAAAAATAAAGTCTTGAGGTCAGTCTCACTCTCTACTAATCGCTAACCAGCTCCGAGATCCTCAATCCTTAATTATATGGAGATTTGGATTAGATTAATTGAAGGACAAAATTTAAAATTGCGATGTCGGTGTTTCGCCACATTTTTTTGTGGTGATGCGGTGTTTGTTATTTTCAGTTTCCGCGGTGTTGCGGTGTGGACAGTCCCCCAATGTCCCCCTCCTTGTTATACCATAAACCCTTACAGAACTGTAATACATTCCACCCCTAATTTATAAATCGAAAAAGAAAACAAACTTGTTATGCATTCTAACGTCTTTCAATATAGCAAGATTCAAACACGAAAATGAAATGCAAAGAAAAGCATTAAAACAGTAAAAAATTAGAATCCAGCCCTTTTTGGAATCCGGAATCCACTGTACTGGAATCCGGAATCCAGTACCCGGAATCCGGAATCCACAGCGTGGAATCCAGAATCCAAGGAAGTCCTGGATTCCCTTACATGGGGCGACACCAACTATATCTCTGAACTCACTTTACAAACTGATTACGTAAGTAATACACGGCTTTTTAGAATCACACGAGGAAAAGATCGCTTGATGCAGATCGATAAAGGAGGGTGTACTGCAGGAATAAAACACGGGTTGTGTTGACAACTTGTTGACTGAGAAAATGGTACTAGAAGATGCACACCTTCAAAAGAAGAAATATCCTGCTGTTTGGTGGACGCGAAGACAGCGTTTGATTCGGTATCCCACCAATGAATATTAATAAGAACACTTGAATTTTATGGGTTGCATAATAGCGTAATACACCTCATTAACATGCCATAGAGTCATGAAAAATCACACTGGAGGTAGATACGAGCGAGGATAAAGGGAAGAATGGTCAAATCAAAGTCCAAAAGAAAGAGATTTTGCAAGGCAATTCCTTTAGAGTAAAATTAGTTACTATTGGACTGAATCCTATCGCATAGTACCTAGATAGGAGGCATAGACGGGCAAAAGTTTATCTCACGCTCCCAACCGAAAAGATTGCGCATCTGTTGTCTGTAGAAGGTCTTAAATTAGTCTGAACAAGAGGTGTGGCTCCAAAAACATAAAAATCAGTGAAAATAAGACCATGCCTGCCTACGATGATGTCAACATGGCTCTCATCGGGTGACAATGACCAGTATACGTTTCTATGTTTTTTTTTTAAACACTCAACGTCTAGAAGATAAGTAAAAATCACCGAGGAAGCCGACTAAAGAAACGAATGTGGTTTATCTGGACATCCCCGTTGTTAATTCCACTCACGGTCAAAGCACCTACTCGCTACCTACCCTACAGTATTATACGTGGACTACGCAACAGATTGGCAATTAAAAAGAGAATTCGACAGGCTAACAAGCCGAAAGATCATCAACAAATCTAGCTGGAAAAATGCTCAAGATACCGTGTTGAAAAACCTTACATAAGCGTCTTTGACAAAGTGAATAACAAATGTTTCATGATAAAAGGAACTATTTGCATGCCGGGTATATACAATACAAGGACAACGTTAAAAGAGGCAAATACAAGGACACAAAGTTAGCAGTACGAGTACAGAAGTTGTATTGATTTCGTAGCTGTATACTCTACTGATTTAGAGCAGGAGTTAGCTAAGATTTTTACAAGATAAGAAAGTCGTAAACATAACGATGGAAAGGTAACAGAAATAGATAGTTTCTGAAAACTTTGAAATTGAAAAGAGGTTCACGTTGCAATGACGGTCGTTAGTTATGCATGAAAGACGAAACTTTAACCATAAAAATAAAGTCTTCCGATAACAATAATAATCCGTTAAGGTAGTCGAGAAACTCTCTAAGTATAAGGACGTAGAGTTTGAAATCGCCAGAATGTCGAAAATGGAAATGGAGACGGTATCAGTTGTTATTGGGGCGCTCGGGGTCATTAAGAAGGAACAGGAAAAATACGTTAACAGAATTCCAGGAACAACCAGTGTCAGCGAGCACCAAAAGAATCTCACTTCTGGGAATAGCCCACATCCTCAGAAAGGTTTTGTCAATCAAGTAATCTCTTTTGTACCTGAGGGCCATGGTTTGGACTCTGTGCTTTAGAGTCTAAACAAGCAAGCCAAGGATTACAATACAGTCGACTCCCGATAACTAGAACCTTCAAGGGAAATCGAAAAAAGTTCGAGTTATCGGGAGTTCGAGTCATCGGGAGCTCGAAGAAAATAGCCTAGACTAAGGTAAAAAACATTTTTTACTGCACAGTGAACATTTTAATCACCTTTAATTGTAGAAAGGTCAGGTGAAAATTAAAAGATACTTCTAGATTATAAACCAGAACGTAACGTAACAAAACATAGCCTAAATGGAGCATGCGTTTTACTGTTTTGAAAAGAAAAGCTGCTTCACGTTAGCCTGTGACAATCAACATCAGCCTCCATTGGCAAACCATACTCCTACAACACGTTAATAGGACATCCAAAATTCAATGTTTCGGAAGCCAGTAGACGGCTTTTTTCCTGACTTTTTGAGGGCTCAAAACATGGTTCGAGTTATCGAGGGTAAAATTATATAGAAAATGACCTGAGGGAAACGAAAATTGGTTCGAGTTAGCGGGAGTTCGAGTTACCGAGGGTAAAATTATAGTGAAAGTATGACAGAAATCCAGGGGAAATCGATTTTGGTTCGAGTTAGCGCGAGCTTCGAGTTAGCGGGAGTCGACTGTAATTATATAATAATAATAAACTGTGCCAGGTTATTGCTGGTACACTCGAGACTCAGTAAAAGGGAATGGACCAAAATCTAAGCAAGATCCCTTATTATTATTATTATTATTATCATTATTATTATTATTATTATTATTATTATTATTATTATTATTATTATTATGATTATTATCTCTTTTATCACAGTCTTTGCTGGTGTTCTTTTTGTGTATCAGTGGGGGGGAAAACCATGCACCTAGAGCGTCAGTCACTCAAGTCAATCACTCTGTTCATACACTGAGCACCTTTCTGAGGATTCGCGCAGATCCCAGCGTGCAGATCTTTTGAATCTTTGTCATAGTAGCTCTCTGATAATTTCTTGATGTTTTCTATCATACCCTTCTTCACTGTACCAAGCGCATCAACAACCAAAAGGATCACTATGGTTTTCATATGCCACATTCTCTGTATTTCTATTTCTAGGTCTTTGTACTTGCTTTTTTTTCAGTTTCCTTCAGTGCGATATTATTATTATTTTTATAATTGTTATTAGTAGTTTTTTAGATAGTCATTTTACGACAATTCTCTTTCGTACACAAGAAGAATGTACATAGGGTATATATTTTAATATTCATATTCTTGAATCTGTAAATAGTCTATTTTTTTTAATCTATGAATAATGTTATTTTATTATTATTATTATTATTATTATTATTATTATTATTATTATTACAAGTGATACCAGAAAAAGTAAATCATAATTATTTTACGCTATATAAAGCTTCGAGTTTAAACCTTAAAATAATTTGATCAAAAAAAATGTTTAGCTTTTTCGTCTTTCTGCGGTGCGGCATATTATACGACGAAGTCACGGTTCGGCTCTTTTTGACATAAAAATCATGTCCAGTGACATGCAAATCATGTCAAAGGGATAGTAAAATCAACCATTACAGCTGATTCTTAAGTCGCGGCACAAGCGGATTAAAAAAATGGATTTACAAAGAGAGACACGAATTACTCTTTCTAAAAAGAAAACAACAACTTAATAACAGCCTGCAAACCACTGAGCTTAGATTTATGTCATGTTGGGCCAATTAAAAACGTGGAATTTCTTATGAGTGCCGAACACTTATTTTAGCCGATGAAAGTAATCAAATACGGCAGTTGATTCAGGAGGGTCTCAATGGGGTTAACCGATAGTCGTAAAACGGCCAAAAATTTAGTCGATAGCCGTAAAAATTTAAAAATTTTAACCGTTAGCCGTAAATAGGGTAAGAAATTGTTCCCTAGATTTGTTAGGTTTAAGAAAGGTGCTAAACTCACTTATGATTGCGGTTTTATTTCCCGGCTACTTTGACCGCTACGCACGTTAGGCCAAGCGCCTAGCTTTTAGTTGTTGACCTAGACCTAGGCTCCATTTCCGCCGCCGCTCTCTCGGGGAACTAATTTTTTCCATAGCGAAAATCTGGCTTCTTGCTGGGGATTAATATTTTAGATTTTCAGGAGGTCGTGCCCTTGAAATACTAGCAACACGCAAAGATGTCACTGTTTGTAAAACACGTCGCCGATAAACAACAATTCCATGTAACAATTCCCTGTTTTTCTCTGACGCTACGGCGTCTTCCCCCCGGGTCTTCCCACGCAATCTCGGTCAAGGCATTTCGGAATAATGAGCGCGGAATAATGAGGCCTACAGACAAGACAACGGCAGACAATCGTTCTGTACAGCCCTTCGCTATCATTAAAAACACTGGACACGGGAATTGTTTTACATTGGCCGTTTTCACATTAGAGCTAGAAATGGATTAGCCTGTGTACAGTCACCCCCTCCCCCACAGACACTCTTTCTCCCCACCTCCTTTTGAGGGGAGGGGGCGGCTGTACACAGGCTATCTGAAATGGATAATCCATCTTCAATTAAATTGTCCGTCAAAATTGACCGAGAAAACCAGGCCGATTTTTCTGATTCAAAATTAAAACCATTCCATTTTCAAATTAAGACGTATTACCTATCAGTGACGCGAATTATCAAACGGATACCCGTCTCACCCGAATAACCCGTCTCTAGTGTGTAAACGGCCATTTCTGTTATAAATGAACGTGGCGCCCTGGCCTTGAGTTGGGCGTTTGCCTGTCTGCTTCTGCTTTATCACAAAGATTATTTTTAAATTGACTATTGACATTTGTATGGGTAAAATAATATTAGAAGTGGAACACTTTATAAAAAGTATGATCTGTCAAATGTTAAAATTTTTCAAAAGAATGGTTTATTTCATCCCGAGATGATCCTAAGACCTTTATTTTGCTTTAAAGATACAAAAAAATACAGGTTTATTAACATTTAACTCCTTGAAACAAAATAAATTAATTTTAACTTTGTTGTTAACCGTAACTGGAAAAAATTAACGGATAGCCGTAAAAGAGCCAAAATTTTAGCCGATAACCGTAAAAGCTACCACCCCATTGAGACCCTCATTCAGACGTCCGATATGATGGTGCCAAATTTTATCTCCGTTAGTTGCAAATTTTCCCAGTCTCTAGAAGAACTTTTTATCCAATATGGATAACAGTTTCTATAATTAATGCATTATATTCGGCACATGTGAAATGCGACTTCTAAACTCAATGTTGAACCTAAGTTGTCTTTAATTTGAAACTAGAGACCTTTAGATTCGAGGACGAGAACGACTACGAGTACAACATTTTACTTGAAGTTTCTTCGCGTCTCCTCAAAATATAGACTTCCCAGAAAGCGTCATTTTACTATTTTTCACTACACAAGTTAGCATTGCTATCTTTAGTAAAGAAGGTTACGCGCTCTCCCAATCGCAAAATGATAAAGCTTTTAACGTTTGCTGAGCGGAGCAACATGGGTAAGAAAATGAAGTAAACTACCCATCCGAGAAAATTTGGTGATCACGTGACCTCACACCGACCGCCCTCCCGCCCGAGAAACCGTCCGTCGGCACCAAAGGGCAACCAATGTTCAATCTCACACTTTCTAGCTAGTTTGGGAGGAAGACTGATATTACTCACATATCGCACACCAATGTTGTGATCAATTGACAGCTGTCAAAACTAGATATCTGCTGACCAGTATCACCTGACCGTATCGCGGGCTTAGGTGTCGACCCATTGAGGTCGAGTATCTTTTTGAAGTTATCCGCTGACAAGTTACTTGTTTTCAAATGATCGCAGGCTCAAGTTTAATTTTTTTAATTCATATGAAATATGTCGTGTTTTATATGAGCCGCAGAATTAAAATTTTGATTTCAAACTGACCTCGGAAGCTAAAATTCAGCCAGTGTTTACAGGCAGGGAAGACATGCCAGTTGCTTTTGACTTTTCTCACCAAGGGCACTCGTTGGTCACGCTCTACCTCCAATTTTTATGCTCTGATTGGTCAAGATTTGACAGGTGAGTTCATGCGAAAAATTTATGCAGCATGCATCTTGAAACTTGTTTACTTTGACAGCTGAAGCTGACAGAGTGTCAACTTTTTATGTTTTTAACTGTCTTTTTCCACTGAGTGTACAAAATATACGTCGCTTGTCAAAGTCGGAAATCCGATTTCGGAATGGCATCGTTTTCGTTTTTCACCTTGCCTGATGCGTAAGAGGGGTCGAAAAGTCTGAAGCGATTCTGGCCTTATTTGATAGTTTTCAATGTATCTCAGATGGTAAGCTTGAGTAATTATTGTATTTGATATTCGTTTTTTATATCTAATTTAATGAAGTGGAGCGTAGTTTATGCGGCTATTTAGTTTATGCGCGTTTGTAAGATTTGAGACAATGATCTGACCGAGTATCAGGTTTCATTATAAGCTTATAGAACTTTAAAAAGCCTTTAGACATTTTCTCAACGCAAGTAGAAAGAAAACGTTCCAACGAAAATTAGTTATAATTCTGGCTGTAAAAGAAAGCTTTGAGTGATTTTCTTGCCTCGAGTCCGGGAAGCCGGCTTAAAACATAAACAAGGATTTTCAGAAACACTTCAATACTTGTCTTCCTGAATGAAAATTGTTGTCTTATTTTTATTGATTGCTATTAGTCTCTTTTGAAATTTTAATCGCTGTGCCGTTTGTTTTCAGTCGCTCATGAACATCGCTTGCAGGAGTAGTCAAAACGCCGCGCGTTTCAAACATTTTTGAAGATTACACATCGTTATAAAATTATTAAATTAAAAAATAATAATAAATTCTTTATTATGTTGAAGCGTATAACTCTGTTAATCTTAATTTAAACAGTCGACTTTGGCGCTTGTCAAAAGAGAGAACCGGCTAGCCGTATAGGTGATTTTGGACATTTCGAAATTGTGAAATACTGCATTCTGTACGAGGTCTGTATGATAAAAATAGCGCCTCATGGTACTGTTTCACCTCAGATGTGATGTATAAAAAGTATAAAAGGTTGGTTTACACGTCCCCAGACTTGTTGGCCAGATTTTGTAAAGTAAACTTGTCGAACGCCAAAAATTCGGCCTGATTTGTTTTCCAAGAATTTGTTTCCCAGGCCTAATCTACTGTGATCAAGAGCCATTATGGCTATGCTATTTTTTGGGTGTGTGTATAAGGCTATCAACTCGATGTAACATTAAGCTCACTCTTAGCTTGGACTGTTTGCAAATTATTTTTCGCTAAAATCACTTAGCATTCAACTCAAAAGTCACATGAATGTGCTCTAAAGTTAACTGATTTGTGGAAGACAAGTTTATTGTTTGATTTAAATTATATATTCGAGTTAATAGGAGCCTCGCTTTTAGCCCTGGCTAAATCTATATATAATCTTGTTTTCGCCACCACGACATTCGAGCGAAAAATCGTAGTACAATGACGACGGCTACCACGTTTTCCCGCCAAATCGACGCTAGCTCACGTGCGCGCACTACTTAGTATTGAGAAAATCTCGTACTTGTAGTCGCACTCGTGTTAGAATCTAAAGGTCTCTACTGTCGAATTTAGTTGACTCAGACGTCCCATCTCAAAACAGTCACCTCTCGAATAAAATTAAGCACATGTGAGAATCGACGATTGAGCTGTGGGTAATGATAACAGTGTTTAGTATTACTAAAAATACCGGTAGATACGCCATGATAAATACCGCACATTTTATAACGGAGCTCCACGCGCGCGCTTCGCGCGCGCGTGGACGGAGCCCCATAGCTAAGGAAATGTGGTAATCTACCCATCCGAGAAAATTTGGTAATCACGTGACCGTACGACCGTCCGTCCGCACCACAGGGAAACCAATGTTTACTCTCACACTTTCGAGCTAGTTTGGGAGCCCAATAGAAAACTAATTGCACATCAATGTTGTGATCAAATGACAGCTGTCAAAACAGGATATCCGCTGACCAGTATCACCTGACCATCGAGGTCGAGTACTTTTTTGAAGTTATCCGCTGACAAATTACCAGTTTCAAATGATCGCAGGCTCAAGTGTATTTTTTCCAATGATTCATATGAAACATGTTGTGTTTATGTCACTATGGCCCTGCACTGCCAAGATTTTGATTTCAAACTGACCTCGGACGCGAAAATTCAGCCACTTTTTTTAAAAATAAAGGCGGGGAAGACCTTTTCTTACCATGGTCACGCGTTGGTCACGCTCTGAGTCCAATTTTTGTACTCTGATTGGTCAAAATTTGACAGGTGAGTTCATGCGGAAAATTTATGCAGCATCTTGAAAGTTGTTTATTTTGACAGCAAAAGCTTACAGAGTTTTGTGTCAACTTGTGATGTTTTTAACTGTCTTTTTCCACCGGATGTACAAAATGAAATACAGCTGCTATCAAGAGTCTTCTGTTATCCATGGCTGGTTTGTTTATTGGGTTTTTGGTTGAGAAATGCGTCGCTTGTCAAAATTGGGTAATCTGATTTCGGATGGCATCGTTTTCGTCTTTCACTTTGCTCAATGCGTAAGAGGGTTTAAAAGTCTCAAGCAACTATGGCCTTCCTTGATGTCTTTCAGGAACTGAATCTCGAATGGTAAGCCTGAGTAATTATTGTATTTAATGTTTGTTTTTGTTATATCTAATTTCATGAAGTCGAGCACAGTTTATGCGGCAAGTTTTTGCACGTTTGTTGAGATTTGAGTCAATGATCTGATCTAGTATCAGGTTTGATATAAGCTTACAGAACTTTAAAAGGCCTTCAGATATATTTTCTCACGGCAAATAGAAAAAAAAAAACGTTCCGAAGAATATTTAGTTATAAATTTGGCTGTAGAAAGAAAACTTTGAGTGATTTTTTTGTTTCGAGGAGTTCATCTTTGAAAAAAAAACAAACAGCGGGAGGCCGGCTGAAAGTAAAACAAAATAAACTTAAGCTTAAGCTTTAAGCTTAAAGACTCAGGATTTTTAGAGACACTTTAATACTTGTCTTCGTGAATGAAAATTGTTGTCTCTGTAAGTGTTTTACCGAATTATATTTCTTTTATTGATTATTAGTAGTCTCTCTTGCAATTTTAATCGCTTGTCCGTGGTGTTTGTTTTCATCGTTCATGAACATCGCAGGAGTACTTAGAAATGTCGCGCGTATCATAAACGCTTTATAAGATTACACATCGTTATAACTGGAACCTGATAATAAATTCGTTATTATGTTGAAGCGTATCTCCATTAAAGTTTATTCAAACACTCGATCACACTGACAGCTCGCACTAAAAATGAGAACCGGCTGGCCGTATGGGTGATTTTAGAAATTTTTTGAACGGTTTCGCTAAAAGCCCACGATTGATCGTCCTGAATATTGAAAAATTGTGAAATGCCGTATTCCGTCCGAGGTCTGTTTGATAGAAAGTATTGTTTCACCTCAGATGTGATGTATAAAAAGTATAAAAAGCTGGTTTACACACCCTCAGATTTGTTGGCAAGAATTTGTAAAGTAAACCTGTCGAACGCAAAAAAATGCGGCCTGATTTGTTTTCCAAGAAATTTGTTTTCGAGGCCTAAAGTACTGTGATCAAGAGCCATTATGGCTCTTGAATGTGACAGAAGATGTTTGCTATTTTTTGGGTGTACATATATTTAGGCTATCAACTCGATGTAAGATGTTTCACTCTAAAATAACTTATCCTTTCCCTCAAAAGTCACATGAATGTGCCCTTAAGTTAACTGATTTGTGGATTACAAGTTTATTGTTTGATTTAAAATACAAATTTATTAATGGGAGCTTCGCTTTTAGCCCTGGCTAAATCTATATATTATTGCTGTAAACATTGCTTTCAATTTACACATTATGTTACTAGCTATATGCAACATACAGGTAAAAAAGAAAGTAAAAAAGAGATTTGAAAAAACCAAAAAAAATAAGAAGTACGAGAAATTTGCTCGAAGAGGATTCGAACCCGGACCCTCAGAATCAGTTAGAGCTAAGGGTTAACGCCTCGACTACCTCGGTAAATGCTGTCAATTCAAGTTTAAAACAGGTGTATATTCCTTCTCTATGTTGATTGGAAGTTTTCAAGGATGACTTTCGGAATTTTTTCAATTTCCGTGTAGAATTAAATCTTTAACTGAACAAAGCTAGACGTAAAGTTCACAATAAACTCATCAACCCTCTTTCAGGCTTGGTCTATGCAGGGGAACGTTTAAGAAAATTGTGAACTATCGATCGCGCTACTACCAACTCTCCCTCGTACGGTGTCTTTTCATCGGTCGGGGAAAACATTAACACAACATTGTTCATCATTATTTCCATTGTTTTGGTTAGGGTAGCAAACCATTTGGCTTTTAGGTTTAGAAGATTAAAAATTATCAGGAAGAACATTACTTTCCTGCAAATTTCCTCTGCCGCGTGATGAAAAGTCAACTCTCTACAGCCCTCAGCCTAGTCTCCCGAATTTTTCGCTCATGTTCATTGCCCCCTTAAATTTTAAATGCCGGAGGTAAACTGGTTATTTTTGAATGCTGCACACAACACAAACCTCAAATATCAGTATTTTATTTTAACCCGATAATGAAATCTTGTCACAGCAACAAAAAAATCCTTATTCAGCAATGGCCACGTGATTGATGACTCCATCACCCTACATGTGACAAGAGAAGGTATTTTATGGCAAATGTTATCTTGTTGTGGTCTGGCATTCTTCCACGTATGAAATTGTCAAAGTTATAAAGCTTTCAAAAAAATTGCGTCAAAGGATTCTGGGACAACTTGCACACACTTCAGTGTTTTAAATTAAGTCAAGACAAAAATTTTCTCGGTTTCTGATAAAAAAAAAATATGGTTAAAAGAATAATCCCTCTTATCCCTAAATGGCACCTTTTGCATTTTCAGCTCAATGTCCGCGTGCTTAATGTCACGTTGAGCTCTCTAATATTGTTTGCAGATTATTTTCCCATAAAATCAACAAAACTTAACATTATTATTTTTCCCTAAAATCACTGAGCCCCTCCCTAAAAATTCATATGGTTCACGCCATTTCCGAGGAGACTAGAGAAGGGTAGAGTTGGTTTCACTTCAAAGAACAGTCTTGCTGGGATCAGCGATAATCCTCCGAGGAGTCCTTGAAGTCTAAGGTTGCTGATTGCCACCCGATTAATGGATTAAAATTTCTGAATAATAATAATAATAATAATAATAATAATAATAATAATAATAATAATAATAATAATAATAATAACCATTATTGTCTATAATTACTTTCCCTCCAAAAACTTTTGTTATGCTCAGAATTTAGTACTTACTCCATGATAGGCTGGTATATCCTCCAAATATGTACGTTCCACCGACTCTTATTATTGTAACAGTTGGTCCTTTGTTGTCACATCGACTGTGAAAAGTACTTGCAGCCCAGCCGTCAACGGACGCACGCCAACATCGCTTCCATTGCGAAGACTTGCTCTGAGCAACTGGTTTGAGCCACGTACTTAAGTATTTTAAGTAGTTAACATCACTTCCCACAATAGAGGAATGTTTTAGTCCCTCTAAAAAGTAAAAGAATCCAGGCAGCAAAGTTTTTACCTCACTTGAGAATTTTTCTTTTCCCTTACAAAGTTAGTTGGTCCCATAATTTAGCTAAAGTTAGATGGAATTCCATAACATTTTCTGGAACTTATCCCTGATCAATCCAGTTTGATATCTGCACATTATATTGGACAACACTGTAAAATTCAACTCGAATATAAAGAATACGCATCTTTCCAGACTCGTACGATTTGCATGCACAAACACTTAAAAGTGACAATTTTTTAAAATAATATCCTTCAGTTGTATCTTCTATCTCTTTTTACGTTACCAGTTAGAACGTCGCGAATAAAATATGAGCCATCCCTTTTTTTCAAATTTGCTGATCTAATCGGCTAAAATTAATTGTCAAAAACAATTAAACTAGAAAACTGTAATATAAACAAACAATAAAACTGTTTTATAAATATCATACTTGCATAGTTGAGCTCGCACTCAAAGCCGTCTCCAAAGTAGCCTTGGTCGCAAGTGCAGGTGAACGAACCACGATAATTTTTACAGCTGGCAAGCTGATGGCAGTAATACTTGTCCCTGCTGCATTCATTCAGATCTGTGCAAAATTGAAGAGGGCTATTAATTGAGAAACTTACAACAATACAAATGATGTTCAAGAAAACGACGACAGGAGCCACATATTCAATGAAAGTTTGTAATGTTTAAAACACGTGGGTAAAGGTGGCTCGACCCAGTATTTGTGTAGGCATACCTTCCACCTTTGGACCTCTTATACGTAAACAGCTTGGTCTTTACTGTAAATACTGAACTTTATAATGATAGAATTTTTTCGCGATCGGAATGAAAATCACGTGACAATACGTCACAATGGTCTTAAATCGTAATCGAATTACTGCCCTTATTCGCGAAGTATCTGATACATCTTGAAATATAATCTGAAATGTCATTGAGTTGTCCGGTAACGTCACCTAGTAATTTATGCATTTGTGCATAAATTTCAATTTCTTAACAAGTTGGCAGCCGTAAGTCACGGAACCGTGGACAGCAGCATGCATGTGGTCGATATGAAGTGTTCTATGTTTTGAGTGTCGTGAGGCTTGACGATAAATCCTCCAGGAAAAAAAACGGGGGGGTGGGGTCGTGAAACCCGACTCATAAGCTCGTGATAGTGTGAAACGTGACCTTGGACTTGGAGTTAGCTTGAACTACAGAGGTTCCTTTTTCATTCTCTCGCTTAGGTTATACAGTATACGGAGTATTTTAAACTCCGACTGAGCAAATCTTACTTTTGCCGCTCTGAGTCTAACATTTAAGGCCTATACACTCGAGGGGTTTTGCTCCCGGAGCATGCTCCAGGCTCATTTTGCGCGTGTCAGTACACACGAGGAAGCGTTTTCAAGTTTGCTCAATTTGCCCCGGGAGCTTGCTCCAAAACATTTAACCTGTTGAGTATCGTGGAGCATTTTGCGGGGTGGAAATTCTGCTCCCGGGGATGAAGTATACCCATTAAATCGTTGGTACACACGGAGGAGATTTGCTCCCGGAGTGTGCGCCTGGAGCACGCTCCGGGAGCAAATTTCGGCCTTTAGGAGTCATAGAACTGGTCTGTTTCATGCATATTGAGTAATCATTTCCTGTGGTCTGGAGCGCGATGTCCTACACTTCCTCCGTTGGCAATTACTTTTGTTTTAGCTTGATAGTCTATGAGACTGTACTGGTGGTGAATTTTTTTTAACAACTGCCTAAAGCGAGACGGCAGTTTCGAAATTAAAAGGTTCCTCGACAGTTGCTACTGTAATATACATGAAAGTGTTCACTCTAAGGTCATGTTTCACACAGCAATTATTGCTGTCGTTTAGCCTGTCAGCACTATTTCAAACCGGATGTATTCCTTAGCGCATTCAGCCAATAATAAAATGTTTTCTATTGATATTTCGGAAAGGTAATAGCCAATCAGGAAATACCTACCATATTCGCAAAAGTAGGTGACGCACCGGACGGCATTATAACGCTCGGAATTCAGACGTTTCCCTTCCCCGTGCCCCTCACGGGTTAGGGGGCCGGGAGACGTATGACATTTCAGACTAATTGAAATATTAAACAATTATTGAATTCGGCCTTATTTCGTTTCATCTGGAGAATTATGGAGATCGCGGACGGTGTAATCCGCACTGTACTTGCTATTTTTTTAGCCAATAGTTCAACTAATTTTTGCTGCTCTTTAAGCTTGTGCTACTAATAAAAATTGTTCAAAAGCGAACTGCTTTAGTGTTTACCGATAGTTGATCACGTAATCAACCCATGCAAAGGGCGTATTTGCTCGATCGATAGCGGACTAATCAGACTGTGCGAAACACCAAGATCACTGTCTGTGTTGATACACTAAAAAAATAATCCTAAATAGCATTCTATTATTTCAGTAACTTAACACCGTATGCGTATTTCCCCTTCTGAAGCTGAATCGAAATCTCCTCAGTTTGAAACTCAGCTTTTAGTAGATCTGAAGGTCCCAGCAAATGAATAATTCCGTGCATTCAACTGGACGATTAATTTTAATTAGATATGCTTTTAACCTCATCAAAGGTTTTTTGCTTGAGAAAAGTCCGATCCCTTGCTAATCCTCTTCCCACATCCCAAATAATATATAGATTTAGCCAGGGCTAAAAGCGAAGCTCCCGTTAATAAATTCATAATTTAAATCAAACAATAAACTTGTAATCCACAGATTAGGGCTCATTAATGTGACTTTTGAGGCAACGGCTGAGTGAAAAATAATATGACAGTCCGAGAGTGAAACAAATTTTTCATAGAGTTAATAGTCTTATTTGTACACCCAAAGATAGCAATCATGTTTTATCACAGTAGACTAGGCCTCGAAAACAAATAGACCTATTCGTGAATTGTATTTGCATTATAATGTGGAAACTCCTAAAGCAAAACGTTTTACTCCCAAGGGGTTTGAATTGGGTACAACCAGAAACTCATAAGGGGTTGAAAGGTGTAACTCTTAGATGTTTGCTTTGTCCGATGCTCGTGATTATTCATTTTTTCGAAAGTGCCATATTTGGAACGAGAAGAAGAGATAACTGACAGTCAAACTTCGTAAAAGACGTGACGTAATTTTACTTCAGGTTCCCGCGCCCGCTTAAAAAAATGGCCGACAAACGGGAGAAAAACTCCCTAAAGCCGAGAAAGCTTTCAAAGGTTGAAACCAGGAATCTTACCGAAACACTGAGCAGGATATTATTGCCTTACAACCCGGGCCAAACGTAACATTATGAAAGCCATTGATGTCCTCGCAACTACTTGAAGTTGTCACTTCAAAACACAATGACGCGTTCACCCTCTGCACAGTAAACTTATGCTGCAAATAGGCTTTTAAAATTCTTATATTAAAAGTCTAGAATAAACAGTAAAAAATATTTTCAATAAAATTCATTAGCTGCGTATCGAAAAGTGTCCAAAACCTGAGCCTGACATCTTCGCAAAAAGGTGATGCGTGTAATGAATCTGAGAATTAAATTCAGCTTGGATGTTGTAGTCACGATCGTGTTTTGAGCTAATTTTATGAATGAACAAACTCAAAACAATAGACAGAGAAGCCGTTTCTTGAAAATTTTGATTCAAAGTCCAAAAAGTTAGTCCTTTAAAGCAATTCGGAAAACACTATCTGGATCATGGATCCGTTCACGCAGGTGAAAGCGGCTGAGCACATGGCAAAATTCAACACAAAATCCATCTCAAATCGGGCTCATTTTGTAATTTTTCTCTTAAGCGCCGAAGAGAAAAATTTATAAAGCGTCTATGAAAATTTAAAAATACATAAATTCCCTTTCAAAAACGCAATTTTCTTGGCCATAGAGTGCAAATGTACCTGAAAAACTTCACTGCCTTGGTTGCATTTCAAAACAGACCATGCGCTCCGTCGAGAAGAAAACAAGGTTGAATTCCTCGAAGGACGATTTCTTGATGAAAAGCTTCCCTTCCTCCACAAAAAGAAAGCTGAACTTTCTCTTTCCATTTTTTGTCTTTTAACGGTGTATTTTTAACCTTGAAATGCAGAACTCTTGTCTTAAGACATCTGCATGGTGATCGCGCGGCAGCCATTTGTTGAAAATTGATATCGGTCACTAAGGTTTCCAAATATGGTAAAAGTGAATATTCACGAGCATTGAACGCGAGTTACACGTTTCAACCCTTATGAGTGTCTGGTACAACACTGAGTTAACCGAATTGGTCTATTCCCAAAGAAAATAACCCAGTCGCCCATTACCTTAATTTTTTAAGTTTAATTCACAGTCTCTCCAACAACTCCGTTTGAGAAACTATAGATAATTGGACAGCTCCGAAATATAATTTTACGAAACACACGATAGTCCTCGGTGGCAGCCAATTTACACATTCCATTCCTCTGTCTTAAAGGGAGGCCATGATAAAAAATCAGCCCGGATTTTTTGTGTTCGACAAGTTTACTTTACAAGTAAGACCCAAGTAAATCTTGACGACAAATCTGGTGGCGTGTAAACCAGCCTTTTAAACATACTTTTTTTTTTATCACGTCTGAGGTAAACAGTACTATGAGGCGCTTTTTTTTATCATTCAGACCTCGGACAGAATTTGTTCTTTTTTTGCCCTATTTAAACCTGTAATTCTGCAGTTTTCACAATTTTGCAAGACAAACAGTGCACTCATTCAATATATAGAGCGATCGAAGCACACGCCTCCTTTGCAAGACAATTTATAGAATTGACCACATTATAAAAAAAATAACGTTTTCATGAAGAGAATTCCATAATGCCGGGACTTTTCAGTTAGAGAAATCTGGTCCTATGTGATATGTAGGGTAATAATTATGGGCTTTTGGTGAAAACGGTTAAAAAAATTCCCAAAATCACCTTTTCGGTCAGCCGAACGGGTTCTCACTTTTGACAAGCACCAAATTTGCATCACTTTTGACAAGCACCAAATTTGCAGTGCGATTAATAGAGTAACCATTTACGCCTCAACATGATAGAGAATTTGTTATGTTTAGGTTTTATTTCCCTTTATCTATAAAATTGTTTATGGTTTGTTATGTGTAATCTTTAAAAGGGAGTGATATTTACGCGCGTCGTTTTGAGTATTCCTGCATGCGATGTTTATGTACGACTGAAAACAACCGGTGCAGCGATAAAAACTGCGGGAGGGACTACTAACAACACAGGTAGCCCAAGCTCAAAATATGAGCATCGGCGAGCATCGGCATTGTTTCGTAACATTCAAAATATAAGGATTTGTATGGGGAAAAAAAACCTATCGTTTCTGTAACCTACGAAAATGAAAGGATTTCAATAAAAAAAAAAACAGCTTACCTTACTTAAAATGTGTGTTACATCCCTCCTGTGTGGTCCACGGGTCGATTTATGGCCGTTTTATGGGTTTTTATGTAAGCGGTTTTCTCTCTATATAAAGGTTTACCTTTAAACCTCATACTATTGTAGGTTATAAACTACTCGTGTATTAAAACTTAAGCCGCATAAACTACTATCGACCTCAGGAAACCGAAAAAAAAACATCAAAGACACTAATTGCTCAAGCATACAAGTCAAGATGCTGCTCCTGAAGGTCATCAAATCAGGCCAGAATCGCTTGAGACTGTTCAATCCTCTTTGTATGCCTCAAGCAAGGGCAAATGAGTAAGCTTATTTTTGAAAACGATGCCATCCGAAATCGGATTTCCAATAACTTTGACAAGCGGTGCATTTCTCAACCAAAAGCGCAATAAACAAACCAGCCATGAATTACACAGAACAATCTTGTTAGCAGCTCTGTTTCACCAAGTAGAAAAAGACAGTTTAAAACATCACAAGATGACGCAAAACCCTGTCAGCTTCAGCTATCAATAAGAAAGTTTTCAGACGCTGCATAAATTTTCCGCATAAACTCACCTGTCAAATTTTGACCAATCAGAGCATGAAAATTGGACGTAGAGCGTGATAAACGCGTGACTATTGTGAGAAAAGCCGGTTGAATTTTCGCGTCCGAGATCAGTTTGAAATCAAAATTTTAAAAGTGCGGCTCATGAACACGACTTATTGCATATGCATTTCAAAAAAATTGAACTTGAGCCTGCGATCATTTGAGAAGTAGCAACTTGTCAGCGGATAACTTCATAAAAAACACTTGAACCCAGGGGGTCGAAACCTGAGCCCGCAATACGGTCAGGCGATACTGGTCAGCAGATACACTATTTTGACAGCTGTCAATTAAACAAAACATGGATGTACAATATCAGGTTGCAGGCTCCCAAACTAGCTAGAAAGTGTGAGATTAAACATTGGTAAGCCTGTGGTGCGGACCGAGGGAAGGTCGGGTGGTCGGTGTACGGTCACGTGATTACCAAATTTTCTAGGATGGATAGATTTTCTAAGCTATGGGGCTTCGAATAGAGCCCGTGATCAAACAAAATATCAGCGGAAACTTAAAAAAATACGTGACATTAATGGGTAGCAAAATGAGCCCGCGATACAGTCAGGTGATGATGGTCAGCGGATACTCTAGTTTGGCAGCTGTCAATAAACCTTCATTAGAATCGCGAAGATTCGAATTAACAGACTACAAGTGTGAGTAAGACATATCCATCCGGCTTGTAGTGGAAAATGCCAGATCGTGTACCTGAGCGGACCTGAGCCCACGTTATTAGCTTTCTGATAGTGGTCTGCACATGCTGTCAATTGACCTTAATTTGGCTTGCGCATATAACTTTAAACTACTGTCAGCCGACTGACAGCCCTGCCCGGCGTAGTTTCGTTTTTATTTTTTTATGTTGAATTGGTAAGTGTAACATATTATATCAGCTTATATGTAAGGGGCAAAACGACTGGTTCTTCATCTGAGCCCGCGAGATGGTCATGTGATAATTGTCAGCGGATGTCTGGTTTTGACAGCTGTTAATCTAATCATACTTGTATGGATGGCTTACATAACTGAAAGGCTAGTCAAGTTGTGCAAGATCGTACAAGATCTATTGTGACATTTGACATCGGCTTACATTGAGTGTGTGTACGGACGGGCGGGCAGGTGTACGCTACGTCTTAACCAAATTTTCTCGGATGGATAGTTTACCAAATTTTGTTACCCATGGTGCTCTGCTGCGCGCGCTTCGCGCGCGACAGCTTCGCTAATACCAATTTAAAGGAAAATCGTTATTATTCACTGGTTTACGCGTCATCCACATATGCTTTACGGTGACCAATTTAATTCATTCATTTGTTCTCTCTTTCATTCACTCATTGCTTGTACTTCATTCCAATTTGTTTCACTTTCACATCTTACCTTTCTTACAGGTATAATGATGACAATCACTGCATTTTACGTCATTCCATTCATATTTATATTCAACACCAAGTGTATGCACACAGTCCTCATCCCGAAAATTGTTTGGTTGGCTTTTGGCCCAAGCGGTAAAGTTTCCAGTACCACGATCTGCCCAAGTAAAGGAACCCTCAGTGAAAATATCATTCAACCCCAGCCAGGATTTTGCTCCATTGTGAAGATGCTGTAAAAACACATTTTCTTCATTGTTTTGGACATCAACAAGAACTGAGTATTCTTGGCGGCATTTATCCAGTGATGTGGTCCAGTTGTGACAAGCCTTACTTGTCAAGAAACAAAATCCGTTGAAATAGTTCCAGCCAGGTTCACAGATATCTGCAAAATACAAAATCTAGCCTGAAAACAACCGTCATTTCGCGACGCCACCACTGTCTTCTCAGCGAAATGACGTCTCAGTGACGAGCAAAGAAATTCCCTACTGATGACGTGTCACTATCTAGATATGGATAGCGTTTCTGAGTAGCTGAAGCAAATTTCCCACGCGACAAGACCAATCAGAAGCACCTACCAGATCTGGGTTAAGTGACACATCATCAGTATGAAACTTCTGCGCGCGTTTCTTAGACGTCATTCCGCGGGGAAAACAGTGTTGGCGTCGCAAAATGTCGGCTGTTCTCTCAGGCTAAACGTAACCTGTCGCTTTATATACTTCATAAATGAACTCAGTTTTTATATGTATACACACCTGTCAATACGGCATAACTGATGGACAACGGATCATATCTGGTTTCGTATAATTCCTTGACGCAGGCTCTGAATCCAGAGGTGTTCATGTTCTGAAAACAAAATAGTTACCAATTAACGTTGAATTGTCGCCATAAACAAAAGGATTTACCCTGAGTGAATGTCAGAGTAGTTTTAAAAACTTTCTCCGACTTCTATAGCGTTCTCCGATTATGTAATAAATACTGATTAATGCGGACAGAATCGGTAAAATCAGTTAATAAGTTAACGTTTTAAAGGGTTTTATCGTGGAGGAGTAGAAGTGCGCTAGAGAAGTAAAGAAAACTTTAGAAATAAAAAATTATTCACGTTAAACGAATAATGTGTTAAAAAAAAGTTTGAAATAATATTCAAAATCTCATTCAATATCTTTTCTAATATGTACAGTTTTAACTTTTGTCAATTTTTGGTTTGAAATTGAATTTGTTTGCCAGGATAGTCATCCCTACAAAACGACCCAAATGAAGGCGAATTTTACCTCGATCCAAGTTGTAATTCCGTTGTGAATCGGTGCTGAATTCCCAGATACTGTCGTGCTGTGATTGGCTGTGACAAGCACTGCCGGGGTCGAGTTATAGGCTCTCGTGAATAAAACGAACTGCCATATAACAGAAAAATACAACTTTTATTACACTGCGGTTTCCTAATCTTAATAAAATCGTTTTTTCCAGTCATTTTATGAGCGATTTTTATCTCTACTGCGTACAATATATGTGACTACAAGTGTTTCAAAAATATTCAGTGACGTAAGTAAGCGATATATTTGTCTAGAGAGAATATTGTGAATAGCATGCTATTGCTTTGCAAAGAGACAAACTTAAATCAGGGGGCACACATTCACCACCCCACGGCCTGGACACTACCTTACGCAAGTACCCGCAAAGCCATTTCAACTGTGCAGTGGCAGCCATGGACAGCTGTTTCGCCCTTATTGGAACTCGTCAGTATGGCATAGTCGTCAGGCCTTTTGAAGGGACAAAACAGTGTTTCAAAAGTCTTTTAATGCCGTGGCGAGTTTACAGCACTCTCAACACAACACATGTGGGGGCTCTTAGCTGGGAACCCCACGTCAGTTTTCCCATGGCATTTACACTGATTTGTGTGCCAGTATATTCAATAAGACAAATAATTATTTTCGCACCTTGCAATAAGCATTGTTCATTTTATCCAAAGGGGGGTTCGTATTTGGAAAACTTATGAAGCCATGTTCCGTGAAAAGAGGCTTGTGCAGTTTGGAGAATGCAAACCAGTTCTGCAAAAGAGGACAAAAAATAATGATACCACTCATATTTAAGCGGTAAAAATGGCATCAAGCCCACAGAAAATTTTGAACAACGCAATATTTTTCTAGCCCCGTTTGAGGCTTAGCATTTTGAATTACATGGGGTGGAAACAAAAGAAAGGGAGCAAAGCGTCATGGGAAGGAATCAAATCGACAATTTCCGAAGAGATTAGGCACACGTGCAAAAGCATGGAGAAAAGCATGGGGACAAGGCAGGCCAATAGTGTGCTATTTAAAATTCACTTCCTGCATTGCAAAATTATTTTTTTAGTATTGTTTCTGCTGCTTTCCACGTTTTTATTTTGTTTTTCTGTAACTCCCTCCTCCCTCTTTCATTTATCTCAATGATTTTTATCATAACCCTGTTATCACCAGAATTTCTCACGAATTGTGCAAGCAATGGCGTTCTAGTTTTTTGAAACACAAAGAACGTACCACGGTGATATCTTGATGTTTACCGTCAAAGTTTTTCATTTCACGAAGACAAACTTTAACTGAGTCCTTAGTTACGTCTTCAATCCAAATGAGAGCAGCATCATTCTCTTTACCAGTCCTCAGGTGCTCTGACGTCACAAGGACTATTGGCGCCTCAACAAACTTGCCCTGAACAAACAAAACCGCAATAACAATAATCGATATAGCTCTTTACAGAAAGTGGAGTCATGTCATGATGGATATTGCTGCAATAATTACCCGAAACTAACTACTAAGCAATTTCCTTCAATGTATACTTACCAAGAGAGGATAAAGGGGACAGAGAAGGCATCCCCCATACACACCCTATTCCATAGGTAATTCGTCTCGAGTTATTTTTAGAATCGGGATAAAGTTACCTCGCACGCTGCGTGGATGTTTCGTGGAGGTTTCGCATGACTAAACGCCGTGCAAAACATGTCGGGCGAAAGGCAATGAAAGCGCAAAGAGATCGAGAGCATTCCTGAACTTTGACGCGAAATGAGTCGGCGCTCACCCGGGAAAAGGGAATCGCTAGACTCTTTGGCAACCCGTGAAATCAGTTTAACTCGAGGTTGTCGTAACCTTTAATACAATGAGAAATTTCGCCGGTCTATTGAAACCGGTCGTTTGTACAATAAAGCAAGTAGGGCGCCAAGTGTTATTTTTGTTGAATAATAAAAGACTAATAAAAGAATAAATATCAAACCAGAAATTGCTCTCTTCAAACTGTAAATTTTGAATGATCCTGAGAGAATATTCAGTGTGTTAAGGATTTCCCTGCTGTACGGTTAGCTCTATACAAGAGAGGAAGGGCGATTTTTTTTTTTAAATTTCCGTTACGCTGACACAACTTTAGCAGAAATCTCTCTGTAGTCGTTTTCGTCGACAAAACGAATAGCAATATCGCTCTCCGCGTCTTCCGCCATTTTGTTCTGCGTCAATTCGTGAAGGACGCGTGGCTCTGAGCGTGGATTATCGACGCGGAACACATTCGCGCTATGTAATTGGCTGTTGCCTAATCTCCCTTGGGGTCTGTGGTCTTAAAAATAACTCGAGACGAATTACCTATGGAATAGGGTGTGTATGGGGATGCCTTCTCTGTCCCTTTTATCCTCTCTTGATTCTTACTTGTTACGCAATGGTAGCTAATGGTATCTGACCAACTAAGACAATAAGACTGTGCTACAATTTTCTTTTTTCTTTTTCTTGCCAAGTTTGCTCGTATGGTCAGTATTTTTGTTAGCCTTGCATTTCATGGTTATAGTTCAACTGAGATCTTTAACTTTGATGTGAATTCCTATCTTTTGACATTCAGTTACTTTAAAATTGTTTCAAAACGTGGATTCAAGCTGTCAAGCAAATGAAATATCCGTCAAGGAGACTTAAATGAGACTTGCATCAATTAGTTAATTTAAAAACTGTAAAAATATTTCCGTCTTACCGTAGGAAAGGTTACATCTGCACAGTTGGTACCAGACCACCATTTCTGCAACTCAACCGTTCCCGTCAATCCTTCAGGTGGTGCTCCTTGATAAGCCACCCAATCAATGGTTGCAAATGGATTCGCACCTTCTTCTTTCCTCCCGGTTTGCATAACACAGACGGTGAAGTTTTTTGTGCTGATACTTTCTGTCCATGAAGTAACAGCAGCGCGGACTGTCACAGAGTCATTCAGCTTCATGTGATTAACCGTTATTTGAACATGAACTTGTTTATCAGGATAAAACCGGTATGGAGGAAATGTGACTGTCTGACAGTTTGAATCTGACCATTTTGGAACGTGCGGCAGATCTACAAGGCCCCGAACAACTGGAAAACCTGTTTTATAATAAAGTACTTCATAAGGAAGCATCATTGTACTCTTTAAGCATTATTCACTACCTTGCATTCTAGTCCAATCTTTTAGCATTGTCTAAGTGGTGATGGTTGGTGATAGAAAATAGCGTGCAAATGGAACTAAAGCTAGGCTATAACTTGCAACGCCGGCTCCTTTTCAACAACATAATGTATAGTGGCTGCTTATTATTGCATGCTGGTTTTAGCTTGCCCATGATAAACATACGCCAGTATAATATTGGAGGAGGCCAAAAAAACAAAATATAAATCAAAATTGAACCATGACAAACAAGCGTGCCCGCGTGCGCCACTGCACGAAAAATTTCATTTAAATCAAATTTACTCAGTGCAAAATATGGTGCAAAAAAGTGCAAACTACGGTTAAGTTAAAGACAAAGATGGTAATACTGCATTTGCCCTCAAATTCACAACTCCATGTAAACTGGTATGTAAATGCGATATTTACCATCTTTTTTCCTCTTCCTTGTTTGCACTTTTTTCACTACATTTGCCCGGAACAAATTTGTGTCAATCTAGTTTTTCGCCCAAAAAAAACTAGATTGCAAGATAAAAGAGAATAAAAGATCTTACACGGATCAGACATCGGCATTAGTCTGGGCTCTTATATGTTTGATTGCTTAGAGACGACGTAACTTGTTACAGCCGCCTATTACTGCTCGACAAACGATATGAAAATGAGCTAAAAGCGAACTTAAATGTAGCGAAAAGTTATAAACATCCTAGCTAGAAGCCAATACAATTTTCAGCCAGCAACTATGATTCCGAAGCGAGAGCTTAACTGCCAGACTATTTTCAATGGAATATACAGCCAAACAATATCATTGAAGTTATTTATTGTTACCTTCACAGCTTCCTGGGTGATAGACCAGATTGTTTTCAAGTCCTCTGCAATAGCTTAACTTATGCCAGCATCTGTTATCGTAAGTTGTTCCGTTCGAAGTGCACACTGGGTCTTTATATGAGGGGCATTGATCATCGCACTCACAACGAGCATCATGTGCACTGTAGGTTCTGCAGACTCCAAACCGAGGGCAATGCACATTAAGGCAAGGATTAAGATCTGTACCAAGGAAAAAAACATAATATTGAGTTGTTATCCATTCGGAAAAAAAAACATAAATGTCTAATATATTTTTCATATTTGAATTAAAACTAAATAGTAGTAACATGTTTGCATACAGGCAACTCAACTAATTATTTTTATCTTCACTGTAAACCTTTTTCAAGAGGACTGATGGAATAAATTCAAGCAATGGTATGTGGTTTCTCATGGGGCAAACAAGAGATAAAAACTGCAAATACAAAAATGCAGTCGAGCTCTTTTTAAGAAGTTTCAACCTTAAAAACGAAAATCGCAAAATATGGGTGGCAGTGATTTTGAACGCAGTACGCGACAGTACTGCCCAAAGTCTTCACAGCAGGGAATTATGACGTAAAACTTGTTGAACTTTACATTTTGCATTTTTTATGACTAAAATAGACGTCTTATTTTGAGGGAATAAACAAACCCGACCGCGATTACTCGATTACTCTTATTGGCAACTTTTATTACTTGTCTGCCCTTTAATTGCTCTTTTCCCATCAGTCCTAAAGTGCGTGCAAAGATAGAGTGTAACATGAAGAAGGTATATCAGTGTTTGTACTCCAGTGTTTCTTTTATTATATCATGAAATGTTTTCCTACCTATAAGAACTTCTAAAAGATATCACTAAAAGTAATAGTAATAATCATAATAAAAAATAACAATGATTCTAGAAATAGTGATTATTACAATAGGAAAATTAATAAACAACCTCCAGTAACAGCGTAGCTGACAATCAAGGGATATATCATGACTCGATCCTAATCCACTGAGGTCTTTAACGCATATCTTCATAGATTCTAATCCAACTTCCTGCAGCAAAATGTGGTAGCACTCATCAATTACTAGAAAATTCATAGTTTCTTCTTAATTTCTACGACGACAATGCAAGTCATGAAATTTACGGATCAGATCCAAATTATTTTTTCTTATGGCTCTTTCAAAGTCCTTTTATCAATTTACTAGAATAAACGGATTACTTCTCTTTACTGATTGAACAAGGCTTATGGGTGGTGAGAGTTGAAGCAAACAAATGAATAGAATAATGTAGCAAAGCACTGAAAAAAAATCCATGTTTATGATCACTAAGCACGCGTGACCATCAACAATATTATTCAGTGAGGAAACCCGCTTCGCGGCGCAATTAATTACTGGTTTTCCCTTGAAAAGAAGTCTGTGCAACGAGTGAAGAAATTCCATACTGATGACGTACCGCAAGGGAAATTTTCTTTAACCAATCGGAAGCACTTGGTGCCCAGATCTGCGTAGTGACAAATCATCAGTATGCAATTTCTGCGCTCGTCCATCCGACGTCATTTTGTGGAAAAAAATAGTAGGGGCGTCGCGCGAAACAGTGTCTGCTGTTTTCTCACTTTAGAATACAAATTAAAACCTACCTCTACCCAGGCAGATATTATATTATTTTCTGGAAGACGACTTCCCTTGCAGTTAAGATTATACTCATGATTTACGGAAAGAATCACAATTGGCGATTTGTAAAAGGTCGTATTGAAAGGCACTTCCTGTAAACAGGTAAAAAAGTCATGTAAGTTAGTAAATGGGTGTAAACCTGCTCACTTCTCCCCCTGTTTCTTCCCATCGTCTGTAAAATCCCCACTTCTAATCGCCCACTCAACAACGCGAGATTGAAATGATTCGAAATATAAAATTCTCGCGAAGTCTCGATTTTTAAAAGTCCCGAAATATGCGCACATCATAATCGCGAAATAAGCATGTCGCCCTCATCTGGGAATTGCTATTTTGGATACAGTGTCGATTAACATGGCCTGGTAAATTTGGGTTCGCCATGGTAAACTTGGGTTTACTATATTAGGTTTTCTATAGTGTGAACTCAACCATTAAAAAGGCATGTTCTGTGGCTTGCGAAATGTTCTTGTTAGAAAAAAAAGTTTTCACCTGACAGAAGCCGTAGTTGTTTTTGGCTGATGGATTTCCACTGTTTGGAAAGATTTCTTCTCCAGTTATTGTGAAATTAAGTTGACTCCCATTTCCAGTGAATGCGAACCAGTCCTGCGGACAAGAAAATAATGCTTAATTTTCTACTCCTTTCTTCACTAGACGAGTTGCGTCAGGCTTTGAACGACATTTCCTTTTTCCTACACGTGAGACGGTACACTGACCTTAATTGCGTAAAAAACGTTCTGGGCAATTGGTTGTTCGGGCTGCCGAAGTGTGGCAAGGTCAAGTTTTTTTTTTTTTTTCCTCACGAATACTATAGTTTACTCGAGCATTTTTTATCACTTACCACAACTGCATCTTGGTGTTTTCCATCAAAGGGCAAGAATTCCCTTAAGCACACTTCAAATCCTCCAGAATTGACGTTTTCTAACCATAAGTACATAGCGTCATTTGGTTTTGTACTGCGAGTGTACGTAACAGAGACAAATGCATGAGGTTTGGAAGAAAAGCTCTGCAAAAAAATGTTAGGTATATGAAAAAACAATTGACTGAAAAATAGACAAGCTTCTCGAGAGATCAACATGATCAGTATCAATTAAGTACTCAGCCGCACTCAAATGAGATTAAGGATTTATCAAAGGCCAAGGGAAGCGAGGATTATTTAAATGTACTTATCTTTCACCTCTTTCTACGAAGTGTTGAAAAGGTTGGCGAATGCATCTTATTTGGCCCACTACTTAAACAAGGTTACCCACAACAATGTTTCTTTTCGGCTAACTTTGTCAAGTCCCCCAAAATTTAATATCATTAAATAAATAGACTTCTATTTTCCTAGTCCCTACATTCGAAATTTACAAGCATTGCTTAACCACTCCCTCTAAAGTAAAACGGAAAATGGCTTATCTAAAGGCGATGGAAGGACATTTTGAAACTGAACCCGAGAGGGCATTGTACTTTCTTATGCCTGATTTTCCAATAACAACAAATTTCTGATATTGAGCTTGTGATAATCTGTTTTAGAACTATTTTATAGTACTATTTCTTTTGTTTCTACCACTTGAATATGCATCAGTCAATTCCAGCTGGACCCAACCATCGCTTCAGGGCTGGCCTCTTAATATTAGCACTTTTTCTGCCTTGGATCGCAAATTTCCGGGGTGAGGACTCTTGAGTTGTCAAATTCCCCTGGGTGAGGACGAAAAAAGTAGGCAAATGCCCCGTCCTCCGTCAACACAGCAACATTTCCCCAGAGCATTTTTCATTGATCGCACAGTCGAGTAATGCCATTATATAGCACTTTAGTGTGCTACCAGTTTTTTTTTTCTTTTTTTGTCAATAACATTTATTCAACGCTCCTTTTTAATATTCGAGCTATTCAAAAGAACGCCGCGACAACACTATTTTATGGTTTGAGTATTGTTATATAATTATTGACATTGAAATTACTCGTGTGCTGTTATCTGTTATAAATAGTTTTATAAATATGAAGGGATCCATTGTTTTTCAAATCAAAAATATCAACAGAAATTTGATTTAATAAACAAAAACACGTTGATTTACCTCCGATAGCACCCGATTTCGCTATCATGTAATTCAGCTGGCTTGAAAGGCATAAAGAAATGCATGCATAAAATCAACCACATGCCTTTACAACCCTCTTCAATTGTTTCCCGTCCTTGACAGATGGGCCAATCTGCTTGTTATTCCAGTAATATTCCCTTTGTATTTATATTCTGATACGAAACCGCGTGCGTGTCAAAAGCTCGGGTTGGCCCTCGGTTTGGCAAAAGCCAGGCCCCCGTGCAGCGCCAAATTTGCAAATGTCCCAACCCCGGGACTGACAAGCCGGGAAAATGCCCTGCAGTAGCCGGGGGGACTGGGCGCAGCTGGAACTTACTGGTACTTTACGTATTACACCTTTTTAACGAAATTATATACTTGTTTTCAGTTATTGTTGTCTAACCTGAGAAAAGGCCACCTTCTCACACTTTGTTTCTGTTGTCCATATTCCACTAAAAGTAACGCTTCCATGCGTTAACATAGGTTTGTCCTGAAACGCTACCCAGTTGATAATTCCAGTGTCATTTGTAGAACCTGTTGCACGCGAGCATGACTGGAATCCAGCTGTACTAATGGACTCTGCCCACACGGCGGAAGGTGAATGAACTGCATCCGATGACTGATCTTCGTGGCTTAATGATACAAAGACTCGAACCTTAAATGTGTCAGGTAGAAATAGTTATGCATCAATGAGAATTTACAGGCGAACATGCCCCACTTTTTTTTTTTTTTTTTTTGCAGTCGTTGTTGTTGTTGTTGCTCTGTTTTGTTGATGTTTAAAAACACACGAATGCTAAGGATTATGGAGCACTTAAGCATATGCGCACCAAATTCGCGGAGGTCATAACAGCATAAAGTCCGCAATGGTGGCAAATTAAAATTTGTTAGGAACATTTAGTTTCTAAAGTGGCTTATTGTGACCCACTAACAACAGAAAGTTGCAAAGGCCAGTTCCCCAGGTTTTACTTACTGTTCCAGATTCACTAAACGTTTGCGGAAATGCCACGTCGGTGCAGCGTGGTAGTGTACAATGTTGTGGCGCCTCGCATCCGCCGTTGCAATTCCATCCTTGACGTGTCTCTGATGCGTTTAGTTTGCCAACTTGATACGAAGTGCCTATAACAATATCAATAAAATGATGTTACATTGTATTTAAGTGTAAAATGGGCAAAAACATAACAGAGCTCGACGGTGAGGGGTTGTGATGTGCAAGGGGCGTGAATACACAGAGAGACGGGAGAGTGACTGTATAAGAATTGAAAGAACACAAAATCGAGAAACTATTACGTAGTGTTTTTGCAGGTCTCTCCGAGGCACAGACAAAAGCGTCGGAAATTTCAAATTCTTGCATCACTCACTGTTACTGGGTAAATCCTTGTTTAAGTTTCTCACGTTTTTTCCGCTTATTATATAGTGTGCTTAAATTCAGCGGCTAGCCTTGCCCGATCTTAGGCCTGGTCAAGATATTAGTTATAAATAGCTTGTCCTCTTCTTTCCTATTAGTCGAATACCGTTCTGTTATCGCTTAAAGTGCAAACGTGTTTTTTTTTTCCTTAAACCTTCAGGTCAGTTATACGGCTTTTAAAACTGAGATTAAAATAGATTTCCACGAAATAAATTGATCTGCCTTAACGTCGTTCTTATGATCTATTTTGGGATATTTTTAATTTTGGGGGCAAAAGAAAAGGCCTCCTGTTGACAGCGATTTTTTTTTTCTCGCCAACCTTTAGTTCTTGTTTCTGGGAAGCTTTGAACTAGACCAGATTGTAACTAAAACACATCGGCGTTTCAAAATTAAATAAAGCGGGCTTATGAAGAAAAAAAAAATAATAAAAGCTCAGTTGAACAAATTGGTGCCAGTTTTTTATGTGTCTGTCCTCTCAGTTGATGTTAAAACGACGTTATATCTTTGTCAAAGCATCAATTGCATCAGAAAGTAATCTTGCTATTTTTTTTTTTTTTTTTTTGGTAGACAGAGGGTGAATCTTCAAAGAAACTAAACTAAAGAAAAACATCGAAGTTTGGCATTCGTTCGTCAAATCACCGCGTCTTGCAGAAATAAAAATTTTATGTGTCTGTCCTCTGATTGATCATAAAAATTAGCCAATCAGTGTGCGAGAAATAATTTAGTGTAAAAATTATGTTTTCTGAAAATTAAACTAAAGGAAGTTCAATCCAGTTGTCATTGCTTTTTTCTTTTCCTTCAGACCCAGCGTGACAAGGACATGAGTAATAAATTTGTGGTTATTTAGCTGACAGAGCTGTTATCACCACTCGAGAACGTCGCAATGCGGCTTAGCATATTTTCAATATAATTTTGCAACGCACAATTTTGAGTTGGAGGTATTGTTGACTGAACAGAACGTATTAGATGAAGCTGCAGATTCTCATCTCGTAAAGGGGTAAGTTGCTGAACGCCTTCTCGTCTTAGCTAGTCGCGAACTAACTAAAAAAAGGAAAAGACAGAGACAAGGAGAAAAAAAGAACATTTCAGTGGAAAAGACGGACCTTCTATGCTTGCTCGAGTTGGTAAAACAAGCTCACTCACTCTGGTAAAATGGAGAACACCTGA
>NC_133201.1:53631149-53633649 GCF_958299795.1 Porites lutea | reverse complement strand
TTTCTTGCTAGATTTTAAACATCTGAACAATATTATGTATTTTCTTTATGCGATGATAATACCTGACCCTTTTTCCGTATTAAAATGGAGAATTCAAGATTTCGTCCAAATCTTAGACGTTACAAGGCATGTTAGTTTAGTCTTCACATGACGAAACACATCAGTTAAGCTGGTTGATTCGTTTGACTCGTGTCGGCTTCCTGGGAAATTTTGCTTTTAACCAGAGTACCTTGAACCCTCTTGCTAGGATAACCCTAGGACCAGGGTTACCCTCTCTCTTAGATACCATTCTCAACAAGTTTTTGTATTGGAATTTTGTTACATCCACGCCCATTGTCCGCCTCTGCCTCGTCTCTGCCAGTACATTTACGGTTCCTTATTTCTTTAATTATAAATTCTAAGACCCTGAGCCGTTTGATATTAAGGTGTCACTGAAAGAATACACAGCGTCAGTAAACCTTCTCTGTCCCTTAATTGTTTCCGGAAGTTTCGGTCCAGCTCTCGGTGGTTGCATCACTACTATGCGCAAAATGCGTTATTGAAAGAACGATATCTTGCTTCACTGCCTATCAAATCCTTAGCACAGATGCCAGAAATCTCAGCAGCAATAGAACTCATGTTAGTGTTCACTTTCAGGTGCAACGAAGCGCTTTTTGTTTCCCTTCATCTGCTCTAAATGCTTCGACGCTTCGCAACTTCTTCTGTGTTCTAGCTTGGTACTACACAGGTGATTGAGGGAAATCCTGTTCTCCTATTGATAGATCTAGAATTTGACGGTGTTGCTTGATCAGCCCAACACGATAGAACCTCGCCCACGACTCTGCGTCTTTACATTGCATCAGACGCCCATCGCTCTCGCTACAGATCACACAACATTCTCGCTACAGATCACACAAATTTCCTAGCTCAGTTCTTGTGGAAGAATAAGACTGATCACAAAGATAACCCATGCATATGCACAACAGAATGGACTGCACTTTCTATGGAATGATCCAGATCAGGATCGGTGATCCCAGATCACTCGGACCATGGTAGATCAAGTGGACCGATAAATCCTTGTAGAGAGTGGATTAATCGGTTCGAATGGTCTAACATGATCCGAGTGATCTGGGATCACTAATCCTGATCCGAATCATCTCAAAAGAACGCACCCTATTTAGCTGTAAGTACAAGTTTGGTTACCAAGCAAGTATTGGCAAGAGCAACATCTGCATAAGTTTCTTTATCATGACTCGTCGTATCTGCGAAAATATATTGTACCAACATTATTAATATATCTACCTAATTTCCGTACATTAACATCAAATTAGATGTTAACATTACCGTAGTTAGTATCGTGCAATCAGATTTTTTAAGTTGTACTTTGTATTAGGATATAATCTTTGGCAAATGATGTAAAGCGTTCACGATTACTGTTGCTGCATTAATAAATATACCTACAATTAATGATTTACTTTAATGCCGGGCGTTTACTTTCTTTACTCGGATCCATAGCATATCTGGTATTTTCATTTAACACTCAACTTAATATTCTACAGTATAAGGTCTATAAGTAGTGGCGTGAATTTAACGCATTCTGCAATATTTCTATTTTTGCAGCTTGTCTTATGATGCTCTGCAGTGACATCTTTTCTCGTTAATTTTGAAAGAAGAATTTAAAAACTTTGAAAACCTGCTTCACAATGGCAAATCTTACACAGTCAATGTGATCGTTGCGTGACTTCAGTTTTGTTGAATGCAGTACGTATACGTGGAGTGAAATCAAATTAATACACGACGGCTTGTTGTTATTGCTTTACTTAACTGATTACAAATAAGCACCCACACTAGAAATTTAGCGCAATGCAAAAACACACGTGTTTCTAGTCAAATTCTTCATCATTATATGAGCTCTATTTTCGGATTCACATATCATCACCGCAAAGTTTCGACTAAACGCAGAATTTGAATTTGACAATGGCGCTTGGATTGACTGCCGAAGTTGAGATGGGATATGATACCTGAAATATTTTCGATAAAAATCACAGAAAAAATTTCGAATGTATCAGAAGATAGTATAAGACACACATTTACCATTTATTAAGGATAAGACAACTTTCAAACAATTTTGCATGTGTTTTGGTTCATGTTATTAAGAGTCCGCCTTCCTATCGAGAGCCGGGATTTGGTAAAATGGCGTCACGATCATTCGGTAGCTTCCAGTGAAGTCTCTTCAAAGTCGAATTTCTACAGGAAAGCTACCGCTCTGAATGTCCGGCAAGACATTTTTGGAAAGCTTAATAGATAAACTTTCATGTTGGACAGGTTTCGCTTATTCTCCTGAGATGAGTATTAGACCCAAATTTTTGAGTCCTAGGTGATGGACTATTGGACGTGAGCCTTGTAGATAAAGTGTCAATTTTCTGGTGGTTACAAAAACAGTTTATTTATTAAGTTTTCTTATAATGTCAAATAAACTAAACTTACTTGTGAATGGGACAAAGAGCTGGCTTATTGTGAA
>NC_133201.1:53583649-53626149 GCF_958299795.1 Porites lutea | reverse complement strand
TATGTTCAAAGCACCGTGAAAGTGCACAATCCTTTGTTTTCTGTTGGCAAATTGTTACGGAATAAATTAATGCAACGTTTTTATTGGTCAATACAATCAAAATGATAGGAATTCTTTTGAACGTTGTGCACTTTCAGGTCCACAAAAACATATAACAAAGGAGTCTGACAGGTTTCATAACCATTCCACTCAATTAACTATGGCCCAACATAACAGGTGTACATTTTGCAAATCAGACGAGGAGAAATGTTTGAAAAGAAATAAATCAGAACAGTTGTTTATATTAAAGATCAGTTTAATAAGGTGGTACAAGTTTTGTACTGTAACTTACAGGCCTCAAAATTAAATTGACAAATGTTATTTAAAAAGGAACTTTTTTTTCATTGCCTAGTTTATAAAAAAATATAATCCTGGCTCAATCTATGTAATGTTAATTGACTGTCAAGTTTGAAGCTGAATACGATGCACAGTTTTTAGGTTGTTTCGTAAAATGTTTCCACTTCGTCTGGTGTAAAATGATAATTACTTCCTCCTGACAAAAATGTCTGGGCGAAGGTGCTTCCGTAGTTGTACCCGCTCGGTGGGCTGTAAGTATAGCCAAGCCTGGCATAGGAACTGCTACTGGATGACGCGTAGTCGGCAATCTGAATGTCATTGCCTCCTCCGAACATAGGTCCATAAGACGAGCAGTCGTATATGGAATATCTGTTATAACTATCCTGCCCTGTCTGAGGCAGTTTCACAGGTGCCCATCCTGGCTTGTTAACCAGCGAGAAAAGAAATGCCTGGGAATCATATCGATACCCGTAGCAACTGTAGTAGTAACCTGTTGGGAAAATAAGAAATAAAAAAGATGATCAATGCACAGACTTCGTTCAAAAATTCGAATTCATACAGACAAAAAAATATACTGATAACTAAGCAATAGTAGTTTAAGATCGATGATCAGTCTCGTGAAAAGTGTGATATTAATACCAAGTTTATTCTTACTTAAGTATTTACTTTTGGAAGGAAGAAACTGGTACTTCTTTGAAAAGCTAAACACACACAAAAAAAAATGAATAGAGCGATAAATTGCAGAATAATAGTTTAGTACAACCAAGCAACTTTTTGGACCCTCTTCCTCAGTTTATCATACTTTGTACGTATCTTCAATGTCACCAAAACAGGTGTTATGTGCCTTAATGTTTGAAGTAAAGTCGACGTCAAAGAGTCCTCCTTGGACGAAAACTATTGCTGCCAGTAATAGAAAAGACCGGCTGTTAACCGAGTTTACCGAGTGTACCCAGCTGTACCGAGTTTACCGAGAAAGGAGGCTTAAGCCCTCAGATGATCTGGCTAGTAAAATACATCGTATCAATTTTCTGCATCATAATAGTATTTGTTTTTAAAACAAAGTAAACTTTAATTTTTATAGTTAAATTATATATATATATATATATATATCTAGCCGGATTTATGAAAACCGTACCATCGGACACCAGGAGCCCACACACCTTAAACTGACTCAACTAAAGTAAATATGGCCAAGAAACTCAGCTCTTACCCATGGTTCTCTTAAGGTGACTCTCTTCTTGGTTCCTGATTAGCAAAAGAAACATTCAAGTCCATCAAAAAGACACTCTGGACTTGTCCATACACTCTAGCTGCTTAAAGGTCCTGAATGACGGAGGACGCTTGAGACTTAAGCAAGTTCTAAGCAGAGAATTCAAGGTTAAATCACCCCCCCTGACTTCCTACACCCCCCAGCCTAGCACGTGCTCGAGGGGAATGCTTTCATTGGCCAATGGGCCTCAAACGTTACAAGAATTTGACATGACAAACTAGAGGCAGACATGACCAGTGCACTGACTCTCCCAGACCAGGACTAACGGAAGGTACAACGCTTTTGCAGCACCCTCCCCCACTAGGGATTGACATGGAGGCCCCTTTGCAACCCATGGCGAGTTAGCTCAGGGACTGAACTTGCCTATGAGACCAACCAGGACAGCAAGCCCCCTATGTTTTTTCTCACCGCAGTGACCAGAAAGCTGGCTATCGCCAGCTTTCTGTGCGAATATTCTGGTCCATTTTGAGGTATGTTTTCAAAAATTCGGCTATATATATATAACAATTATTCCACGAAGGCGCGTTGGATATGAGATGATAGAAAGCCAACGAGGCGCGTAGCGCCGAGTTGGCTATAATCATCTCATATCCAACAAGCGCGAGAGGAATAATTGTTTTATTAAAAACGCCCACAAAATCTCGTTGAATCTCCCCGACTAGAACAAACCGGAATCCGCTATTCACATGTCACACATCTATCAAAATAGTCAACGCGCGAACGGACTCGCCTGGACTGCATGAATGAAAAATCAAAACATTGTAGCGATGAACATTAGTTTTATAAAAACTCATCGGGATTCTAGGATTTTACACAGCAGAACAGCTCAAAAAACCTGGCAGATAATGTGAAAGAAAAAAATTTTTAAGTGACAGCCGTCGAAATTACTGTGAATTTGGATTTTCGGTGAAGTTATAAAGGTAAGAACAACGTAGAAAAACTATTACCTCGGTCGCTTGTTATGAAGTTGTTTGAAGCCACAAGCTGGTTTTGCTGAACGAGAAAAGAAGCTATACTGCCGCCTCGATTGCTCTAGTGAATGGCTGCATAGCCTGTATTTGTAGCTGGTTACTTGTGATTTATATTCCTGATGTCGGATAAACAAGCCGCAGTTATCTATCGGCGAGTGACTCGATCGACAAATGGCTTCGCGATCATGAAGAAACAACACTGGTCTTCTTTCGTAGCTGGTCAAATTACTTTAGTTCCATGTGTTTTCATGTGTTTTTCGACAAACTTTCAAACAAGTTCTTGTGGCTTTTTTCTTTGTTTTTATCTTTTTTCTTTCGATGAAATTGCATTTCTAGTATTCTAAGAAATGAATTAAAACGATTTGCTTCGGGCGCCGTTCTATCCTTCGCGAAAAAAATCGCGTACACCGACCATATATATTGAGAGCATGGTATAATAGCTCATATACCATAACGGCTAAGCCAATCAAAATGCTAGAATTGCATTATCCAATGATTCAGTTTTTAATAAATATATATGTACATATACATATACGCGTTATAATACGATGACATTTGCTAAACTTTAAGATAAAGGGGGTTTCCCCGGGTTTTGGCCAAGTCACTTAATTACTGCAAGAGAAAACTGTTAAAAGTTCGGAAAACTTAGGAAAAACATGATTAGCAATTGCGTATAACTAGCACAATCATTCATTTCTGGATGCCTTTTTATTTGCATCAGACAACCGGAGACACTTCAATTGCGTTGAAGTTTCTAATACCACGATCTAGCCTGCGAGCGAGCTCTCCATTTGGGGGACACGCGAATTGTCACGCGAGAACAGCACGCCAAAGGTGACGCGAGTGCGAGGGACGCCATACATGGAGAGCTTGCTAGGAGGCTAATACCGGGAAGTCGCTTCTTCCTTCCGTCGCCATCGCCGTTGTAGTAATTCCACTTTTAAGATTGTCAAGAGCCAGAAATTTTACTGTCATGGTATGTGACGTCACTCTTCTCAATAGGTATCAACAAATTCTCTTGTAACTGTTTCGCATCGTCACGTGTTTTAAATTTCGGTATTTTGTCCATCTACAAGGGAGATCAGATCCAGGTAACAGTCGTACAGCTGGGCCTACCGATGCTTTTTTACACTATGAAAGGTTTTTTTTTTTTTTTTTTTTTTTTTTTTTTTTTTTTTTTTTAACGTGAAGGCCTCGTTTTACCTTGTGAAGATCACGGGTCAAGCTTATTTATAAGAACCAAGTACAGAGTAGAAATTACAGTTCGACATTGCGCACCCAAAAAAACGCCGGTATGTAGGAGAGTGTACGGAAACTCTGTGGACACAGAGTCCTCGTCCCCTTCCAGAAAAGAAAATACTAAAATTTCCAAGAAATGCGTTCCAAACAGACACACTTCTAGTACAGCTTCAAGCAGAAGAAGATCGAAATATACTGACTCCGTAAATGGTTACGTTTACTAGCTAATAGCCCAGAAAACAAGCGGATATTCAGTTAGACAGAACAGCTGTTCCGTTCTCGCCACAACACAGAACAACTTAAGTTGCTCTTGTAAAAGCAACTAAGTACAAAGCCAACCTGGCAACTACATGTAATAGGTTTGCGTGAAAAACCGAAGCCATGGTCTTGGCAATAACAAAACATTCGAAAGACTGTTAAGCTACAGGGCCGGGTTGTTCGAAGCTTGGTTAAGATAACCAACGGTTAGTGCGAACTTTCAACTCAGATATTAGAGCTTAAAATTTAAATTCAGTTTGATTCTTTTTGCCTACAATTTGATGATTGGATACTCTAAAAAGAATGGAGAAAATTATCCGAGAGAGTGCTTTTGATAACAAGAAAAAGAAAGCCGGGTTAAAATTTAACCCCGGGTTAGTGCTAACCGGCGTTCGAACAACTGGGCCCAGTATTTCAAAAGCTATTACAATGCAATTCTCAATAGCTGGTTTAGCATCAGTTTAAGCCGCAATTAAATCTGTATATCTATATTTGGATCTGTAAATTAGAGTCACATAAACGACTGTTTTCTGTAAAATATCTGTTCGGAGAAGCAAATATTACCTAGATTTTTCTATGACTTGAAGACGGCTAAAGATTTCTAGATGACCGTTCCATTCATGTACAATTTTCGAAGCTTATCTAACAAATTCCCTACGATTTTCTGAAGTTTAATTTTCACATTTTACTTCCCCAGTTAGGCTATTTTTCGTAGACAAAAGGAAATCTAAAATTTTGGGATTCAAAAGTGTGATGGAGAGAGGAATCAGGAAATGTCTCACTTTCGTAATAAGTCAAATTGCATCTAAAATTTTCGGGAAAATAATACTCAAGCCCTTGTAATTTCGAAAAGACTCAACACCTAGGATGACAGAACAGATACAAATTTTATAGCTTAGAATGCATTTTTAGAGATCTTAAAGTACTCTGGATAGGCCTAAAAAGTTTTTTTAATGTATTCAGGAGAAAACCGTCGTTGGGTGCCCCTGGTAAATCGCTTAATCCGTGAGAATTTCAGAACATCATATGCAAACAAAACTTAAACCGCAGCTGGGCACAGCGTGATACAACATTGCAGGAAAATATCACATTCACGTACTAAAGGAAATTGCTTAGTTATTCAGATCTTGAGGCACTTTGGAGAAAATCAAAAAGCCTAAAAGCCTTATTTAGCCGCAATAAAGAGCTTTACACTTCACGAAAGAGGTCAAAGAAAATGCTCTTGCATCAGAGGGCAAATCATTTTCCCGACCAGAAACAAAAATCACAGAAAATCAATAAACGTGTCATGACTTCTCAGTGTGAAACAAGCGGGTAAATCAAATCATAAAACCCTCCAGAGCATATAATCTACCCGCCAGAGAAAAAACACTTTGTAACAAGCAACATTTTGGTATGAATTAAGTCGTGTAGGTCTACCGACTCCTTTTTACACTGAGAATACAGTAGAATTTCGATGACTCGAACTCGGATTACTCGAATTTCCCGCTAACTTGAACTGAATTTCCTTTCCCTTGATCAAAATTTCACCGGAGTTTACCGCGATAACTCGAATTTCCCGCTAACTCGAACTGTTTTTCGTTTCACTACAGAGTTCGATTACCCGGGTTTTACCACAGGCAGCCCAAACTCACGTTAGGAGGAAAGGTTGTAAAGTAATTTACTTACCATAGGTGACGCGTGACCTTTCTGCTGGACGCGGTGTCGCGCTACGGGCGACCGTTGAAAATAAGAGACTTTTTATGAGAAGTAATATGCTGAGATCTATTATTTTCAACGGTCGCCTGTAACGCGACACGGGCGCGTCCAGCAGAAAAGTCACGCGTCACCCATGGTAAGTAAATTACTTTACACTCTTTCCTCGTATCATGAGTTTGGGTTGCCTGTGGTTCAACTTTACTTTTGAGCGAAATATGACAATAATAGCTTAATTGGAACAGTGAGTGGTCGCGTGGTTTTTTAAGGCGATTGCAGAAATAGCGAAGACTACGTCAATTTTGCAAAAAGAGAAGTTACATTAAGATCAAGCTAAACTTGCAGTCACTCATCCCTGCACTCATACATCGAGTGTGGCAACGTGCTTCGATTACCGGTTATAACAAACATCAAAATGGAGCCGGTTTGCTTCAGTCAATAAAACAAATTTTCTCAGACACAACTTGTTAAAAAATCTAAGATTAAATTAAGCCACAAATATTAAAGAAACAACCACTCCGAAACAAGGTACAGTGACTGTACACGCGCCGCACATCTCCTTTCGATTCTCTCGAATGACGCGAAAGAATCGAACCTCTTGGGTCGCATTGAATGCTGTGTTGTGTTGTGATTTCGCCCCATGTAAGGGAATCCGGAATCCAGGAAAATTTTGCTTATGGAATCTGGAATCCTGGGCTTTGGAATCCGCAATACAGCTCAAGGAATCCGGAATCCCAATAACGAGTGGAATCCAGAATCCAAGACTGTCCTGAATTTCCTTACATGGGGTGATGTGATTGCTTCGGTACAGTCCGGTACGGAAACAGTCTCATCGAGGCAAAGATAGCCAATCAGAGAGCCACTTTGGAATGGTGGTGGTCAATTTCGCATTTACAGGGCAGTACTTACAAATAAACTACAGAGTACAGCAGTGCTAATTCCATATATCTCTTAGCATAATTTATACTGATTAATTTTTGCATTTCTTTGCTTTCTTTAGGTTTGGATAAAACTAATTTATATCTTTGGAGATGGAAGGCAAGATTCGTATATTATGTATCTGTCTGGATTTGTTAAAACGTGGCTAAAGAACTTTCAAGTGCATTTTAACTATTTGACATCTAAGTGGAATGGGAAGCAGTTAAACTCACTAGCTGAAGCTAAACAATGATAGCAGTATTGCTGGCAACAGATCGACGGTAAAGTTCTCTCGCAGAAGTAACAGCATTTTGCGATGAATGAAACGTCCAAAAATTGTAATCTTTTAGTCAGTCAAACCGTGAGGCCCATACATAGCTCAGTGTTGGCCGAAAACAGATTAAGAATCCAGAATCCTTGAGCACAGAGTAGGCTTTCTAAGACAAAATCACCTAAACACTCACAAAGCGTTTTATGCTTGACACAAAGTATTCTAGTAACACGAGCTCAACCGCACATACCTGAGATTTGTCTTTCAACACTTTCGGTAAATCACACAATAAATGACTTTCGCGGCAATCACAACACTTCCCAAAACCACTCACAATATTTTCACACTTAACACGGGCGAAACATCGTCAAATTACTCCGTAACACTTTGACTCGCTTTCTCCACATAAATCGTCACATGGAACTTTTCTAGACTCACTGACAGTCGATTTATTCAAGATCCCGGATGTAAACCAACGGTTGAAAAGGAGACATACAGCCCCCGCCTTCGACACAATTTTTTACTGAGTCTTTGGCCTGGTCAGAAATCAGCATGAATTTCCATCTTGTCGAATAGATTTCAACTCTAAAACCTATTTTGTGAGGCCAAAGACTTGTTACTGCCAACAACAAAGCTCGCAATATCCAATCTTTCAGTCTCAAGCCCGGGATCAGTCTTTCACCCGTGTAGCCCGAAATGAGACGAAATACCAGAAGATATTGGACACAGCAGACTTTGCCAGACGTGAGAATTGTTCCTTAATAAGGCTTATTAATGCCTTTCGGAAAACTTTGCTCAAGGCAGCCAAAAACGGACAACCCACTATGAGAGCCGAGTTCAGTCTAATACGCGCGCTGATTTCAAACTGACATACAGAGAGAATTATAGGAAATTCTGAAAAACATTTTTTTTTGGGGGGGGGGGGGGGGGGAGCGGGGCAATAGGTTAATAGCCAGTGAGAAAATCATCGAAGTCTATCTACTGTGGCCTTTCCGGTACCGATTAAATAAATACAAAGTAGCTGTAAAAAAAAAATGCTCCACTACAAGACTCAGTCAGAGGGTATATAAGAGAGATTTCTGTAGCCATGTTTTTCAAATCCAGACAGATATATATACATATATATTGCTTGGTGTCTTATTTTCTAATTGGTATATGTCTCAGATAAAGTAGGAACTTGTTGTCATTTGGATAAAATTCCTTCAATCTGCATATCCAGATAAAGGTTTTAGCTATAAGGCAACAGAAAATTAAATGGAGCTTAAAGGAAGAGCTGTCTGGAGTAAGGACCAAAACGGTGGTCATGTCTAAGTAATTGCCTGGTTAGAGGATCTGGCACGACTGAAGCCATAACGAGAAGTCATCCCAAAAATTTTCGGTTTTTTGGCATTTCCAAAATAGATGCGTCAAATCCTCTTTCTCGTCGCAGCAAAAAGTACGCTTTCCGTCCTCTGTAACTCCTATTTTTGCAGATAGCTGTTAGTTGGTAAACGTCTTTGTAAAAATCTGAAATTAAAATTAGTTTTCAGATCGTTGTACAAGAGTTTGCTGCTTGAAAAATGTTTCTCGAGTTAACATTTTCATCGGTTGAAGAGCAGATGTCTTTATGCCATTTGTTGTTTGAAAACAATTCAAGATGATTTTTGGCTTTTGAAAAATGTGTTGAAAGAACTTTCATGCTGCTGGTGTGTTCCCGGGATTTGTCGTTGCAAAGCCGGATTTCAAGGCTGAGACTATTCCGAAAAACATTAAGGGTCTTACTCGAATATCATATCTATTCTGAATTAATGGTCGAGGGAAAGGAAATTGAGAGAATTAATTATCGTCCATTAGCTATGGATGTTTAACTTTTTGTATTATTGATGGTAGGCCAATCATTGCAGAAAACCGGTGCTTATCAATGAATTTTGTAACAGAGGTAAGGATGAGAAAATGATGTAGGGAACTTGAACACAAGACAACGATTTTCTTTTTCTAATATTTAGTAGAAACTTTTCGAATTTAAACCCAGAATAATTCACCTTCATTTGGCGAATTGACCGAAATGGGATAAGGGTGATAAAGTTAGGTGAATGCACTTTTGTTTAGTCTTCTTCGTGGTAATATTATTTTCTACTTCAAATACTTCCTTGAACAATTTTACTTGCTTATAATGCCCAGTTTTAGAAAAACCAAACCACTTACCCCAAGAGAGGCTGGTGTAACCTCCAAAAATGTATTTTCGGCCGACTCTTATGATTGTTACAGTTGGTCCTTTGTTGTCACATCCGCTGTGAAAAGTACTGGCAGCCCAGCCGTCCACGGACGCCCGCCAACATCGCTTCCATCGTGAAAATTTGCTCTGAGCAACTGGTTTGAGCCAGGTGCTTAAATATTGCAAGTAGTTAGCATCATTCCCCACAATAGTAGACTGTTGCAAACCCCCTACAAAAATTAGAGACAAGGTTATCACTAATTTATTTACTTACCAATTCTTGGTAGGATCACCGCAACAGCGCGTGGCGCTTATTAACGAAGACCCATAACAGTCCCGCCCACCATGGGAGATAGACCACAACACCGGAGAGTGCGTCCCCTACTCTTTACGAACAGATTGTGGGTTCTTTAAAACGGTTAGGAGACGGGGCCTACGGTTTATCGTCCTTGCCTGAGAAGACAACAAAGTTTAACCATTTGCAGATGTCTTTTCAAAGGAAACAATTTATCCTCTGAGTCAGTGATTTAAAGACCCTGAGTTGGTGGCCTCGAACGGACCCAGGAATTTAAAAACTCTTTTTCAATGCGAATCGGATTCTTACCTTGCGAGGCAAATTATCAATTTTCGAATGACTTCCCTCACAACAAGAGTCTAAAACTAGGGGTAATAATAAGGCTGAATATGTAGGCCGCGTTGCCGGCGCTTGGAAGTAGTGGGCACAAGAAAAAACGGGCGCGCGAATGTGTCTCCCGCGCGCGCGCCCGTTCTCTCTTTCGCCCACTACTTACAAGCGCATGCTACGCAGGCTACCGAATATGCAAAATATCAACCAGGCCACCGAATTAAACTGCGAACTTTAGACTCGTAAGAAGGAGGAGGATACCATGTCGCCTGCGCAGCTACTCTTCTCCATAGCGTGTCGTTTAGAATGGGACTTTGGGAAATCATAAAAAGACACTCGAGAATTTAGACGTTGCATGTAAGCAGTAGAAGCTACTGAATGATGGCCATTGAAAACATAAGAACTCCGCAATAAAAGTGAGTGATACAAGCACGCCGCGTATAGCCCGTTGCTATCCTATACCTATTTGTACATGGTGGGTTTCTTGTATAACGCTATTAATTATTCGCAATTAATAGCCTGCTCAGTCTTTTCGGTGTTTCGTATACACGCCCCACCCATTTCTCTGCATTGAAGAACTCTCTCTTTACCAGGAGCTCCCCGCTCCTACCGCCTCCGGCTGGGTCTCCCATATATTATTGGAATTATGGGCATTGTTTGCTTATGGCTACAGTGAGAATAGATTACTATATAAATCAACTTGCTGTTAACCATTAACACGGAGTGCTGCAATTTTATATCTGATCATACTTGCGTAATTGAGCTCGCACTCAAAGCCGTCTCCAAAGTAGCCTTGATCACAAGTGCAATTAAATGAACCACGATAATTTGTGCAGCTGGCGACCTGATCGCAGTAATACTTGTCCCTACTGCATTCATTCAGATCTGTTCAAAATAAAAATAAAAAACTATAGATTTATCACGATTAACACACCAAAATGCGTTTTGTTAGGTAGACTTTTCTTCTATATTGTACATTCCTAAACTTATACCTCACAACTTACCTTTCTTACAAGTATACTGATGACAGTCACTGCATTTCACGTCATTCCATTCATATTTATATTCAACACCAAGTGTATGCACACAGTCTTCATCCCGAAAATTGTTCGGTTGGTTTTTAGCCCAAGCTGTAAAGTTCCCAGAACCACGATCTGCCCAAGTAAAGGAGCCCTCTGTAAAAATATCATTCAGTCCCAGCCAGGATTTTGCTCCATTGTGTAGATGCTGTAAAAACACATTTTCTTCGTTATTTTGGACATTAACAAGAACCGAGTTTTCTTGTCGGCATTTATCCAGTGCTGTGGTCCAATTTTGACAAGTCTTACTTGTGAAATAGCAAAAGCTGTTGAAATAGTTCCAGCCAGGTTCACAGATGTCTGCGAAATACAGATAAACGTAAGCGTCAAAAATATATACATTCAAATAAACTGCCCGATTGATAAATCCTTAGCAGCATCTCATTCGCAGTACTGTTGGGAGCGTGATGAGAAAATGTTTTCCGAAGCTTAATGGTTTCAAGGTACTAGTAAGATATTATTGGACAGAAGACTAGCGACAGGGATATACCACTCGCATAGAGATAAAATATATCGAACTTTTATGCACAGACTGTACTATTTTAAAGAAACACAAAATTTAAACGATTGTTTTAAGCATGGTGCTTTTAATTTATAGCAAGGTCTTTTATGCTCGTTATTTATCCTTTAAGAAAACTTTTAATTAAACGGTGAAATTCTTCGAGGGGTAGGAAAATTATAACTTGAAAGAATTTCAAGAATCCTTTTTATGTCAACGGGTACACTCTCTTGACTCACTTGCAAAACCATCAATTTGAATTGTGTTATTAGTTTAGGGCATTTCCAAAGTATTTCCAGATGAATACGGTAACAAATAATGTTTCGTTTTTCATTTGCTAAAAACAACTTCATAAATAAACTCAGTAGTATTACAGACCTGTGAGCACGGCATAACAGACGGACAAGGGGTCATATCTATTCGCGTATAATTCCTTGACACAGGCTCTGAATCCAGAGGTATTCATGTTCTGAGAAAAAATAATAAGCACTCAACATAGTTTAATACAGCTAAAATTGTAGTCATAAACAACTGAATTAATAGGAAGAGAAGAGCAGAATATTTTTAAAACGTTCTCCTTCGTCTTCTTATGTAACATAGAGATGCGAAGATTCGCCGTAAATTAACACTGTGGTTTGATGAAAGTGATTAAAGAGCGCTAGTAAATCAAAAGAAGCTTTAGAAATAACAAAGGTATAAAAAAAATATATGGTGAATTAACGTTGACTTCGAAATTTTATCGAAAATATCCTTTTTACCCTAATAAGGGGCACGGCAGTGGCACAAATGAGCTATGAGGCCCAGAAGGACAGAGCTAAATACCCCTGTTGATGAAGAAAGCAGACAAATGTTAGTAGCAAAGTTTCCTGCCCAGGAAACAGCTCTAAAGAAACGTTTAAACCCGCACAATCAGATCTGAAGTTCGAGACCACCGCGCGCGGCCCCTGCTGATAATTTAAACATATAATTATTTTGTACCGACACCATAATCGTATTCGATTATTATTGGCAACTTCACTCGACACATTTTTGCGCCACACCTATTATTGACCTATACGTCGCCTCAAGCAAGCGTGTGTCTCTGTTCAGTTATATCTTTCGTCGAGTTTTGGTTTGAAGTTTGTTTGCCTTGATACATTCCCACAATCCTCCCAAATAACGGGAAATTTTACCTCGATCCAAGTTGTAATTCCGTTGTGAATCGGTGCTGAATTCCCAGATACCGTCGTGCTGTGATTGGCTGAGAGAAGAACTGTCGGAGTCGAGTTATAAGCTCTCGTGAATGAAACGAACTGCCATGGAAGAGAAACGTAAAACGTTTAACACTGTTCCCTAATCACTAAAAGCTTCAGTTCCCGTCAATGTGTTTATTTTTGAAGTCCCAATTGAACAAGCAATATTTTAACGGAACAAACTGCCATTTCGATATTTTGATATGTCTTATAACAATATAATAAGACATGAGAAATTTATTTAAGTGTCAAACGTATTTAGCTAACTGGGGACACTTATATAAAATTACATCATAATAATGATAATAGCGGAGCTCCACGCGCGCGCGAAGCGCGCGCGTGGGCGGAGCCCCATTGCTAACTAAATCTACCCATCCCAGAAAATTCGGTAATCACGTGACCGTACACCGACCGCCGACCGCCGACCGACCGTCCGTCCGCACCACAGGAAAACCAATGTTTACTCTCACATTTTAACTAGTTTGGGAGCCCAAGAGAAAACTAATTTCACATCAATGTTGTGATCAATTGACAGCTGTCAAAACAGGACATCCGCTGACCAGTATCACCTGACCGTACCGCGGGCCCAAGTGTTTACCCATCGAGGTCGAGTATTTTTTAAAGTTATCCGCTGATTAATTACCAGTTTGAAATGATCGCAGGCTCAAGTTTATTTTTTCCAAGGATTCATATCAAATATGTTGTGTTTATGTCACTATGGCCCCGCACTATTAGAATTTTGATTTCAAACTGACTTCGGAAGCGAAAATTCAGCCAGTTTTTTTAAAAGTACAGGCGGGGAAGACCTTATCTTACCATGGTCACGCGTTGGTCACGCTCTACGTCCAATTTTTATACTCTGATTGGTCAAAATTTGACAGGTGAGTTCATGCGAAAAAATTATGCAGCATCTTGAAAATTGTTTACTTTGACAGCTGAAGCTGAAGAGTTTTGTGTCAACTTGTGATGTTTTTAACTGTCTTTTTCTTCTGGATGTACAAAATGAAATACAGCTGCTATCAAGAGTCTTCTGTTATTCATGGCTGGTTTGTTTACTGGGTTTTTGGTTGAGGAACGCGTCGCTTGTCAAAATTTGGTAATTCGATTTCGGATGGCATCGTTTTCGTTTTTCACCTTGCTTAATGCGTAAGAGGGTTTAAAAGTCTCAAGCAACTGTGACCTTCCTTGATAGCTTTCAGGAACTGAATCTCGAATGGTAAGCCTGAGTAACTATTGTATTTGATGTTTGTTTTTGTTATATCTAATTTCATGAAGTCTTGCACATTCACGCTGACAGTTTATGCGGCAAGTTTATGCACGTTTGTAGCCGTAGTTTGAGTCAATGATCTGACCTAGTATCAGGTTTGAACGGTTTGATATAAGCTTACAGAACTTTAAAAAGCCTTCAGATATATTTGCTCACCACAGATAGAAAGAAAACGTTCCGAAGAATATTTAGTTATAAATTTGGCTGTAGAAAGAAAACTTTGAGCGATTTTCTTGCTTCGAGGAGTTCACCTTGGAAAACAGTAAACACCCGCGCCGTTAAGCCGGCTTATAAAGCTTCACCCCGAGACTCAGGATTTTTAGAGACACTTTAATACTTGTCTTCATGAATGAAAATTGTTATCTCTGTAAATGTTTCACCGAATTATATTTCTTTTTTTGATTGTTAGTAGTCTCTCTTGCAATTTTAATCGCTTGTCTGTGCCGTTTGTTTTCATCGTTCATGAACATCGCTTGCAGGAGTACTCAAAAATGTCGCGCGTATCAAACGCTTTATAAGATTACACATCGTTATAACTGAAACCATTAAATAACAAAAAATAATAATAATAAATTCGCTATTATGTTGAAGCTTAACTCTATTAAAGTTTATTCAAACACTCGACCACACTGACAGCTCGCACTATAGAAACGAGAACCGGCTGCCCATATGGGTGATTTTGGAAATTTTTGAACGGTTTCGCTTTACGATTGATCGTCCTGAATATTGACTGAGTGCAATTTGTCTTGAAAAACTGTGAAATACTGCATTCTGTCCGAGGTCTGTATGATAAATAATACTGTTTCACCTCAAAGGTGATGTATAAAAATTATAAAAGGTTGGTTTAAACACCCCCAGATTTGTTGGCAAGAATTTGTAAAGTAAACCTGTCGAACGCAAAAAAATTCGGCGTGATTTGTTTTCCAAGAATTTGTTTTCGAGGCCTAATCTACTCTGATCTTGAATGTGATCGAAGATGTTTGCTATTTTTTGGGTGTACATATAAGGTTATCAATTCGATGTAAGATGTTTCACTCTAAAATAATTTAGCCTTTCCCTCAAACGTCACATGAATGTGCCCTTAAGTTAAATGATTTGTAGATTAAAAGTTTATTTTTTGATTTAAATTATAAATTTATTAATTGGAGCTTCGCTTTTAGCCCTGGCTAAATCTATATATTAATAATAATAATAATCTATGATAATACCAATTATAATGATATATCCTAATTGGGCACACTAATCTAAAATACATACTAATTCATAATAATGCATAGATTTATTAAAATCATAAAAATCTTAAAATCATAAAATTAGGATCTGCAAAGGTCACAATATTCACAGTTATTTTCTACTAAATTTGATCAGAAGATTACATTATTATTCTGTTCTTGTTACAGGCCTCCGGATTCAGACCCTAGTTGGGTATATTTATTTAACATCTTTCTAGATCAAGTTTGCGATCAGTTTCAAAATATGGTAATTTGTGGTGACATTAACTTGCCGAACATCTCCTGGAACTCCGTGGATAGCGCTTCAGGTGCTAACGAACTGCCATTTATAGAGGCGTTACATGACCACTTCTTGACGCAAATTAACCACACACCGACTCGCGGTAGTAACATTCTTGATCTAGTGATAAGAAGTTCATCAGACACACTAAAGTGACCGAGGTGTTGTCACCTGATAAAGCCGGTATTTTTACAGATCATTGTGTCGTCCTGTTTAAGTACAATTCTTTTGTTAATGCGTCCTCACACCCGCGCAAATATGTCTACGACTACGCAATTGGCGATTTTGAAGGTTTGCGTGAAGCTCTCTCGGCAATCAATCTCTCTTCTATTGTGGGCCATAACATTATAGATGATGACGGGCGGTGCTGGAAGGACTTATTACTAGCTGCTGTCAAGGACTTCGTGGCATCGAAGAGACCGAAAGGCTGTAACTCGGTTCCTTGGATAGATAGTAACATTTTAAACCTAATCAAGAAAAAGAACTCAGTTCACCAAAAACTTAAGTCACATCCGAACGCCGGCCTGAGGGAAAAGCCGTGATCACTTTTACGACTCCATTGACACTGGCTTAAGATTCAATCCCAAGCGCTTATGGTGAATTTGAAGCTTAACTCTAAATCTCATCCCACCCCAGGCAATGTCTCCATGGTAACCCTCCCAGACTCTTCCGCTGACCAGTCACAAAACCATTCAAGAGTAAGTGCTGGTACACCTGCGGGAATAGCTGACCTGTTTAACAGTTTTTTTGCCTCTGTATTTACTATCGACAGCGCAGTGGAGAAGACAGCGTGCATACGTTCGGACACTGTTATATCCGATCTAACTCTCAATGAGTTTACGGTTGTAGCTGCAATCAAAGCATTAGAAGTCGGGAAAGCCACTGGGCTGGACGAAATCCCTGCTAAATTGCTCAAAGAGACTGCCTCGTGATTGCTCCTTCCTTGTGTAAGATCTTCAACAAATCACTGCAACTAGGGTCTCTCCCGAGTGACTGGAAACTAGCTAAAGTCGTGCCTGTCCACAAAAAGGGTGCGAAAGACCACGTTGAAATTCATCGCCCCATCTCTCTATTCCCAATAGTGTCCCAGGTCTTTGAGCGCTGTGTGTTGAATAGCATTAAGGACCACCTGTACCATGTAATTTAACCTAAACAACATGGTTTTTGTACTGGACGATCGTGCGTCACCAACCTGCTTGAGGCTTTTGACCACATTGGTTCACTTTTAGATAGTGGCAACCAGGTTGACACCATCTACCTTGATATGTCAAAAGCTTTTGACAAAGTCAGTCACAGGCGCCTCGTCCATAAGCTAATCCAGGCCGGTTTCGGTTGCAACTTGCCTAACTGGTTCTGCTCTTACATGTCAGGTCGACGCCAACGCGTTACGGTACTCGGCGCCACTTCAGAGGATCTTCTTGTTACCTCTAGAGTACCTCAGGGTTCCATACTAGGACCAGCCCTCTTCCTCTTATACGTCAACGACTTTCCCGAAGTCATCAGTTTTAGCAGTCGAGTATTGATGTTCGCTGACGACACAAAAATATTCAGCGAGATAAAGACTTTGGGGGTTGCCTCTTCTCTCCAGAAAGACTTTGGTAAGCTTGCAACTAGGTCGCAATCATCCGGTCTCCTTTTAACGAAGCTAAGTATAAGGCCCAGCACATAACAAGGAAAACAAAGCCGATCTTATCCTCTTATAAACTCAACAACACCGCACTTGAATTATATGCTGCAGAAAAAGATCTGGGCGTATGGATTAGTCAGGATCTGACATGGTACAAACAAGTAAAAGAACAATCTTCGCGTGCTTATAAACTACTTGGATACTTAAAGAGGAACACGAGGTTCATACTTAGAACCGACGTAAGACGAACGCTATACCTAGCCCTAGGTAGGCCACTTTTGGGAGACGCCACCCACATTTGGGCCCCGCAGTCCATCGAGCTCATTATCAAGCTCGAGCGTATCCAAAGACGCGCGACTAAGTTTATGTTAAAACTGCCTTATTCTTCTAATACAATTTATAAGTCTCGTTTACAAACTCTAAACCTAATACCTATTTGTTACTGGCATGAACTTTTAGATCTAACCTTTTTTTTTAATTGACGCACTGTCTTGTTAACGTGAACTCCTCGGTCCTACCTGAAGTTCGCAAATACGGTAGACGCAATAGATCCTCAACCAGCAATGTTAATACATACATAATTAAGAAATGTAAAACTACTACGTACCAGAAATCCTTTCTCATTAGAGCTAATGGAATTTGGAATTGTTCAGTGGATGAACTAGATTTGAGCTCATCGACCTTAGCTTCCTTTAAATCGGTTATTTTTAATTATTATAAGTCCGCGTTAGCTGTTTCTTATGACTGTGAAGACCCACGTTCGTTCAAGTCTATCTGTTTAAAATGTAACAGTGCTCGTCCCTTGTCTTGTCCAATAACTTGTTGTTTGTAGCTGTAGTTTTTCTTGTATCGCTGTATTTTTTAATATTTCTTGTTTTTATTTTTTTATTAGTATCCGGGCCCACTGTAATTGGCAACAGCTGTTGTGGTGTCCCTGCCAACATTTTTCAGTTTGTTTGTTTGTTTGTTTGTTTTATGGGGGGGGGGGGGCGAAGTTAATAAAATAAAATAAAATAAAATAATAAAATAACAGAAATATCTAAATTTCTGATAGCGTTCTTGAAAGAGTGAAGACTAGGTGATTGCTTGACCTTGTTGTTTAGTCTCTTCCATAGTAAAGGTCCAAAGTTACGAAATTAATTTTTGCCGTGGGTTACAGAATTGAATCTAGTAGGTAAATGAAAGTCCTTGTTTGGCAGAGAATGCCTCGAATTATTTAAATTAAAAAGTTCTGCTTCGTCGGTAGGGGCGAGGTTGTTCTTGACTTTGTACATAAGTATTGCTATATCCTGCAATCTACGATTTTGCAACGTGGGTAGTCCTGATATTTTAGTAGTGTCTGGTAAGAGGCAGACTTAGTTCTGTATACCGTTCTTACAGCACGTTCTTGAAGGCGTTCTATTTTCCTGCAGTTGGAGGCCTTACATAACTGTCAGTAGGTAAGGTAAGGCAGGATGGAAGACTTATAGCTGAGCAGGGAACAAGATTGCGCAAGCGCATTAATTAGGATCCCCAATTTCTTAATGACTTTCTTACACAGTTCGCTAATATGACCACTGAAATTCATACTGCAATCAATGTGGACGCCAAGTAGTTTGATGTAATCTGTGTTTGTAATGACCCTACCATCTATCCATATATCAGTGTATTAGCCTTCAATAAAAATATTTCTAGGATAAAGGATCATCGCCTGGAATTTGTCAGCATTTGCGACTAGAAAGTTATCACGATACCAAGACGCCGGAAGTTGACCTTCCTGCTCTAAGGCTTCCCTTACAGCCGTAAAATTAGTTCCCGAGGTGTACAGCTGTTGGTCGTCCACATACATCGGGAGTTTAGCGGTAGTTATGGAGCCGGGCAGGTCATTCTGAAATAAGTTCCAGAGCAAGGGGTTGAAGGAAGACCCCTGAGGACACGCTCTGCTCATTTGGTACCAGTTGGTTTCCGTATTTCCCAATCTTACTCTCTTTTGGCGGTTGTTAAAGAGTGATCGCATGAGGTCTAACGCTGAGGACTCAAAACCGTATGCTTCAAGCTTCGTTAGTATCGGCGAGTGGCTGAGAGAGTCAAACGCTTTACTCATATCAGTCGATAGAATACATACTAGCTCTTAATTTCTGTCTCTTGCTAGCTTCCAATCCTCGTTTAGACGTAGTAGAGTGCATGGTCTCACAGATGTGTCCCTTTTTGTAAGCAGTGCTTCGTGTAGAAAAGATGCGGTCGAGTTTCACAGTCACTTGTTTCGGTGCAGTTGCTCAAACACTTTCTCGATGGTTAAGAGGAACGTTGTCGGTCTTTACTTCTTGACTTCTTGTCTTACAGTATTGTTTAGTGGACCAGCTTCTTTACCTTTCTAGTCAATTTGATCTCTATTGCGTAAAGTGTATATGACTAAAAGTGTTTTGAAAATATAAACAGTGATTTAAGTAAGCGATATACTTGTGAGGGAAAATGCTGTGAACAGCATGCTACTCAGTGCTTTCGCAAAGAATTCTTTTCTCACCTGGCAATAAGCATTGTTCATTTTATCCAAAGGTGGGTTCGTATTTGGAAAACTTATGACACCATGTTCAGTGAAAAGAGGCTTGTGCAGTTTGGAGAAGGCAAACCAGTTCTGTGAAAAGAGATAAAAACAAAAGTCATGATGCCACCCATCTTGTGACAGAATCGTATTACACCAACAAAAAATTTAAATAAACTCATCATTTTTAGGCTCCTTTGAATCTAAGTATTTTGAACTCTATGAAGTTGTGACCTAACAAAGAGCGCAAAGAGTCAAGAAAAGGATGCAAATCCACATTTTTTAAGACACCAGGCGAATCACGTAAGAGCGTGAAGGGAGACATGGGGACAAGGAAGACCGATTTGTGTGCTATTTAAAATTCACCTCCCGTAATGCTATTGAATTCATTTCTTCTTCTTCTTCTTCTTCTTCTTCTTCTTCTTCTTCTTCTTCTTCTTCTTCTTCTTCTTCTTCTTCTTCTTCTTCTTCTTCCTCTTCTTCTTCTTCTTACTATTATTATTATTATTATTATTATTATTATTATTTCCGTTTCTTTTTATGTTTTTCTTTCTGCATTTCCTTTCGTTTGACTGATCATCACTCGCGATCGCCCGGACAATCTTTACTTAGCAATGCTTTTTCCTCTTAACGCTATTATTTTTATCAAGACCAGCATTCCTCACGAATTTTGTGGACAGTCGCGTTCCAGTTTTTTTAAAATCTGACTAAGAACGTACCACAGTGATATCTTGGTGTCTACCGTCAAAGTTTTGCATTTCACGAAGACAGACTTTAACTGAGTCTTTTGTTACGTCTTCAATCCAAATGAGAGCAGCATCATACTCTTTACCAGTCCTCAGGTGCTCTGACGTCACAAGGACTATTGGCGCCTCGGCAAACTTGCCCTGAAGAAAAAGCAATAACAACAATCGAAACAGCTTCTTTTTTTTTTTAATATTGCTGCAAAACTACTTGAAACTAACCACTAAGTAAGTTCCCATTCTTACTTGTTACCTAATGTTGTTTTCTTAACTAAGTCGCTAAGTCGGTCACAACTTTTTATAGGATCTAGCAATCATCTCCCCAGTTACCTCGTAATGATCGATTATTTTTTGTTAACTTTGCGTCTTATTTTTCTAGTTCAAGGAAAGTTTTAATATGTTCTTTAACTTAAGATGTGAATTCTTGTCTTTTCACATTGAGTTAATTCAATAGATAAACAAGTATTTTTGTGTTTTTTTTTTGTTGTTGTTGTTTTGTTTTTGTTTTTTTGTTATAAGCTGCTTCCTTGTATCAGATTAGAGCTTCATTTTGTTGAAATGGATGTTAAGGAGGTCTCTCCTTCACAGTTTCGCTCTTGACGTTTTTCTTCTTTTGTTACGCAGACAAGTCGTGATTAAATCTGTCATGTTTTGGCTTAGGGTCACAAGACTCAATTTTCCAATTATTTAATATTGGTCATGGAGACTTTAGTTGAATTTGCAACAACTATTTAATTTAATATGTACATTCCCATCTCACCGTAGGAAAGGTTACATCTGCGCAGTTGGTACCAGACTACCATTTCTGCAACTCAACCGTTCCCGTCAATCCTTCGGGTGGTGCTCCTTGATAAGCTACCCAATCAATGGTGGCAAATGGATTCGCGCCTTCTTCTTTCCTCCCGGTTTGCATGACACAGACGGTGAAGTTTTTTGTGTTGATACTTTCTGTCCATGAAGTAACAGCGTCGTGGACTGTCACAGAGTCATTCAGCTTCATGTGATTGACGGTTATTTGAACATGAACTTGTTTATCGGGATAAAACCGGTATGGAGGAAATGTGACTGTCTGACAGTTTGAATCTGACCATTTTGGAACCTGTAGTAGATCTACACGGCCCCGAACAATTGGAAAACCTGTTTTGTAATAAATTAAGTACTTTATAAGGAAGCATCACTGTGCTCTTTAAGCATTATCGCTTAGGTAGCTTCCCTAGCTTGCGTTGTAGTGCAACTCTAAGTGGTGAAGGGTGGTGATAAAAAAAGCGATGAAATGGAACTAAAACTAGGCTATAACTTGTAATGTCGGCTGCCTTTCAACAACGAAATGTATAGTGGCTGCTTGTTATTGCATGCTGGTTTCAGTGCCCAAGATAAACATATGCCAGTAAATTGGATGCGCGAGTCACTGCGGGAAATATTTAATTTTCAGCAAATTTACTCAGTGCTAATAAGGTGCAAAAAAGTGCAAAAGAGGATGAAATCAAGGCAAAGATAGTAAATACTGCATCACCCCTCAAATACGCAACTCCGTGTAAACTGGTATGTAAATGTAAAATTACCATTATCTTTGATTTCCTACTCTTTTGTCCTTTTTTGCACCATACCGTAAAATTCCGAAAATAAGCCCCTCCATGTATAAGACCATCCAAATATAAGCCCCCCCAAAGCGGTAACGAGAAATACCCTCCGTTAAATCGCCCCTCCAAATATAAGCCCCCCGGCCTGTACTTAGGAAATTGCCCTCAAATGCAAAGTTAAAAAAAACCAAAAACGGTAAATTTACTTCCAACTATAAGGCTAGCCCATTCGATTTTGAAACTCAAATTTCCCTCCGTAGATAAGCCCCTCCGAATATAAGCCCCTCCAAAAATAAGCCCCTCAAAAAGGCCCTTTGAAAAATATAAGCCCCGGGGCTTATTTTCGGAATTTTACGGTATTTGCCCAGAGCAAATTTGTGTAATCTAATTTTATGCGGTAAAAACTAGATTGCAAGACAAAAGAGAACAAAAGATTTTACACAGATCAAACATCGGCTATAGTCTGGGCTGCTATATGTTTGTTTGCCAAAGTAGAGAGACGAAGTAGCTTGTTACAGCTGTCTATTGTCGTTTAGCCTGCTTGAGGAGCTAAAAGCGAGCTTAAAAGTAACGAAAAGTTATAACCATCGTAGCTAGAAGCTAATACAATTTTGAGCCAACACCTATAATTCTAAGCGATCGAGAGCTTAACTGCCAGACTTTTTATGTGGTATATACAGCCAAAAAAAAATCGTTGAAATTATTTTTCCTTACCTTCACAGCTTCCTGGATGATAGACCAGATTATTTTCAAGTCCTCTGCAATAGCTTAACTTATGCCAGCACCGGTTGTCGTAAGTTGTTCCGTTTGCAGTGCACACTGGGTCTTTATATGAAGGGCATTGGTCATCGCACTCACACCGAGCGTCATGCGCACTGTAGGTCCTGCAAACTCCAAATCGTGGGCAATGCACATTAAGGCAAGGATTAAGATCTGCACCAAGAAAAACATAACATAATAGTGAGTAGTGATTCATTTGGAAAATAACATAAATGTCTAATATATTTTTCATATTTTAATTAAAATTAAGTTACTGTTCAGTAGTAGTAACATGTTTGCTTGTAGGTACCTCAACTAATGTTTTTTTTTTGTTTTTTGTTTTTTTTTTTTATCTTTAGTAGACCTTATTAACGATACCCGCCATCTCTGCACGCGCTTAAGGACTGATGGAATAAATTAAAGCAATGTTACGTGGTGTCTCAGAGGGCAAGCAAGAGATAAAATCAGTAAATACAAGAATGCAGTCGAGTTTGTTTTATCTACATAATAGAAAATTAAGACGTTTTGACCTTAAAAACGAAAATTGCAAAATATGGGTGGAAGTGATTTTGAATACAGTACGCGACAGTAGAAATCTTCACAGCAAGGAATTGTGACGTAAAACTTGTCGAAGTTTACATTTTGCATTTTGCATGACTAAAATCGTCGTCTTATTTTTGAGGGAATAAACAAACCCGACCGCGATTACCCGATTACTAGTATTGGCAATTTTATTACTTGTGTACCCTCTAATTGCTCTTATCCCATCAACGATCAATCTTAAAGTTCGTGCAAAGATAGAGTGTAACATGAATAAGGTATACGTATATCAGTGTTTGTACTCCAGTGTTTAATTATATCATGAAATAGATTCCTACATATAAGAACTTCTAAAAGATATCAATAAAAATAATAGTAATAATGATTATAAAAATAACAATAGTTCTTACTAGAAATAGTGATCATTACAATAGGAAAATTATAAACAACCTCCAGTAACAGCGTAGCTGACAATCAAGGGATCATGACTCGATCCTAATCCACTGAGGTCTTTAACGCAGACCTTCATAGATTCTAATCCAACTTCCTACAGCAAAATGTAATAGCACTCATCAGTTACTAGAAAATCCATAATTTCTTCTTGGTTTCTACGACGATACCTTTAAGTCATGAAATTCATGGATCAGATCCAAATTATTGTTTTCTTATGGCTTTTTCACAGTTTTCACGGTCCTTTTACAAATTTACTAGAATAAACGGATTTCTTCTCTTCCCTGATTGAACAAGGGATATTTGCTTTTGGGTCTCAAAGGTGTCGTGAGAGTTCAACCAAACAATTGAATAGAATAATGTAGTAAAGCACTGAAAAAATCCCTGTTCATTATCATTAACCTTAAGTGACCATCAAGAATATAACCCAGAGAGCAAAGCCCCGTTTCTTGATGATGACGCCACTACTGGCTTTTCCGTGAAAAGACGTCTGAGGAGCGAGCGCAGAAATTGCGTACTGATGATGTGTCAATACGCAGATCTGGGCATGCAGTGCTTTTGATTGGTTAAAGAAAATTTCCCTTGCAGCATGACCAGTCAGAAGCAAAATCTCGATCTGGGAAGTACACGTCATCTGTATGGAATTTCTGCACTCTTCCACGGAGGTCTTTTCACGGGAAAGCCAGTAATTGCGTCGTAAAACGGGGTTTTCGGGGTTTTCCTCATTTTGTGGGAAAACTAGTGGTGGCGTCGCGCGAAATGTCGGGCGGGCTGTTTTCTCAGGTTAGAATAAAAAAGCAAACCTACCTCTAACCAGGATGATATTATATTATTTTCTGGCGGACGACTTCCCTTGACCTTAAGATTATACTCATGATTTACGGAAAGAATCACAACTGGCGATTTGTAAAAGGTCGTATTGAAAGGCACTTCCTGTAAATAGGTAAAAAAAGTCATGTAAGTTAGTAAATGGACGTAAACTTGCTCAGTTCTCCCTCTATTTTTGCCCATCGTCTGTAAAGTCCCCACTTCTAATATTCGCCCACTGTCTACAACGCGAAATTGAAGAGATTCGAAATATAAAATTCTCGCAAGGTCACGAAATTTAAGAATCGTGAAATATGCGCACATCAAAATCGCGAGATAAACATGTCGCGCTCATCTGGGAATTGCCATTTTAGATACAATGTCGATTACCATAGCCTGGTAAGCTTGGGTTTACTGTAGTTTAAGTTTTCTTTAGTGTGAATTTAACCACTAAAAAATCAGTGTTCTTTGGCTTGTGCTAAATGTTCCTGTTAAAACTAAAGTTTTCACCTGACAGAAGCCGTAGTTGTTTTTGGCCGATGGATTTCCACTGTTTGGAAAGATTTCTTCCCCAGTTATTGTGAAATTAAGTTGACTCCCATTTCCAGTGAATGCAAACCAGTCCTGCGGACAAGAAAATAATGTTGAATTTGCTACCCTTTTCTTTACAAGACGAGTTTCCTCAGGTTTCGAACCACCGGTTTCCTTTAACAAGAAATGACTGCATGAGACACGTGAGACACGATACTGACCTTAATTGCGTCAAAAACGTTCTGGTTAATTGGGTTTCCGGGCTGCGGAAGTGTGGCAAAGTCAAGTTTGTTTGTTTGTTTGTTTTCATCAATACTATAGTTTACTCGGACATTTTTCTTCACTTACCACAACTGCATCTTGGTGTTTTCCATCAAAGGGCAAGAATTCCCTTAAGCACACTTCAAATCCTCCAGAATTGACGTTTTCTAACCATAAGTACATAGCGTCATTTGGCTTTGTACTGCGAGTGTACTTAACAGAGACAAATACACGAGGCTTGAAAGCAAAGCTCTGCAAAAAAATGTTAGATAAAAAATATATGAAAAACTACTGACTGAAAAATAAACAAGCTTCTCGAAAGATAAATCAGCATGAACGTATCCAGGAGGTAGTCATCAGAGGCACTTAAATGAAATTAAGGATTTGTAAAAGGCTAAAGGGAGCAGATTAATTAAATCTACTTGTCTATTCCCATTAACTAAATTTTCTACCCCTTTTTCACCTCTTTCTACGAAGTGTTGAAAAGGTTGGTGAATGCATCTTATTTGGCCTATTACTTAATAAATAAAGTTACATACAACGTTCCTTTTCGGCTAACTTTGTTAAGTTTAATGCTACAAATTTAATATCATTAAAAAAGAGTCTTCTATTTTCCAAATTACCTTTAACACATCAATACATTCAAAACGGTCATGACAAGCATTATTAAATCACTACCTCCAAAGTAAACGTGAAAATGTCTTAATATCTAAAAGCGATGGAAAGAAAAGTTTGAAACTAAGCCCGAGAGAAAGCTTAAAAAGACTTTAATGTACTTTGCTATGTCCTTTTTACACCTTTATAACAAACTTAAATACTTGTTATCAATTATTGTTGTCTAACCTGAGAAAAGGCCACCTTCTCACACTTTGTTTCTGTTGTCCATGTTCCGCTAAAACTAACGCTTCCATGCTTTAACATAGGTTTGTCCTGGAATGCTACCCAGTTGATAATTCCAGTGTCATTTGTAGAACCTGTTGCACGCGAGCACAACTGAAATCCAGCTGTACTAATGGACTCTGCCCACCCGGCGGAAGGTGAATGAACTGCATCTGATGACTGATCTTCGTGGCTTAATGATACAAAGACTCGAACCTGAAATGCGTTTGGTAAAGATAAGCATCAATGAAAATTTGCAGGCAACAATTCAACCCTAGACTACGAGAAGTCTCTTTTTTTTCTTAATCCGTCGAGCAAAACACGCGAGAAACGCAACTGACCACGCGCGTGACTGAAAGGGCGAGACTGCAATCCTCGTTGCTCGCGCGCGTCTGGCGGCTTTGACGCTCGTGTATGCGTGCACTCCTCTCACTAAATCTGAAAAGAAAAAGAGTCTAATTCCACTCCAAATCGACCACATCCCGCCCACCCCCATTCCCTACCCCTTTCTAAGGGTTAAAGGTCTTCTAGCCTATTTTTATTGTCAGAATTCTCTAGCTTTTTTTTGCTTCGTATTGTTTTGTTTTCTCTGAAAACACACGCATCCTAGGGATTAGGGAGCACTTGAACATACCTATGCGCACTAAATTGTCTGAGGTCATAACGTTACAAAGGCCTCATTTTTTTAATTGGCAAATCAAAATTTGTTAAAAACATTAGTTTCTAAAGAAGCTTATTGTGGTCTGCTAGCAAAATAAAGTTGCCGCCAACCCTTAAGATTAGACTACTGTATTTCCTCAAAAAATAGCCTTTCCTCGATTAATTGCCCCTCAAATAACCGCTGCCTACCCCCACCCCTCTTGCTATCTTCTTCTTTCATCCCCTCCCCGTCAAGTTAAAAATTGGCACGTTGGATAACAAACAAAGCTGAAGTGGAATCTCATCCAGCAAAACTGATCAGTGACGATTCAAGCTCTAACGCAAAAGATATTAACATTGAAAAATAACCAAGGAACAGGATTGCTCCTGCCAATGCAAGGAACCATATTTGGAAAACTCATAAAACCCATGCTTAGTATATTTGATGTGTTTATTCTTCTATCATTATTTAATAGATAATAAAACAAAATATTTAGGGAACGACTTCTAGTGTGCAATATTTGAAATAATCGCCTTCCTCGAATAGTCGCTCGCGGCTATTATTGGGGGAAATACGGTAATTTTTAATTCCTTAGGTTTTACTTACGGTTCCAGATCCAGTAAACGTGTGTGGAAATACCACGTTAGTGCAGTGTGGCAGTGTACAATGTTGTGGAGCCTTGCATCCGCTGTTGCAATTCCATCCTTGACGTGTCTCTGGTGCGTTTAGTTTGCCTACCTGATAGGAAATGCCTGTAAAATAGAAAAAAAAAATGTCTCAATGTAGTGTAGGTATGGGATGGAACGAGACGGAGTGTTGCTTCAAACGAAATGAACAAAGAGAGGCTAAGGGTGTGTCTGTGTTTATTTGAAAGGCGAGGAGTCAAACTTTCGTGTGTTATTAAAACGTGAAGATAGGAAATTAATTCTTCTTCATTTAGTGAAGTTCAGTTTGAAAGACGTATCAGCAAAAGCTGTTCTTTTGCAAGAATATTATGAACTTTCTTTTCATCTACATAGCGCTGCAAAAATAACTTGGCCCACGGTTCATAAGTCTAGGAGGCAATAAGTGTCCTGTGGTGTTGTAGGGAACCGATATGTGAGCTTAAAAAACATAGCCTAGCGTTTTTTCACTTTACATTTCCAGGCCAGGCGTAAAATATTTGCCTTGTAGTTATGTGAAGAAAATTCTGGAAGAATAATTCTATATATACAGATATTTTTAATTTCAATTACTCAAGATGGTTTTCTGAAATTGTACTAAACAACTTGGCGAATGGCATATCAGTTCGATACAAGCGCATTCTCGTGTTGGAGGTAAATATCTTTATGCAAATTTTCATATCATCTAATTTTTATATTGTTTTTGCTTGCTTTTATCATCGTGTTTCAATGTTTCTCTCTTGATTTGGACGTATTTAATAAAGATCGTGGCGGTCCAAAGGGCAAACTCGGAGTATTGAGTCCGAGTTTGTCTACCCTCGTTCTTTTTTTTTTTTTTTCGTTCATGTTCAGTTACTCCACTTGTTGAAAGCAAATCCATATAGATGTCTAGATTAATGAACTGATGACCGTTTTGCTACGCGCGCACACACAATGTGTCGAGTAAGCTCGGTTCCTTGCACCAAAAGGGTAGCCCGCAATGACAGTTATCTCTGATTGGATTAAGACAGAGCTGCACGAATTAGGAAATCTGAAAATCGGTAGAAGTGCGGGAATGACTGATTCGGTAATAGGAAAGTCAAAGAAGAAAAACTCGTTTAAGGTTTTCTGTAAAAGGAGGGTTGATGAACCGCCTGATATCACTGTGCCCCTTCGAAAGTTTGAAATGGATTAAAACTTTCGCGTGGCATCGGAATGTGGGTGTGGAGTGTAAAGGGCAGGTTTAATTTGATTTCAAAAAAGATCTCACCCCACTGGCAAAATCTAGATCTGAAATCTTCAAACTGTTTGTCTTCTGATCGAGGATATGAAATATCGTGTCAAGAATAGATCACCTGTCTGTGTTTACAATTTTGTTTCGTTTTCCTTCAATCCAAGTGGTAGCCCGCTGACTGAACAGACTGTACTATATTTTGAATAACAGAGTTGCAACAAACAAATTAATCCATCGGAAACTTTGTAATATAATCATTTTCTCGAGATCGTGAGATGTATAGAAACTGGCACATCAAATGAGATGGAAAAATGCATCGATAAGTGACTTTGACCTTGGTACTCTAGTCGCGAGCTCAAGCACTGAGTTAGTCACTTAAACGAGAGGGAGGGGCTAGTTGTGTTCCCCAAACTTGCATTTGTAAATAGAACACTACGAAATTCAAAAATGTAAGAGAAACTATCAGACCTTCTAGATTTATATGAGGTCTAAATACCAGTACATGCATTTTCCTTAAAGAATAATTAACAAAATAGAAAGTCTCTGACCGAGATGAATTAATTTTCAGGAGATGAAATTGTAATAATTTTTAACTATGTTAAAAGAAAAAGAGTAATATTTGCCTTTCGTTAGGTATAAGAACGTACAAATACAGATTGCAACGGCCTACGATGAAAAGAAGAGTGGCATACCTTTCACAGTTAGAGGGAGAATCCCCAGGTTTAGGAGAAAGACAAAAAGTGAAATTTTTCTGATGTCCATCTGGCTGCTGAACCAAGATGTAATGACCTGTCGACATCTGGAGGGGTTGTTTTATAGCGGTACAAACGTTTCCAAATGTTTCACAAATCAGCCATGTATGCCAAATCCTCTCAACAAGTAAAAACAAGCTGATTGGGTACTGAAAGTGCAATATGATCCAAATTTGAAATTGCTTCATTTACAGTTAATGTTTGAGCCCAGGAGTCATTTCAAACGTAGGTGGAATGTGATCGTCTGGGTGGGTGTTGTCCTGAATAGGGTCACTGTTGAGACATTAAACAGACGTTTCAACAACCTTTGTGGTAGTCATCTTCAAAAACAACATTTTCTTTGGCTTTTAACGGTATTGTAACTTTAAGTATGCGTGTGCTTAATCATATGTTTTGCTTCAAAGGAGCGAATTTAATGTCTTGCATATTAACAAGAACAAAAAAAGGACTCATGAACATTGACTTCTGCCAAGTATTTCATCACTACATTCAGATTAATGAAAACTGACTGTCTTATGGAGCTGGGCACACTGTTCGAATTACACTGTCACTTTGCCTTTTATTGATTTCATATAATATGTAAATTTAATAGAGGCTTTGATAGAGGCACGCTTTCAGGAACTCAGTCAAGGAGTGCCGCTGTGGTCCCAGAGTGCAATGCAAGACGGCTCTATATGAAAATAGTTGATCAAAACATTTTGAGCGCAACTCTTTCTAAAGCACCTTTAAAATATTCCTATAATTAACAGTAATTATAGATATTTGTAAGAGCAACGATAATCTAAAGTCTGTTGCCAAAACGCTAGTTGGTTACCCTAGTTGGGGCAGCTTAGACGGTCAAACATGAGATATGACCCTCTTGGCAAAGGGAAGCTGATTCTATTCTTTTTATTTGCGTGCAGTATTCCACGTACTGAGTTTAAGAAGGCTTTATCCCCACCCACAAATGCACTACGTTTGCTGAAAGGACGAAAACCAGTACATGGATCCTGGAAACTGCCCTCAGCTCTTTTTCATTCAATGCTTGCATACACACTTTGTTTCGTGGTTTAACTTGTTAAACGGTTCAGTGATGATAATTCTTTAGAAAACTGTCACTTCTTTGCGAAAGGCAATTAAATGTTAAGGGTTGTTTTTGCAATGGCCCGTGGCAAGTGTGGATTATGTCTAGAAAGCGTCCGCTTGCAGTATGCAATCCCTTTAATAGAACATTCAGCTGAAAGTATTCTTTCTGCGGCTTTGAAACAGTCAGTAAAGAGTAGCTGATAGTGTACTTTCAGAACAGTGCATCTGATTTTCGGACGTTATAGAATTCGAAGGAGATCTAAAACATTCATTAAGTAGAGGTAGCTTGAATTAGCTTTTTCTTTATATAAGCCTTCCGCTTTTGGTTCTTAGAGGGATATGTCACTTTTGCTTGCAGTCTGTCAGGTTAAGCCAATGTACACCACTGAAACCTTTTTCGAAACCACGTGCACTTTAAAAGTAGAAAGGCTTAATTAGAATAAACCCCTGATCCTTCTTTCCAAGGTATTAATTCTACTTTGAACTTCCGCATCTCAAATAAGTAAACTGCAAGCACTGCAGTCAAACTAAACAAAATAGGCCATAACGTCTTCTCAGTCAAAGTTAAAACTTTGCGAGTCGGGATATTCCGGGACATTAGTTCTCCATGAAGTCCATTAAGTTTTAAGAGAGTTTAAGCATATCACGTTTATATTAAACGGGCAACGCGAATTTGTACCACGTGACCAATTCCACTTTACTTGTCGTTTACTGTTCATTAATTTTACACACTTGTTAGTAGTTTCATGGAATTTTCTATCCAATAGATTAGAATTGTTTTGAGCTGTCTTTATCTGCTCATTTTCTGTTTTGAGAAATTTTCAACTTGAATCTGGGGGGGGGGTACATGTTCCCTTGTTCCCTAGAAAAAATTGGAGTTTTTCCGTTGTTCCCCAAAAATAAATTAAGATGTTCCCTGAAATTCACTTTCATCAAGTTCCCCTGTTCCCAGAAATTCTGTTGCATGTTCCCTTGATCCCCAGAAATATTAATTAATGTTCCCCAGAATTTCAATCATATTTCAGCTTTCGATGGTCAGTATTTTCGTAAGTTTTACCTCGTTAGTCATAGTAGAGATAATCCTCAGCAAAACGCCTCTTTCGTCTCCTTGATGAATGCCGCATCACCTCTGGTTCATCAGCAGAAATTTCTGTCGCCTCTGTAAGAGTGAGGACATCACTTGTCTGTTGAATTTCATCCTTGCGTAGGATCAGCTCTTCCTCCTTAAGCTCCAAAACATCTTGATTATGTTTGTAGGTCGTCAAGATACAAATAATGCTATCTACCTCAATGTATTACTCTGAATTTTCCGAAAAGCATATTGGGTTAAAAGGATCTTGAACAAAAATTTTGGCCATCACTTTTTTTATGCCAACTTTAACATTCTCCTGTAGGCAGGCGAGAACCAAGGTGTTTTCAGGGCACCCTTTGTCATGCTTAACACAGACTATCTGATTAGACGTGTACAGAAACTCTGTCACTTCTTTCTGTGGCATTTGTTGCACTGAATGGTGGTCTCCTAATTTGGTTAAATCAAGTGGTTGGACATCTGGTGGGCCCACCGCATACAGATTAATCGGGAGAGTTCCTGGGTTGCCTTTGGTCGTCATATTGCGCATCGTTTTTTGGGGAACACTCTCACCGTGGACAGCTCTCCAATTCCTCATCTCGCGAACTTGTTGACTAGTTTAATAGCTTGTTTGTCTTTGGGGGACGTAATTTCGGAAGGTCAGAGTAGCTTGCAGATACAAAGGTGTGTGGGTAGTATGAACTAGAGCTAGTAAAGTATGAATATGGTGTAGAGCACTGTCTTTTTAAGCGTTCTTTGATCGCTCTACTGAACCTGTTGTCAAATTCAAGCTGCAACGGCATGTCACTGGCACCCGTTCTCATCTCAGAAAACGTGTTTTCCACAACCAGGGTCAAAATGCTCTTTATGTTAAATCTAGCACTCAACCCAGGACTAAACCGGTCCAAAAGGACCTTAATTTCACGTAGTGACTTAAGTAATCGTCTCTCGTCTTCAATGACAACTGAAGAAACAGTTCCTTGAGGGCCCTGTGTTTCACCATGCGTGCCTGTTACAAGCTTGACATTGTCGACGTACTCTTGGTCAAATCGATAAACTAACTCTAGTCTCTTTATTGCTGGCGTCATCTCGATGGCGAGAGGAGCTTCCTTTTTAAGGTGAAGTCCAAATGTCTCTCCGAACAAATGTAGGTACTTCAAATACTCCACTAAACTGTTGACATTGCTCGTCATCCGGAGTGCACCTGTCGATGTGTCCACAGTAAACAACGTTTTCATGTCAAAACATATTCCTGTTTGCTGAGAGAGCTGTGCCTTGCTTCCATCCCTTGTGCCCTGTCCGTCACCAACCAGCACGAAACATTCCTTTGTGGCAGGATTAATGACCTTGACCTGGCAATCTCCAGTGTCACTGAATGCTATTGCATGATCATTGTAGTTGGTTACAGAAACGTCGGAAATGTCTTCATAAACAATTGATGGAAATCTCTCCAAAAGTTAGAAAATGGTCGAAAGTCAATGTTCCCTTGTTCCAGAATATCCCTCAACAGTTCCCTTGTTCCCTAAAAGTTATTTTGAAATATCCCTTGTTCCCTAAAAGTAAATGCCGATGTTCCCTTGTTCCCTAAAACCCCTGGGAGGCCCTCCGTCCTCCTGTCACTTTCGACTTTTCTCCCACACGAAGTTAGAAGAATCTAGCCGCACCGACAAATTTTCCTTGCGAAATCAGAGAGGGCAATAAACAAACCCACTCACAAAATCCCGTTGAAGACAAATGTTCTCTCATTGGGTGCAAGCCAAAATAAGAAGTACAGAAGTTAATCCTTCTTTTAATCTTTATTCACCGTGTTCAATGGAGCAGTGACAGCAGTTTTTATTCCGCTTGTTGATATTTTCAACCAGTTTTGGAACACACAATAAATCAATGGCTATAATCAAGGTCATGTGTTTCATTTTTCCTCATTACAAGTCATAACCTGTGTTTCTTTTCTTACAAAATATGAGCTTGTTTGAAATGCCTATATCATAATGTTCATCAATTACGTAACATCTCTAATGAAGCTCCTATTAAGTAATGACAACAATTTTAACTTAGGTAGTCTAGTATCATAATCATCATCAGACTTAGTAATCCATCTGGTGGCTCTTCGCTGTACAGCCTCCAATTTATCAATGTTACGTTTAGTATGAGGCTTCCAAGTTTCCCATGAATATACTAATAAAGGTCTCACAAGACTACAGTAAAGTGTTTTCATAGTATCAATGTCCTTTAAGTCCCTGCAAGTCCTTTTAACCAACACTAAAACTCCATTAACCTTAGCAGTTATTTTATCAACATGTAGGCTCCATGAGAGATCACCAGCAGTAAACAATCCTAAATCTTCACATAAACAGTTTCCAAAGGTTGACCTTCGATAATATACTTTCTTCATGTCGTCACATTTGCTTGCAGTTTGTGTGAGGTGCAAGCCAATGTACACAACCGCAATCTTTTAGAAACCACTTAACATTAGAAGGGATTAATCCGCTAAGAGTAGCCTGCGTGGCAGCTTTTAAAGGGGAAAGAGAACGCGGGAATTGGGCGCGTGAGAGCGCGAGGGGCGCGCGAGGAGGGAGACAAAGGGAAAAGACGGGGAAAGGTTCCCGTTTTCAACATTCCCTCGCGCTCCAGAATTCCTGCTTCTCCTTCCCTTTTAACGCCTGCTACGCGGGCTACCCCCATTAGTGAAACCCTGCATTCCAACTTCCGCACGTCAAGTGAATAAACTGCACGCTGTCAGGCTTTAAATTAACGTAAACATCGTCTTCCCACAGCTAAGGCCTAGCTTAACTGCATACATTGGAAATCCAGTTTCAGACTTTTCAATCCAACATGTACACGATATTTGGAGAATCTAGCCACACATGTAGTAAAAAGGTAAAAACTCACAAGTAAATCATTTTATTAACCACTTGACGGTTTTTATTTCCACTTGTTGACATCTTAATTAAAACCAGTTTTTGAATAAATAGTAAATTATGGCTTCCAATACTGCTTGCCTTCTAAAAGCGTGAGGTTTCTTCACTAAAAACGATAAATTATTTTACGGCGCCTAGTATGCATAGAAAAGTTACATATCAAATAGTAAATTTTTTTTTTATTATTCCCGGTTAGACCAGGTTTGACAAGATATTTTCATTCTACAGCTTTTTTGATCAAGGTACATCTTAATGCCGCTTAATCGACGATCAGTAAAGCAGTCTTTAGACTGAAGGAATCACGCTCCCAAGAATTAGCAGGGAAGACCTGAAAATTAGAAAACTAACTAAAACAGTTGTTTTTCACATTGAAAGGGTCCTGTTGATCCTTTATTTTAAGTCATATATTGTATGCAAGTTTTATGCGTGACCAGAGAAAATAGTTGACTGGTGACAAAACTGCTAAAGCTCTCTTATGCTGTTTTCAGGTCTCCTAAGTGTCTAACACTTATTAAATGGAAAACTAAGTATGAAGTCCCATCACGATAAAGTTAACCTGTTAGAGCGCAAAACGAGAGTGAAGAGATGGCCGGCTTACGTTATTTAGGAGGCCTGAATTTATCTTTTCGGGAAACTTTTTTTTCTAAGGGTGGTTAATCAGTATCTAAATACATTTACTTCCTTATAAGACGATACGCTAAGACACTCCAAAGGCATTTCCTTCTTATCTGATAAGTGCTTTATACCTATCCAGACCTTTAAGGTTATTTAATTATCGAATGTGAGGTATAAGATGCTAGTCGAGACAATAAGTCATGGTCATATTTTAAAATGCATACTAAATGTACATTCTCCTAGCTGCTCATAAAATAACATATTATCGTTCACGTACAGAAGATTCCCCTAACTAGGCTCAAAACTGCTTCACCAGTACAAAACAACAACAACAATAACAACAAAACACAGCCAATTGACGCTAGTAGGAGCTTCAGGCACAAGTAAACTTTTTCTAAGATGAAACTTTGGGGTGCGCACTGACTGTTTGTTTAAGACTGATGTCCGTCTTATAAACTGTCAAATTAGGGGATCACAGAAAGGAAAAGACTAACTGCAGATATCTGTTTTACCGGGATACCCGTCTTATACAAAAATTCCGTTCAGAAAGAGTCGACTGTACCAGAGACAAAAGAAAGGCCACCTAAATTTAGAAAAGACTTTACATGGTAACAAGAAAATCATCTCTAGTATCATCAGGGGCGCTTTCCATTCAACAAAAATTCCGGTCTGAAATTTCGGAAACTTTAAGTGCTCAATGGAACGGTACATTCCAGTTGCACAGACTCGACCCAAGCCACCGCGCGTTTTGTTATTGTGGCTTCGCAGCACACTCATAATTACGCTCCAAAGAGAAAAGTAAATACTGTTTATATCCTAAAGAACACTCGACTGTCGAAAAGGGGCGTTAGAAAACTAAAGGCAGAGGAATCCTATTTCGTGTAGAAAGCATATAAATGCAAGTGAAGGTAAAAAATTCTTGTGAATTGAGGCGATACGTTTCTCAGAATATTCGAACGATTCGAAGCAATTCCTGTAACTGTACGGTAAATAAATTCGGTGTTTTAACCAATTTGTATTCAGCCAGGCTTTGTTGTATTCATTTCAGCTTAACTGATAAATTGCTTAAGTTAAATATCGTCGACAGGTTTCAGACAAATAATACGCTGATTCTCACGGATTTTTATACAATTGTAGCTTGATTACACACACTTTTTTTCACCTACGTGTTGTGTTGCGTCAGTTATTTGACACTGTTAATGGCAAATATCAAAAATCGAAAAAAATTGCAACTGATTCAAACTATTTGAGATGTCATGCTTTACTCACAGCACTTCACTTTCCACTGGAAAATACTTGTTCTTGTAAGCAGGATAGAAAAGAGCGGTACTGGGGACAACAATTTTGGCAAATGGAAAGGGACATTTCGGTCCGACCGACCGAAATGACCAGACCGGTCACAGTGGACCACCTTTAAAGCTGGTCCCGAATATTCTGGTCGGACCAAACCGAAATGGTCCGTTCCATTTGATGAACCAACGGAAATTTCCGGAATTTGGGGTTGAATGGAAAGCGCCCGGGGCCTCCATCCGGCGATCAGAACTTCCTTTTGTCCTCTTCTTGATCGAGCGGGAGAAAAGGAGGCTCTGCCTTAAAAGCGTCAAACCTTTGAGGTCGCCGCAGCCCTTCGTATTTTACTGCCTTACAATGTATCGATAATCTTGAAACTTAACGGTAATACTAAAAGACGGTTAATCTCGAGAAGCTGAAATTTTTAAGAAAATCCATCGAGCGGTTTAAAAATTATTCGCTTATTTGTTTAAGAAGACCAAAATGTTTACAAAAGAGAGCGCCTCAGTACATACTAATCAAGTCCTTCTTTCTACATCGGCCGAAGCTATCCCCATGATCTTTCAGGCACGTTTTTAAAGACAATTAAAATTTCTTTAATTTTAAAAGCGCTTCGTTTTCTACAGATAACAGCCGAACATGAACTATTAAACTGTTCATGATACGGCCACCAGAATTACGAAGAATGATAAGATATACTCAACATTTCCAACATCTTGGTCTAACTTGATTGACACAATGAAGTAACTTGACGTCACTATGATACGGTCAGTTTTCTTTGTCCCTGGGAAAGGCCCCTACATTTCCTTTACATTCATAGACACTGAAATGAGGTCCTGTTAGTGCAGGAGCCCAGCTAGTTAGGGTAAATTCTGACAAGTGCTATAGCCTTGAAACAGCGACAAATGACACAAAGCCGATGGGTTGAAACTGTGACAGCGATATGCCTTCTTCCTCAATACGTAAAACAACAGTTTTTGAAATTCAGACTAGGGACGTACGTAACCCTCCTGAAGCCCTGAGAGGGTCTCTTAAATTTAATATAGACACTCGTTAATGCGGACAACAGACATTTGATTCTTGCCCAATCAAGAGATTCTCTTAGAAAGCCAACCTCACGAATGCGTGCACTTCATTCTCATTTCCATACAGTAATTAAAGGCTTTCCTTTTCCAATATATTCTGAGCGTTTTTACATGATGACGGTTTTTAAAAGTAATTTGACGATGCTAATGTTCCGTGTTATTATTTTGGTATTTTGTTCAAATAATGGGTGTACTATTTAATTAAATAACATTACTTGCTTAATACCGACACCTCGTTAATACGGATACTTTTAATGCCCCCCCCCCCCCCTTCCCCTCCTTCCCCGGGTCCGTATTAATGTGGTTTGTCTATAACAATAAGGTTGAGGGCGGATCTGTAGGTCAGCGCTTAAATTCGCGTCTCGTTTACCACTAGTCATTCAGCAGTTACCTTCGAAAGATAGTCATATTTTATTAATACCGAGGATTTCGTTATTAAAAATAGCCATTCGTTATTAAAAATAGCGAGTTAACATCCACTCCATGCCAATGGTCTGATCATGACTGGTTGAAAGCTATTTTTTCATGGAAACATCGGACTGAAACATCTAATTTTATCAAATACTGTAAAGTTGCGCATGTAACGAGTACTTTCGGATTAAGCAGCCTTTTCATATCGCTACTTTCGGGGGCTTGGTCGCTAGTTTCGGGTAGCTAAAACGTACCGATCGAAGTTGAAGTAATGATATCGCCACAATTGTGAAAACATCCACAATTTTCATTTGGCGAAACGCATTTCATTTTAAAACTTTTTGAATAAGAATTCAAAAGACTTAATTACGGTATGGGTATTCACAGACAGAAGGAAGACTTTCTGAAAAAAAAAAATGTATTGTGTACCTTTCTCGGTTATACATAAAGGAATGTCAGTGATCATTACCCGGGTCATTATAACCGTTAAAAATAGACCTCGGATCAGTTTTGTAAAGGTTGTTGTATCTATATTAACTTAGCCGTTATTTCTGATTGCCGCATTACAAATGGCTGCCATCAAAAAAAATTGTTCAACTTTCATTTCTAAGACGAAAGGCCTTGAACTAACACAAGTTTTTCCTCTCGTGTCAGGTATTTCGCAAACCAGAACGCTCTCCATTTGTGGTGCTACTTTCCAGGAAGAATGCCGATTTACTACACATGTAGGGCATAAGCTAATTAAAGCGAACCAATGTCTTTTTATACTGAGATCGTTAAGGAAGGAGGGTTATACTAAGGCAAAATTAGACCATCTGTTTCAAAGTCGTAGTCGGTCTACGGTGCTGTTAATGCAGGTCTATATTAAACCTTATATTCTTTAATTAGGATTTTGGCAAAATGAATATCTTCTTTGCTGAAAGAACTAATCGGTCCCGTGCTCATAAGCCTTTCTGAAAAAAATTCTTCGAGTTACTTCAGTTTCAGTCGTAGCACCACAGTAGAGGGATATCATCATATTCACCTAGCGCTCGCACCAGTGGTTATCAAGAAAACCAGTGAAAACATAAAACGAAAATGCAAAATAATGTGGGCTTAATAAGCCAAATTTGACTAATCAGCTCGATATAACAAACGCAACAGGTGTGTATTTTGCAGATCAGACGAGGAGAAATGTTTGAAAAGAAATTAATAAGAACATTTGTTTATAACAGAGATCAGTTTAATAAGGAGGTACAAGGTTAATTGCACTGTATTTTACAGGCCTCAATATTAAATTGACAAATTGCCTGGTTTATAAAAAATATCAGATACTACCGGTATCCTGGCTTAATCAGTGTAATATTAAATGACTGCCAAAAAGTTTGAAGCGGAATACCCAGTTTTTAGGTTGTCTCCTAAAATGTTTCTACTTCGTCTGGAGTAAACTGATAAGTGCCTGCCAGAAAAGTATGGGTGAAGGTGCTTCCATAGCTGTACCCACTTGGTGCGCTGTATTGATGGCCAAGATTGGTATAGGAACTGCTGCTAGATGACGCGTAGTCAGCAATGTAAATGTCATGGCCTGCTCCGAAAGTAGGTCCATATGCATGCGATGCGACGAGCATTCGAGTATCGAATATCTGTGATTACTATACTGCCCTGTCTGAGGCAGTTTCACAGGCGCCCATCCTGGTTTGTTAACCAGCGAGAAAAGAAATGCCTGGGAATCATATTGATACTGGCAGCCGGAGCCTGTTGCGAGAAAATAAGAAAAGAAAAGGATGATCAATGTACAGACTTTGTTCAAAAATTCGAATTCATACAGACAAGGAAATCTGATAACTAGTAATAGTAGCTTAAGTCCCTTAGCAAAGATCGATGATCAGTCTCGTGAAAATTTCTTACTTAAGTATTTACTTTTGAAAGGAAAAAACAGGTACTTATTTGAAAAGCTAAACACAAAAAAATATATTGAAAAGAGCGATAAATTACACAATAATATTCAGTTGTCGGCACCTCGATACAAAGGCTTGAATTGTTCAGTTGTTGTTTACTAGAGCCGAGTTGTACCTCGATATAACGAACCTCTGTGTGACGAATTCCTTGATTTAACTCACGATTTTCTTTACACCAGTTATGGCAAAATATATGAAAAGATTCTCGATAAAACGAAACATTTCTGCCAGTCCCTTGGCCCTTCGTCATATCGAGGTTTGTCATTAACTTCTATCTGCGACATTAGTTAGGATTAATTATGGCATGTATGCAAGTGAAGTGTTTTTAATAAACTTGAACTGACATATGTTGAATTGACACAAGTGCAGTACAGATAGGGTGAGATAGCACAGATAGACGCCGATCTTGACTGCAGCTGAAGTACGTTCAAACTGCTTACAAAATACGTTATAATAATTTACGCATTAGGTTCGGTACATGAAAATTTCGGCGTCTGAATCAAAGCCGTTCCAAAGTCGCTCCAAAGGCGAAATTCTCGGCCACGCTAGGCGAAAAGAACGGCTGAGCCGTTCCAAATTGAAACAGGAATTCGTAATTGATTCAGACGCCGAACTTTCCATGTTCTTAATTCAATGTATTAGGTTGGATTCATGAAAAGTTCGGCGTCTGAACCGGGCCTAAGATTCCATGCTAGGTAGCCTTTTCCAGGCTCTCAGATAGTAGGGAAGACGCGGAAGTAAAAGGCGCGCAAAAAGTTGGCGGGACGAGAAAAGGGAAAAGGAAGGAAGAGAGCCGCCCCTGCCCTCCCCATTTCCCAGTTTCCTTTCGTTTTATTTTCGTCTTCGCGCTTTCTCAATTCAGCGGGCCCGACCATCTCGGAGCCTGGAACAGGCTTTTATTAAGGTCGATATATATACCCAGCTTTGATCAAAATGCTCTCTCTCAGTTTATTTATTATTATTATTTTTTGTGTGTGTGTGAACTATAACAAGAAAAGGCTTTATTAGAAGTGGTGATTTTCCCCCATCTGACTTGCACCTTTTACATATAGTTTTCATTAAGAGCCGGAAAGCAGGTCTTAGGAACTTAAGTGTTGATCAATTCACACTCGCGTTCTTTTGTGTTGATTTTTTAACTACAACGGCACTTGAGAAAATAGCGTGAAATACTTTGTCTTTAAAACACTTCAGAGTGGAACAACTCTGAAAACAAAATACGTCAGCACAGAATTTAATTGTCGGCGAATTTCTGTAAGCATCCATCGCCGCTGATCAGCTAGCTTGATTCACTCGTTTGCTTAGAGAAACTTGCTTCTTTGTTGACTGAGTCTTTCATTCTCCCAAAATGGTTTGTGTCGGACAAATAGTTTCCAGTCAAAGACTTATGAATGATAAACTCGTGTCTGGCAAACCGTCCAAGTGCTTATACACAGTTATACGCCCCTGGCCTTATAGACCTTATAACGTACGCCCAACGCTACCGTAAGGCAAAAAGTATCGAGGTGATATGACATTGGTCTAAATTGGTCTACAGTGAAATGTCATCATTACCCAACGATTCCATGAGGCCCCTGGTATACTGACTGCATATTTCAACTGTAAGTCTACCTGGAGTAATGAAGACCGAGTTAGCAAACATTTTGTAATTTTACTCAACTTCCCCTTCCTAAAAGCTTGTTTACAGTTTTGTTTGCTTATGTCGTTTTTTTTCTTGCTTGTTTGGTGGTTAGGGATTTGTGTAGAAGTGGATGTAGACAGAATTACTATCTTATTCCCCCCTCCCTCCCTCCCTTTTTTAAATTTTTTATGCTCTACCCACAATTCTCCCTTTAACACAAGTGACAGCCACCGTAAAATTCCGAAAATAAGCCCCTCCATGTATAAGGCCCTCCAAATACAAGCCCCCAAAACTCGTAACGCATAAAACCCTCCGTTAAATCGCCCCTCCAAATATAATGTATAAGCCGCCCCGGGGGCTTGTACTTGGAAATTGACCTCAAATACAAACTAAAATAAAGCAAAAAAGGTAAATTTCCTTCCAACTAAAAGGCTAGCCCAATCGATTTTGAAACGCAAATTTTCCTCCGTAGATAAGCCCCTCTGAATATAAGCCGCTTTCAAAAATAAGCTCTTCAAAAAGGGCCTTTGGAAAATATAAGCCCCGGAGCTTATTTTCGGAATTCTACGGTATTTGAAATCAGTGCGCGCCTAAAGCTGGTTTCGGTGCCGTTTAGCAGTTTACTTTTTGATATTGGTCACCTCGAGAAAAGTTTGCCGGAGAGCATCATGTAAAGCTCTGAGATGGGACAAAGTCATTATGATTCTCAGGAGTCAAATGAATTAGGTGAGAGCAAAATTGCAGGTAAACTTTGACCCGGGCCAAGAGTTAGTTTCTGGTGTGAAAACAAGGATAAGGTGATCCGCCGACCGTGTGATTCTACATCCGGGAACTTGAATAAGACGAGTGTAACGGAAAATTCTGCCAATAGGCTGAGTTTTTCCGAGTTACAGGCAACTCTCTCGTAAGCGACCACCCTTGGTGCACGACAAAGTGGTCGCTTACGGGAGGTGGTCGTCTACGGGAAAAATCAAGAAAAAGAACGCACAGTGAACCGATTGACGTAATTACATAAAGTTATTATCTTACAAGTAAAAATGAGGCAAATAGAGAACTTCTAATAATGTTTAACTCGAATAGCGCTTGGAACTGATGAAACTTTGTACATAACATTATGCATGAATGTGACAATCCACTTTTTTACCTACAGATCGTATTCCA
>NC_133201.1:53466149-53573649 GCF_958299795.1 Porites lutea | reverse complement strand
ATGGTTCTTGTTTATGCAGCTCCAAAACCATAGGCGTACGGGCCGGGGGGGCGAGGGGGGCTGCAGCCCCCCCAAATTTTGGGCAACTCAGATTTTTTGGGCAGCAAGAGAAAATTTGGGCAAAGACAGCTTTTAAAAACGTTGACATGTTTTTTTATTAGTATTTTGAAGAGATAAGTATTTTCTATTTTAACGTGAAGTCGGCGTAATAATCCAGTTACATTTACACGAGACAGTGGTTGCCAAGCACGTGATGAGTTTCTGTTTATAAGGGAAGGGTATCATATGCTGAGTTTTTTTTATCGTTGGGCACTGTACTGCAATGAGCTATTTCCAATCGCGAATTGATTAGAATAAACTTCCGCCTAACTTTCTACTGAATCATCTCCGCTCGTAGAACAGTGTATGGCAGATAGCATCAGCGATTGATATGAAATTGAAGAAGTGGCTGACTAATTCTCACTTTGAATTACGAGAAGAATCTTAAATTTTTTAAAAAATTTACCAAGTGGTTCAAATTATTCACTAATTTGTTAAAGTAGACCGAAATGTTTACAAAACCGCTAACAAGAGCGCCATGATACATACTAATGAAATCCTTCTTTGTACCAATTGACCAGAATTATCTCTAAAATAATTCACACAGATTTTTAAAAAGATTTAAGCTACTATGAGTTGAAATTGCATGTCAAAAGCGCTTCGTTTTCTACAGATAACGGCTAAACATCAAGATTTTCCCTTTTTTACTGTATTTCTAATGATAAAAACTTTATCCTAAAATATCCCGATAACGCTCTTACAGATTCCGTTTTAACTTCACGAACATCGAGGCGACTATTGGAGGAAAAATCTCCCGGGAACGATTTCATAGTTAGAAATAATGCTGCAAGTATAATAGGTAGTGGTGTCATTTAGCTGCTATGACAACTCCGATGTCATTGCAACCCTGATCGTGACAAATTTTCATCTTTATCTAATACAACTGTGGTGGCAATTTTTCCAAATGTTTGTTTATGGCGACGTAGTTTATGCCCAAACGTGGCAGGTATTGACCCTGAAAAACTGTATCGAGGCACTTTCATATGCCAGTACGGACTATGTTGTTGTATCGTATGGCCCTCGTTTCTTTTCGACTGTTTTGTAAAAATTTGGGCAACTTGCAAGAATTTTTTGGGCAAATGGTTTACCGCCCCCCCTGGCCGAAAATTGCCCGTACGCCTATGTGCAAAACTAGGTAGTTAATTAGTAACAAATGTATTATTTGTACATCTCGAAGATGTGGAGGGGGTTTGAATGCGCATTGAACTAGATCCCCCGCCGTGTATTTTAGGTATATTTTGTCTTAATTTTCATTGAACATTATCTGTGAGAAGTTTCAAGTCACTGCCCTTCTTCTCTTACTTCTGACGCTTACGGAACCGCCAAACATGTGGAAATCAGAATATTTAGTTAGATATATCGTTTATTAAAGATGAAATAACAACCACATGATATTAATTTGAGGAGGACTCGGAAAAAAAATCCGAGTCCCAGATGGGATTTGAACCCACGACCCTCCGTGATCTAGTCGGATGCTCTAACCACTTGAGCTACTGGAGACTCTATGGTGAGCAAGGGCCAATTTGTGGGTCTCGACTGGAACCGCATCACGCGGCTACACAGCCAAGTAATGATAGGCACACAAGAAGTGAAGAACTCACTAACAGCATCGCGCTGTCACCTTAGATATATCGTTGATTTATTTACACATTTTAAAGCAAGGCCCATCTCTCAAACGTCTCGGTTTGATATTCTGAGCTAAGAAGGATGACATCGGTGTCTGTAAGATTTGAAGAAATGACGGCAAGTCACCGGTTTGAATTACAGAGTGAAACCAAAGACGATCATCAACAATCAAGGAAACTGAGGAAATGTCTCTCTCGTAACTATTGTAGGAAGCCAAAAAGGGTTTTATTTTAAGTCACTTAACCTGAAAAAGCTTTTTCTACTAAAAAAATTTAAATAATCGTGGCAATATAATACAGTTACAGAAAGAAACAGCTTACCTTCCTCCATCGTTCTCGCTCCTGCGTGAAAGCGGCGCAGCTGAGCCACGACCCTTGCAGGTACACATCGGTGCACATATGATAGTGATGTACAGTGCACATAATGAGAGGAAGCGGGAAACTATAGTAAAAATTTTACGAGAAAAAAAATAATAACACTCAGTCTGCACAGTCTGCACTGTCTGCACAGTCTGCAGTCTGCAGTCTGCATGGTCTGCGTTTCAACATGACCGATCTCAGGCCCTCATGTGGCGCCGAAAGAAAATTCGTTAAAAAAAATTTACAGAAGCGAATTTCTCCAATCTAGTTTCATATTTGTTATATACTTATTAAAAGAAGTCTACAGAAAAATTATGAGCGAAATCCATTTTGTGGGCAAAAGTCGATATGAGGATCTTACAGAGACTGGCTCTTAACATGATTTATCAGATGAAGTTGACCGATCAGACTGTCATGTGATCCTGTTACATACCTGCTAAAATATTATCCAGTGCTCCGGAAAACCGCAAAAGGTAATTTTACGTCTAATAATTTAAGAGATTTTTTTTCTAAGCACTTTGTGCCCCGCTCCACCTCTCACTGGACGGCATTATAGCGAACAGTGCTTTCAGAAGTCTATCTGGGAGGTTGCCACTCGAGGAGACGGCTAGCTGAGATTCAGCCGTGTACACGTTGAGAGGTCATGAAACTGGCCTGTTTCAATGATCAATTATTTTCTGTGGTTTTGTTTTTGACAGGAATTTGTCTCTGACAAGATGTTGTTTAACCTATTATTATTTCTAGTTCTACTTCTAGTCTCATATCTTATTCGGATCCGATTTAGTAAAAATGGGACCCGATTTCTCAGAGTCCTATAAAGGTTCATATTACTATTAATCAATCCTTATGAAGAGTAATTAATTGGGATATGCATTAACGTAAAATTCAAAGCAAATATTTTTCTGCTAAACCTTAACAATTACGTCCACAGATGTATCGCTTTCCAATTAACCATTGCTTTCTTCTTTAGATTATTTATTTTTATTTCAGACCTGAACTTCCTGGTACTTCATTCTATCCACCAAAGCTATAATTCTTTAATTAGGATTTGCTGAAATGAATTGCTTATATGCTAGGAGAACTAATGCCATGCTCATAAGCCTTTCTTAAAAAGTTCTTCGAGTTACATCAGTTTCATCCGCATAGCACTAGACTACGGAGACGCCTTTCTCGCGTGGGGTGATTTTCACAAGCGCTAGCGTTTCGATCACTCTACTATCCCTGGGGGAAAATGGGGACTACTCGTAGTCTACATAGCACACGCACAGTAGAGATTCACCTAGCGCTCGCACCAGTGGTTACTGCTTCTCAAATATCATTTCACAGTCTATTGCGATCAAGAAGACTAGGTAAAACATAAAACGAAAAATGCAAAATAATGTAGGCTTAATATTCCAGGTTTGACTAGACAGCTCGAAATAAGTAACATAACAGGTGTAGATTTTGCAAATTAGACGAGGAGAAATGTTTGAAAAGAAATAAATCAGAACATTTGTTTATATTAAAGATCAGTTTAATAAGGTGGTACAAATTTAGTACTGTAACTTACAGGCCTCAAAATTAATTTGACAAATATTAATTAAAAAGGATTTTTTTTTTCGTTGCCTAGTTTATAAAAAAAAATCATCCTGGCTTAATCAATGTAGCCCGAGTATCAGGAGTTTCTGGGGGGAAAGGGGAAGGAGAGACAAGGAAGGTCTGATACTCACGCTATAATCAATGTAATATTAATTGACTGTCAAGTTTGAAGCTGAATACGATGCCACAGTTTTTAGGTTGTTTCGTAAAATGTTTCCACTTCGTCTGGTGTGAAATAATAATTATTACTTCCTCCTGCCAAAAATGTCTGGGTGAAGGTGCTTCCGTAGTTGTACCCGCTCGGTGGGCTGTAAGTATAGCCAAGGTTGGCATAGTTACTGCCACTGGATGACGCGTAGTTGTCAATGCGAAAGTCATGGCCTCCTCCGAAAGTAGGTCCATCAGACGAGCAGTCGTATATGGCATTACCGTAATATCTATAAGCAGGAAGTTTCACAGGTGCCCATCCTGGCTTGTTAACCAGCGAGAAAAGAAATGCCTGGGAATCATATCGATACTGGCAGCTGTAACCTGTTGGGAAAATAAGAAATGAAAAAGATGATCAATGCACAGACTTTGCTCAAAAATTCGAATTCATACAGACAAGAAAATATACTGATAACTAGATCATAGTAGTTTAGCTCCCTTAGCAAAGATCGATGATCAGTCTCGTGAAAAGTGTGATTTTAATATCAAGTTTATTCTTACTTAAGTATTTACTTTTGGAAGGAAGAAACTGCTACTTCTTTGAAAAGCTAAACACACACACACAAAAAAATGAACAGAGCGATAAATTGCAGAATAATATTCAGTTGTCGGCACCCCGATATATAGGCTTATGGAGTGTTTAATTGTTGTTTACTACAGGCGAGTGGAACCTCGATATAACCGGCAAACCTCTATATGACGAATTCCTCGATGTAACTAAAGATTTTCTTTACCCCACTTATAGTAATATATATGGAAAAGAACGAAACCTCGTTATGTAGCGAACAAATTTGGCCGGTCTCTTGGTCCTTCGTTGATTCCACTGTTCCAAATTAACTTCAGAACTACCCCCCTGAAGTCTTTTTGTTGTTGTAAAACACAAAGAAGAAAAAAAAAATAGAAATAATAAATTGCAGATGAAAAGAATTACATGGAATAAATAAATAATTAAAAAGTAGCCAATTTACGCATTTAGGGTCGCCAAGCACCTATCCAAAGTAGCACTCTGATTGGCCAGCCCTCGGGAACAATAGAAATTTGTTCATGGAAAAATCGTCATGTATGCAGTAGTTACTATTTCCCATCCCGATGAGACTCTATTTCACAGTTTAGTACAGCCAAGCAACTTTTTGGACCCTCTTCCTCAGTTTATTATACTTTTGAACGTATCTTCAATGCCACCAGAACAGGTGTTGTGTGCCTTGATGTTTGAGGTAAGGCCGACGTCAAAGAGTCCTCCTTCGACGAAAGCTACTGCCGCCAGTAAAAGAAAAGACCGGTTGTACCGAGTGTACCGAGTTTACCGAGAAAGGAGGCTTTAGCCCTCAGATGATCTGGCTAGTAACATACATCGTATCAATTTTCAGCATCATAATAGTATTGTTTTTAAAACAAAGTAAACCTTAGGTAAGGGGGTTACCCCGGGTTTTGGCTAAGTCACTTAATTACTGCAAGAGAAAACTGTTAAGATTTCGGAAAACTTAGGAAAAACATGATTTTAGCAACTACGCTACGTATAACTAGCACAAACATTCACTTCCGGAGCTCTCCATTTGGGGGACTCGCGAATTGTCACGCGAGAACAGCACACCAAAGGAGACGCGAGTGCGAGGGGCGCCATACATGGAGAGCTTGCTAGGAGGCTAATACCGGGAAGTCGCTTCTTCCTTCTGTCGCCATCGCCGTTGTAGTGATTTCGCTTTTAAGATTGTTAAGAGCCAGAAATTGTGCTGTCATGGTATACGTATATCACGTCACTCTTCTCCCTATAGTTGGGTTAGGTATCAACAAATTCTCCTGTAACCGTTTCGTATCAGCAGTACCGTTCTCGCCACGACACAGAGCAACGAAAGTTGCTCTTGTAAAAGCAATTAAGTGATGATGATGATGATGATGATGATGATGAAAGTTTATTAAGGTGTCTAAAGAAGCCTCCTAGCTTAGGTTAAAAAACCTATGCTAATTAGGGGACACAAAATAAATAAATATAAATTAAAGTAAAAAAAATATATTTACATATAAGCGCAGGTATAAAAAAAAAATAATGACATTAACAATATTTACAGTATGACAAATATATCTATGAATTGCAGAGATGACAACAATTGCATCCATTATCCATTAGTGTTACTATATCTAATCTACTTATTTGTTTTTTGAAACATTTTAAGCTGATAAGTTTTGGGATAATATTCACCAGAGATTGGGCCCCAAGTGGCGGAGGGAGTGCTTGCCATACGTTACCGTGTTGTACCTGGCAGCGGAGAAATCAGACTACCTTAAGTTATACTTGGATCTATGCTTAATAAAAATGTCACTGATATAGGGGGGGGGGGGGGGGGGCATAGATTGTTCTTGGCTTTATACATTAAAACACAAATGTCTTGTAGTCTCCTGTTCTGTAAACTTGGCAGTTCTGCTCTTTTTAGAAGTTCAGGGTAGCTAACATTGTTCCTAAAAACAGCACGCAGGCCCCTTTCTTGCATCCGCTCGATTTTACAAGAATCACTGGCTCGGCAAAAGTGCCACACAAGGTGGCAATATGTAAGGTGCGTGAAATATTGCTGCTTTAAAAAGCATAAGTTTAGCATTTGTCGGAATCAAGTTTCTAAGTCTCATAAGGACGCCAATTTTCTGACCGGCAATTTTGCAGATCATGTTAATGTGCTCTGAAAAATTCAGCTTAGAATCTATTGTGACACCCAACAATTTGAGAGAGTCAGTTATACTAATAATATCATGATTGTTTAACCCCGATCACTTGAGTGGTATTATTATCGCTTTGGTCATGTCCGATGTTCATGGTTTTATATTTCTTTAAGTTCCCAGCTAGAAGATTTGAGTTGTACCAATTAGTGGCCTGCTGTGCACTTTCCTTTAGCATTAACATAACAGAGGACTGATCCCTTCCTGTGTGATAGATCTGATGATCGTCCGCGTACATAGACAAGTTAGTTGTTACACAGTACGACAAATCGTTCTGGAATATATTCCAAAGTAAGGGACCTAGAGCGGATCCCTGTGGACAGCCTCGGTTAACAGTCCTACTTGAACTGACAAGGTCCCCAATCTTCACCCGGTAATTTTTAAAAGTACAAAGCCAACCCGGCAACAAATAGGTTCGCGTGAAGAACCGAAGCCATGGTCTTGGCAATAACAAAACATTCGAAAGACTGTCAGTTAAGCTACAGTATCCCAAAAGCTATTACCAAGGGAGAGGAACTACACACTCCAATACAAACTCACATTATCTTGAGAAAAAAAAAAAAAAAACAAGATGGAAGTTTATTATAAAAGTTGTTTAAAAATACGATCTTGACTGAGTAACAATGCAATTCTCATGATCAATAGCTGGTTTAGAGTCAGTTTAAGCCGCAATTATATGTATATATCTATATTTGGATCTGTAAATCAGAGTCACCCAACGACTGTTTTCTGTAAAATGTCTGTTCGGAGAAGAAAATATTACCTAGAATTTGCTTTTACTTGAGGACGGCGAAAGATTTCTAGATGACCTGTTTCATTCATGTACAATTTTCGAAGCTTATCGAACAAATTCCCTACGATTTTCTGAAGTTTAATTTTCACATTTCACTTCCCCAGTTAGGCTATTTTTAGTAGAAAAAAGGAAATCTAAAATTTTGGGATTCAAAAGTGTGATAGAGAGAGGAATCAGAAAATGTCTACCTTTCGTAATAAGTCAAATTGCATCTAAAATTTTCAGGAAAATAATACTCAAGCCCTTGTAATTTCGAAAGGACTCAAGCTCCCCTAGGATGACCCAACAGATACAAATTTTATAGCACCGCTTATAATGTATTTCTTGATAGCTAAAAGTACTCTGGATAGGCCTAAGAAGTGTTTTTAATGTATTCAGGAGAAAACCGTCGTTGGGTGCCCCTGCCGGAAATCCTTAATCCGTGAGAATTTCAGAACATCATGCAAACAAAACTTAAACCGTGAGCTGGGCACAGCGTAGACTACGAGTAGTCCGCCATTTGTCCTCAGGGATAGTTGAGCGAGCGAAACGGAAGCGTGCGTGAAAATCACCCCACGCGAGAAAAGGCGACACGTGGCGGGGAGAGAGAAAAATGACGACTACATCAATTTTGCAAAAAGAGAAGCTAAACTTGCAGTCACTCATCCCTGCACTCATACAGCGAGTGTGACAACGTGCTTCGATTACCGGTTGTAACAAACATCAAAATGGAGCCGGTTTGCTTCACAGTGAATAAAACAAGTTTTCTCAGACACAACTTGTTAAAAAATCTAAGATTAAATTAAGCCACAAATATTAAAGAAACAACCACTCCGAAACAAGGTACACTGTACTGTACACGCGCAGCACACTCCATTCGATTCTCTCGAATGACGCGAAAGAATCGGACCGCTTGGGCCGCATGCTTTGTTGTGTTGTGATTTCGCCCCATGTAAGAAAATCCGGAATCGGAAAAAATTTTGCTTATGGAATCCGGAATCCCAATAACGAGTGGAATCCAGAATCCAAGACTGTCCTGGATTTCCTTACATGGGGCGATGTGATTGCTTCGGTACAGTCCGGTACGGAAACAGTCTCATCGAGGCAAAGATAGCCAATCACCCTTACCAAATCCAACACTGTTTTGAATGTATTTTTAAGCTATTTTTGAAAACTGTTTTTTACCTGTTTTGTGAAATAGGTTTTAAATAGGGTGAAAAGTGTATTTTTAATGTATTTTTCGACTGCTTTTAAAGGTGTTTTAACCTGTTTAAAACGCTATTAAAAAAGAATTTTTAATGTATTTTTAAATTCGTTTAAAATATATAAAAAATTCCAGGGCTTTTGCAAGGCTCAAAACAGGTCTAAAATAGTTTTTAAATGTCTTATAAATCGGAATAAAAACAGGATAAAAACAGTTTCAGAAACATATTTTAATTTGCTATACTATTTTAAAACTATTTTTAATGGCAATTTTAAACGTATTTTGAAAAAAACAGGTTTAAAATAGGTCCAAAAATATATTTTTAATATATTTTTCGACTGATTTTAAAGGTGTTTTAACCTGTTTAAAACGCTATTAAAATGTTACGCTTCAAAATATATTTTAATAGCTTTTTAATGGGTTTCGAAATTTAGTAAAATAATCGTATTTGCAAATACAATAAAAATACTTTGAAAATAGTATTAAAATACCACAGAGGAAGAAAAGCAATAGCACGCGTATATTGTGAAAATACATCAAAAATAGGATGCAAAAATGCAAAAACAGTATAAAATTGTAAGAAAATAGCCTTAGAGTTGTCTGAAAACAGTACAAAAATCGGTCGAAAGAGCATAAAAACAGTACAAAAACAGGATGAAAATACCATTTAAATTCATGAAATAAAATGAATACAAAACCGTCGAAAATTATTCTGAAAAAGCAAGATTTACTTCTGCGAAATTTCTCCACACAGTCCTACGCTAGGATTTCACCGGAATTATTTCTTAGCCGATTACTTTACGTTGATTTCCCTACGAATTCTCAGGAAATTCTTATGGAATTTTTCAGAAATGCTGAAATCAATCTTTAGCCTGTGTACAAACCCCTCCCCTCAATAAAAATCGGAGGGGAAGGGGGTCGGTACACAGGCTATCAATCTTCCGCTTCAAAAGAGTATTGCGTTACGTTACCGGTAAATAATAATCTACATACATGTAACTTACATTTTTTATTATATTCACGGCTTTACTCAATTATTTTCAGAAGCTTGCAGGCTACGCCTGAACGTTTAATTATTGGCTGATAAAGAACAACATAAGAATAACACCATCAAATTTACACGAGCATGAAAGAGGTCGGTGACGTGACATCAAGTGACTGAGAACAGCGAGGCTGAGCATGGAACCCTGTAAAAACTAAAATTGCCGTACAGGCGGGAGTATATAAATGTTTACTACCCTTCATTTGTTTCTCATACGGCGTATACTTAAGCGTCTTAGTAACATGTTATGCATATATTGTGTATTATACTCACATAACAGAAGACTCTTGGATTAACACACAAGACAGCATTAGACCGCGTGCTTCGGAGAGAAACTGAACCAGATCCTTTCAAAGTATATAACAGTCGCTGAGGAGTCATACCCATTTTTGATCCGTGATAAATGCAACATCTACGTGTTCAGACAATCCGCAGAGTTGAAATGTATACTTTTGTAAGATCGTAACAAACAGTAAAATCAAGCGCACCTGCCATCACAGCAACCGCCGGTACAATAATTTGAAATGAGCAAAGGACAAAGGACGATTTGTTTATCACGTGCATTTGTCACATCACCGCGGCGCGAAGTCGTGATTTCAGTCGCGCGTGACATCTTAGAAATAAGGCCTACTCTGGGACCTTAAGTCGCCGTAATTTTAGGCGACTTAAGGCGATTTAAGGCGACTTTAGGAAAATTTGGTCAAAATGTTGCGCGACTTAAGGCGATTTAGGGCGACTTTAGGCGATTTAAGGTGACTTTAGGCGACTTAAGGAGAAAAAGGTGACATTTAGGTGAGTTACATGTTAGTGTCAATATGTTGCAGTTAATTTTTAATTTCAGTCAATTTTTGGTTTCCCTTTGTTTTAAATTCATTAGCATACATAACCATACCCAGAAACGATGGAAAAATAAAAATTAACTGAAATAAAAATGAACTACAACATATACAAAATCAAAATCTGATAACACTACCTCTCTAGGGACACAATGTTGTAGCATAAGTTAATTCAGTCTTGAAGACATCTACATTAGTCTTCCAAATTTTCAACAATCTCAGCTACCTAATATTTTGAACATTAAATATCAAGGTAGCTTGTGTTGCAGGTGTATTCTAACTGTGGTTAGTAACATTCGTGAAGCAGCTCTAATATCCTTGTTCTGGGCCCTGATGCACTAAATGAATTACCAGCCTTTTGAGTTCCCCTTCAACATGATTGGCAAATGGACAATGGCATTTTTAACAGTCCAGTCCTGGCATGTTCTCTAATCCTGATACACACACAGGGGGCCCAGAACTAGGATTTTGCCACTGTTTTGCAGATGGACTTAACCCAGAGTTAATTTCCATCTGTGGCACAGGCTAATATCAAGGGTGTTGGTTTAGTATTACATTAGCAGAGACAAAATCTGAGTTAGAAGCAACCAAAAGGGTAAATTTTCTCTTGGTCTTTAAATGCATTATTTCATAATATAAGGGACAAAAAATCAGTGGCTCCTGCATTTCTTTTTCCAAAAAATAAAACCATAAAAGTAGAGTATTTCAATACATCTCTGTAACATACTGTGAGCTGGTTTGTAGCAAAAACTTTATATTGAAGTGTCTTTTTTTCATAATTTGACAACAAACATTTAAGTAATTAATTTTAAACATCTAAAATTACTTATCGATATCGCACATTTTGGAAATGACGATCCCCATTGTATGTCTTGGCAGTTGCTCTGCCAATGTTGGGAGAGTTGAAAAAACTGACCCCCACTCCGCGGACTACCCACTGACCCCAGTCCGCGGACTACTCTACGGACTACTCCGCGGACTACTCTACGGACTAGTCCGCGGACTACCATGCGGACTACCCTAACTAATCAACCAAATTTACTTTCACGGAGAAAAGAGTTAGAAGAAGCGTACCTGCCTACAAGATCACACTTGATAAACAGCCGCCATCTTGATTTTCGCCATTTTACTCGACCCAGCCCTTCTTCTTCATTGCTACGTCCATTGCAGCTTCCGTTCTTGGATCGTCACGCAACGCTTCTCTCCAAACCTCGCGTGACGATCCAAATAACGACTGCGTGCCCTACGTAGGAGAATACGTCTCCAAGGGCCTTGTGGGCCAGGTGAATCCAAAAATATGGTGACTTCCAAGCACGGCTATAAGTAAGTTCTTAAAAACATTTTTAAGCTGAATATAACAAAAACTGTTACCAGCGCCAATAGTGGTCATCGATTGGCTGATCTATATGAAATATAAACTATCAGTGGCTGGCATGACGTCAATGATGTCTTTCATTGATTATGCTGGCGAGAAGTATGCAAGCAGACCCACGGATCAACCTTCAACACTCTTTTATTTTTTTTTAAATTTTAAAGGCATTTATGACTAAAACTATTTAATGGAAAATGAAACTTATAGGACAAGTCACAAGATGTTGCTTAACTCATGGCTTCAACCTTGAATCTTGAACTGTCTTCTATGTATACGTTGTAGTTCAATTTTATCTTTGGTTCAATTTTCAATTTCCTTTGTTTAAAATTCATTATCATATATTAACATAGAAAAGAACAATGGAAAATAAAAATTGAACCAAGGATAAAATTGAACCACAACATATACATGCTAACACTTACTCGTTTGTCACATTACATTTTTGTGATGCGATGTTTTGAAATAATAACAACAATTATAAATAGCACGGTTTTCAATTGAGTGTCATTAATTTGCGTTAACTTTAGTTTTGCACTACTTTTTTGTGATTGGTTAGGAAAAGTTGTAAAAGAGTGGGTTTTCATCAATTGTTAATGTCGATGGCAAACAATTGAAACAAATTAAAAGGGATGAATATTCAACACACAATAGAGTACTAAAGTGTGACGTCATAAAAATGAAATTTCTGAAATTATGGGATTTGTCAGGATATTCTGAAAGAACAATGCCCAAGAGGCCTATCTGCCAAAAATGAGCATTTCTGGGCAAATTGTCCCTGAGATCGTAGCCCAGTTATGCTTAGAAAACTCCATACAAACCCTTCTAAATTTTTTTTGGGTCGACCCAAAAAAAAATTAGAAGGGTTTGTATGGAGTTTTTTGAGTTTAACCGGCTAATATCTCAGAGACAATTTGCCCCGAAATGCTCATTTTTGGTTAGTAGGCCTCTTGGACATTGTTCTTTCAGAATATCCTGACAAATCCCATAATTTCAGAAATTTCGTTTTTATGACGTCATCACTTTAGTACTCTATTACCGGTCATCCATTGCTGAACGGCGTGCTCTGACTTGTGGCCGATGAAGACTGGGGCGAGGCTAAAGGAGAGCTGGGTCGAGTAAAATGGCGAAAATCAAGATGGCGGCTGTTTATCAAGTGTGATCTTGTAGGCAGGTACGCTTCTTCTAACTCTTTTCTCCGTGAAAGTAAATTTGGTTGATTAGTTAGGGTAGTCCGCATGGTAGTCCGCGGACTAGTCCGTAGAGTAGTCCGCGGAGTAGTCCGTAGAGTAGTCCGCGGACTGGGGTCAGTGGGTAGTCCGCGGAGTGGGGGTCAGTTTTTTCAACTCTCCCGCCAATGTTTGTCCCCAGACGCTTGGCTAAGAGGATGTTTTTCCAATTGAATTCAAAACAAAAAGTTTGTAGTTCTCGCCGTATATATATTGCTCCTTTCCTGTCTCAGTCAAACAAAACACTTCCAAATACTTGCTTCGCTAGTGAACCGTACTCTCTTATTCATGGTCTCTCTGGAAACTTTCCAGTCGGGTTGATTTCATGAGTGCATTTATGCACCAGCAGAAACGTAAACAACTAAGCTTAGCTTCAACCAACCTCTCTCGGTCTGTTCAACGCGGCAGCGTTTACGCTCTCAGCACAAAAGGAAGCATTATGCGTCATGTTTAAACCGATGGCAGTACCAAGTGTAAACGTTTCCATTATTATGTCAGAAATTTCCATTTAAAAGGAGATCTTTATACGAAAACGCGAGGTACAACATTCTATCCGCCATTTTGCTTCTCCCAGAATTCCACTGCAGTCGCAAGCTAATTTCCATGGTTTCTCGGTCCCGCCCTCTCCCCGCCTCCAGACCAGTTAGTCACGTGATCAAAACACACTACTTTCTGGGCGGCCATAAGGTAGAGGAAAGAACAGTATTATTTCGCTTTTCTACGTTGTTCATCAATAATGATCGATTACATCAAATCGTTTGGCAGGGAGCAATCACGACAACATAAACAAAGAGCAGTATTACGCACCTTCGATGTACAAAGCTTGAATTTCTGTCTGGAAGGGAAGACCTAAAGAGACGACTGTAGAAGCTAAGCTAAGTGTTCAAGTTTATAAGAGTGATTGTGTTTCTGTCAATGATAGATGGATATAATTCGACGGTAAATACAGATCAGAGGTTGTGTGCCGGAGAAAAAACTTATCATTAGTTGCTCTTAAAATGTGGGTCGGTAATTTACATGGACACTTTTTTCGATTGACCTTTAGACTTGTATTAACTACCACAAAATTTAGATTAATGTTGTGGCGGCAATAATTGTTTTTTTCTCTCCCTTCAACCTACCTGTATTGATCTTAGTTACTTGAAATGTCTTTCAATGTTGGACTCTCACAAAGCAGTAGAAAAGAGTTTTAACTATATTTTGTTCAGGGTGCAAAGAAAGTCGGCTTTACAGCTTGCCTAGCATACACTAGCCTGAAAGCCACTTTGACTAACCCCAATTTTTTTTATAAATGGGACTGATTACAGTTCTTCTGTAATCTGAATTCCCTAAAAAACTTTCCTTGCCAGCCAGGCAAGTTAAAAACGCAGTTCACTAGCCCAATCATAAAATCCAGTACCCCAGGGCTATTGCCTGGACACTACTCTGTCTACTCTCTTTGCACACTGTTTAATGTAGTTTAGCTAGAACTTGAACCTTTGAATGCCTTTTTAAACAATATTTTTACTGAGAAATATGAGACAAACCTCCCGGATGAAATTAATAAAATACCTGTACAAGTGACTGGATAAAGTTGTGTACTATATGTTGTCATTTTTGCATAAACAATACAGGAATGATTATTCTTGTATTGTTTACGACTAATTATTACGTGTAGTAAATTGTGTAAAGTAATTAAATGTATAAATTAGAGGGCTGGAGAAGAAATTAATTGGTCTTAAGTCACCGTGGGAGTTTTTTTGTGGGGGGTGGGGTGGGTCTGTGGCTAATATTATTGAACACGGGTTCTTATACACTTTATGAGAAATCATGCATTCTGGAAATAGAAAACTAAAAAAGTAATAACTACAAGACAATTTGAAACTCGTTAAGATTTGAATAATTTAGTGACTTAAGGAAACTAAAGGCGACTTAAGGCGATTTTAGGCGACTTAAGGCGATTTTAGGCGACTTAAGGCGACTTAAGCCGACTTTGGGCGACTTTAGGCGACTTTAGGTCCCAGAGTAGGCCTGAAATAATATGCCATGCATGTGCGGAATAATCTATGAGAGAAAGATAACTATATGTCGGAGTTTATTCATATCTGAGCTTTGTTTCTTGATGCAACATATATGAGGTGAGATCTTAGCTTGGATAATTTATTTATTATGTAATTTCAAGGGCTTATTTTAGATAAACCTCTGTTGACCGCGTGCATCCGGTTCTCGGCCCGCGGCTTCGGCTGTTTGTGAAAAAATTTCTATATGAAATTAAAATGCGATTTTAAGAAGTTTCTTTTAAAAAACTTATGGAAAGTCCCGTAACTGCATTAATTGAATCACGGCTAAAATCTACACGGAGATTTTCGCAGAGAGCTTGCAGGTAATGAACAGTGAGGAACGGATAGATCTTTTATCGGAACACTGTCACAGTTACGTGTTGTCAGTCAAAGCTAAAACCTGTTCCTAATTTTCTTCTCTTTTTTTATTTAATTTAGATTTAATTTTTCGCTCAGCTTCGAACTTTGTTGGGAGGAGAATCCGGTCCACAATATGTGACAGCTTGTTTTGAGTCATTTATGAGTTCGTGACACGATGAAGGCTTAAAAATTAACTTTGTGCAATTGTTACTTTTATTTATAGTCTGAGTATAAGTCTCCCAAAAGACATTACAGTATTGCACCCTAGTAATAATAAGTTATAAGTACACTACTTTAAAGTATTTACAATAAGGTAAGCATTTGATGACTTTAAGCAGACCTTAAATAGTTTATGGATAATCTGTTTTTATAGTCAGGGTGCTGTGTGCCCAAAATACAATTCAAATAGACCTCAAAACAGTGTTTAAGTACCCTATTTAAAAGTATTTAAAATGCGGTCAGTTCTTAAGGTTTTAAAACATATTTCAAATAGTCTATTTGAACTCTGTTTGTAACTTTGTCAGTGGATGCGTCTCAAAATACATTTTAGATACAACTCAAAACAGTGTTAAAGTACCCTATTTAAAAGGATTTAAAATACGGTCAGCATTTAGGCTCTTAAAACATATTTTAAATAGTCTATTTGAACTATGTTTGTAACTTTGTGAGTGGATGCGTCTCAAAATACATTTTAGATACAACTCAAAACAGAGTTAAAGTACCCTATTTAAAAGTATCTTAATTACAGTCAGCATAAAAGCCCTTAAAACATATTTCAAATAGTCTATTTGAACTCTGTTTGTAACAGTGTTAGTGGTTCTATGCCCAAAATACATTTTAAATACTCTATTTTAATCATATTTATTAAACAAAATACATTGTAAATTGATGAGAGAGGTTTTCCTTTACATGAAATACAATTTAACTACACTCAAGATATATTTCAAACAGGGGCGAAAATTTAAATTTTTTTGTCAAATAGTATTAAAATACAGGAAAATAGTGTTCAAATACTGAAAATACATTTTAAATACTTTAAAATCAGTTTCAAAATACATATGGTTTGGTAAGGGCAGATAGCCACTTTGGAATGGTGCTGGTCAAATGCGCATTTACAGTGCAGTACTTACAAATATAAACTACAGAGTACAGCAGTGCTAATTCCATATATCTCTTAGCATAATTTATACTGATTAATTTTCACATTTTTTTGCTTTCTTTAGGTTTGTATCAAACTAATTTATGTCTTTGGAGTTGGTAGACAAGATTCAGCGAGGTAAAGAAAGGTTTCCATTTTATATATTATATATCTGTCTGGATTTGTTAAAACGTGGCTAAAGAAATTTCAAGTGCATTTTAACTATTTGACATATAAGTAGAATGGGAAGCAGTTAAAAGTCACTAGCTGAAGCTAAACAATGACAATAATAATAACATTTATAATAATAACATTTATTTATACCGCGCAAATTCAACTATACAGTTTTCAAATGCGCCTTACAATTAAAGATCTAAAAATATACCTTACAATTAAAGATCGAAAAATATACCGTAAAAAAAAATATACATATATAATTTGCACGGGCTCTCTTGCCAAGAGAAGGTGTCTAGGTTCAGCATGCTTCTCATTCCCCGTTACAGAACCTCCCTTGCGGTTTCGCACTGGAAATTAAGGATGGTACTTATGGTTGAGTACCGATCCAGCCGTCTCGACCAAAACAAGCCATTTTCCGGACCGGTTTCGACTTTACTGTCTTCTTCAGCGGATTTTACAGTTTCAGCTTGTCCGGTCGCTTAAGCGCCGTTGGACCTACTGCATTAACTATGTGTCACAACTCTTTATATACCATAAATTGAAAATTACGTGTATGACGTGGGTATGGCATCAATAGATTGATTAATGAGTTGTACTCATTTTCGTGCACAGTTCTTTGGCGTTTTTTGTGTTCACGCGGAAAACTTTAAATCTTAATGTCTCTCTATCCTTACAATTTGAGGCTAGCTTGTGCTACTTTTGAAGTTTTGACTTAATTGCCACTAAAGAACCGTTTTTCTCTGATTGTATAAGCGGTGATGACTCTGCTCTTGCGCGAATTTCTATTACGTATATGACGTGGGTATGTCGTCAATTAATTAATTAATGATTAGTTGTTTTTCGTGAGCAATTATTTGGCGTTTTTGTGCATAACGCGGAAAACTATGACTCTTATTGTCTTTCTAACCCCACATTTTGAGGTTTAATTGTGCTGGATGTGTCTTTCTGCAAACTTGTCTGTCACTCAGTAGAGAATTGTTCGTTTCTGATTTTATTGGCGTTGGTGGCTCTAATCTTTGGCGTAATTCTATTCCATTTACGTATATGACGTCGGTGTGGCGTAATTTTCAATTTATGGTATATAAAGAGTTGACACATAGTTAATGCAGTAGGTCCAACGGCGCGTAAGCGACCGGACAAGCTGAAGCTGTAAAATCCGCTGAAGAAGACAGTAAAGTCGAAACCGGTCCGGAAAATGGCTTGTTTTGGTCGAGACGGCTGGATCGGTACTCAACCATAAGTACCATCCTTAATTTCCAGTGCGAAACCGCAAGGGAGGTTCCGTAACGGGGAATGAGAAGCATGCTGAACCGAGACACCTTCTCTTGGCAAGAGAGCCCGTGCAAATTATATATGTGTATATATATATATATATATATATATATATATATATATATATATATATATATATATATATATATATATATGTATATATATTACAACATTAAATTACAACATTATATCAGAAAAGGCTTTTTTAAAAAGGTGAGTCTTCAGATTACGTTTAAAAACTTGAAGATCGGAGATGCATCTAAGATCTAACGGAAGATTATTCCATAGTTTTGGTGCGGCGGCTACAAAGGCTCGGTCACCAAGAGTAGGGAGGGTCCTAAAGTTAGGATTTGAAAGCAGATATTTGTTATTTGATCTGAGGCTGTAGCAAGAATTAGGTTTAAAATTAACGAGAGATGATAAATAATTAGGAGCTGTTCCATAGATTGCTTTGTGAGTGATTATAATAACCTTAAATTCTATTCTAAACGTCACAGGCAGCCAGTGTAATGACAGCATTATTGCTTGCAATGTACGGTAAAGTTCTCTCGCATAAGTAATAGTGTTTTGCCATGAAATAAACAACATTTGAAACGTCCAGAAATTGTAATCTTTTACTCAGTCAAACCAGGAGGCCCACAGCTCAGTGTCGGCCGAAAGCAGATTAAGAATCCACAATCTTTGAGCACAGAATAGGCTTTCTAAGACACAATCATCTAAACTAAACACTCACGAAGCGTTTTTATACTTGACACAAAGTATTCTAGTAACACGAGCTCAACCGCACATACCTGAGATTTTTCTGTCAACACTTTTGGTAAATCACACAATAAATGACTTTCGCAGCAATCACAACACTTCCCAAAACCACTCATAATTTTTCCACACTTAACACGGGCGAAACATCGTCAAATTACTCCGTAAAACTCTCGCTTTCTCCACATAAATCGTCACATGAAACTTTTCTCGACTCACTGACAGTCGATTTATTCAAGGTCCCGGATGTAAACCAGCGGTTGAAAAGGAGACATACAGCCCCCGCCTTCGACACAATTTTTTACTAAGTCTTTGGCTTGGTCGGAAATCAGCATGAATTTCCATCTTGCCGAATAGATTTCAACCCTAGAACCTACTTTGTGAGGCCCAAGACTTGTTCACTGCGAACAACAAAGCTCGCAATATCCAATCTTTCCGTCTCAAGCCCGGGATCTGTCTTTCACCCGTGTAGCCCGAAATGAGACGAAATACCAAAAGATATTGGACGCAGCAGACTTTGCCAGACGTGAGAATTGTTCCTTCATAAGGCTTATTGATGCCTTCCGGAAAAACTTTGTTCAAGGCAGCCAAAAAAGGACAACCCGACTATGACAGCCGAGTTCAGTGTAATACGCGCGCTGATTTCAAACTGACATGCAGAGAAAATTATGGGAAGTTCTGAAAAACAATTGTTTTTTGGGAGGGGGGGTGGGGGGGGATAGGTCAATAGCCAGTGAGAAACTCTTCAAAGTCTATCTACTGTGGCCTATCCGGTACCGATTAAATAAATAAAATTTAGCTATGAAAAAAAAAGGCTCCACTACAAGACTCAGTCAGAGGGTATATAAGAGAGATTTCTGTAGCCATGTTTTTGCAAATCCAGACAGATATATATATATATATATATATATATATATATATATATATATATATACATATATATTGTTTGGTGTCCTTTTTTCTAATTGGTACATGTCTCAGATAAAGTAAGAAGTTGTTGTCATTAGGATAACGTTCCTTCAATCTGCATATCCAGATAAAGTTTTTAGCTATAAGGCAACAGAAAATTATATGGAGCTTAAAGGAAAAGCTGTCTGGAGAAAGGACCAAAACAGTGGTCATGTCTACGTAATTGCCCGGTTGGAGGATCTGGCACGACTGAAGCCGTAACGAGAAGTTATCCCAAAAATTTGGGTTTTTTGGCATTTCCAAAATAGATACGCCAAATCCTCTTTCTCGTCGCGGCAAAAAGTACACTTTTCGTCCTCTCTTTTGCAGATAGCTGTTAGTTGGTAAAAGTCTATGCAAAAATCTGAAATGAAAATTAATTAGTTTTCAGATAGTTGTACAAATGTTTGCTGCTTGAAAAACGGTTCTCGAGTTAACATTTTTATCGGTTGAAGGGCAGATGTCTTTATGCCATTTGTTGTTTGAAAAAAATTCTAGATGATTTTTGGCTTTTGAAAAATGTGTTGACAGAACTTTGAATTCATACTGCTGGTTTGTTCCCGGGATTTGTCGTTGCAAAGATTTCACGGCTGAGAGTATTCCGAAAAACATTAAGAGTATTACTCGAATATCATATCTATTCTGAAAATGGTCGAGGGAAAAGAAGTTGAGAGAATTATCGTCCATTAGATGTTTAACTTTTTGTGTTATTGATGGTAGGCCAATCATTGCAGGAAACTCAGGTGCGGAATATTAATGAATTTTGCAACAGAGGTAGAGATGAGAAAATGATATTTTTATACTATTCTCCCCTCAAAGGAAGTGTCATACCAAATTTCTGCAATTTCTTTGGCAAAAAGGTCTTCTATCGGTAGCTTATAAATATCCTTCTTGTAAAGATTTCCTAATGACAGACCTTCTGAGCAGACTATAACTTTTAACTTACCATCAGTCTATGTTCCTGTTTATATTTAGTGAGCTCACTACTAGAACGTAATAACATGAGTGTACTATAGCTATTTCTCAATTTAGTTCTTGTATCGTTGCTAAATGAGTATTTACCACTTAATCTAATAATGATACACATTCATACTAAAAAAATCTGACGTATTTGTGGTTATTTTTCCCGCAGCTACACGTAGTTTAAGCTCAATGAACTAATGTGTGGTCATTGAACTACACGTCATAAAAAATAAATTGGAAACCGTCCAGTGGAAGAAGCCAAGAAAATGACATGTTACAAAAGACATATATATAAACAATTTTTCCAAGTCACAGGTCTTTGTGGCTTACAGTTTCTGAGTTATTTGCCGAAACGTTTCACGCAACTTTGTAGAGCTTACTGAGCTTTGTAGGGAGACGCCATATTGGTGGACCGTTTGGGTCCACCAATATGGCCGCCCGAAATCAACAAGAACATCTGGAGTTCACTTTTTCTATAAAAGCTCTTTCTTTTCACTCGAGAACTGGCATACGTACGCATAAACATATCTTCTAATACTTAAAATGGTTATACTGCTAAAAATCAAGAGGACAGGCTTCTTTTCAACGAGACAGCATTCCTATTTTGATGTCACGCACTGTGAAAACTCGGAAGTTCAAATTGCTTTATTTTCGAAATGAAACATGCTACGGGAATGGAGACTTGTACAAAGATTTACTTTTTGTTTATCTTCAACCTAGTGTAAATAAGAATTCGTAAAACATCGCTATTTTGACTTAACAATTTGATGACGTCACTGTGAAAACCATCTATAGGTGAGATAAAACCAGAAAACGCAAGATTCCATGCTATTATCCAGGTTGATCAAAATGCTCTCTCCGTTTAATTTTTTTGGTGAACTATAACAAGAAAAAACTAGATTAGAAGTGGTAATTTTCCCCATCTAACTTGCACTATTTACATACAGTTTTCATGGTAGTTTTAAGGTATCATCCAGGGTAAAAAATCATAATTTTTCGAAATTTTCAATGTTTAAATGATTAAATAGAGCTAATCAAGAGCTTTCTTTAAAAAAAAAATTCCAGGAAAAAATGTTTTTTCTGTGCAGACTTATGGAGCGCAAAAGTTTCTTCTATGCTAATTATTTTAATTAATCGTTGACAAGTCCTGTCATACTTGATACGCATGGCGCTGTTGAACCAAGCTAATCACGCAATTTGACAGAAATCGTGGTAAAGAAGACGACAAAATCGTTATGCAAAGAGTGGGCTTCGAAATTAGCAGAGGGCGACAAGGGAGCTACTACTACAATCAAGAAAAATGGCTAAAAGATAACAAAGCTCCTGAAAACCCATTGAAACCACCGCATAATCGAGTTTAACGAGTTTCTTAGCGAGCGGGGCAAGCTTTTTTGGTCGCGAAGCGGTCAGGCGAGCGACGAAGTCGCGAGAGGTCCCGCGCCGTATAAAAATCGGACTAAGGACTTCAAGAAAAACTCCAGGAAGCGGTCTGTTGTCAATTTTTCTAGGGAAGTGTCGAACTTTTAGAAAATATATCGAGTAAAAGTGGGCTTGGCTCAACTTGGCTCGCCCGGTGCGAAAATGAAAACTGCCCGTCGCAAATAAGTAACGATGCTTTCTAGACAACAGAAAGGATCGAACAGAGTAGAATCAAACCAAGAATCAAACCGTGTCTGCGAATTTTGATTTCTTTTTTCGTTTTCGAGTTAGAGTAATTTTTTCACCGGTAGTGCTAATGATTTCCTATCCCTAACTTCAACTGCTTATAACAAAAGAACAAAAGCACTTGACAAAAATCTGAGACACGGATTTTTAGTCAAACGTGTTAAGAAGCGGATGCGATCTTAATTGGCTTCTTCCGTTTATTTTTGGCTGGCCTGGACTTAAATTTACAGTGACACCCACTTTCACAAAAAGCTTCCCATTTCTAAATCTCGTTAATATTTTGATTTTTTAAAAGGAATAAGCAATAATCTGGAACTATTAAGCTTTCAGAAAATGTACGGTTTTGGGGGGTATTTATTAAAAGCAAAAGCGCTAGCGCTGATCAACGCGAGGAGGGTGCTTCAGGGTGGATGATACCTTAAGGCAGGAAAAGGAAGCTAAGCCTTGATCAATTCACACTCGCCTTCTAGTCATTTTTACTGATTTTTTAATGACAACGGCACCTGAGACTATAGTGCGGAATACTTTTTTTTACTTTAGGGAGGAACAACTCTGAAAAGAAAATGCGTCAGCACAGAATTTAATTATCGGCGAATTCGCAGCACGAATACGACGTAAAACGTCCTAATTTTAGTTTTATGGGGTACGTGAACACAAGACAACGATTTTCTTTTTCCAATATTTGGTACAAACTTTTCGAATTTAAACCCAGAATAATTCACCTTCATTTGGTTAGTTGACCGAAATGGGATAAGGGCGATAAAGTTACGTGAATGCACTTTTTTTTAGTCCTCTTCGTGGTAATATCATTTTCTACTTCAAATACTTCCTTGGACAATTTACTTGCTGATAATGCCCAGTTTTAGAAAAACCAGACCACTTACCCCATGAGAGGCTGGTGTAGCCTCCAAAAATGTACTTCCCGCTGACTCTTATGATTGTTACAGTTGGTCCTTTGTTGTCACATCCGCCGTGAAAAGTACTGGCAGCCCAGCCGTCCACGGACGCACGCCAACATCGCTTCCATCGTGAAGATTTGCTCTGAGCAACTGGTTTGAGCCAGGTGCTTAAATATTGCAAGTAGTTAGCATCATTCCCCACAATAGTAGATTGTTTCAAGCCCCCTACAAAAATTAGAGACAAAGTTATTACTAAATTATTTACTTAGGTTCACCAATTCTTAGCAGGGTCACCGCAACAGTGCGTGGTGCTTATCACCGAGGCCCCATAACAGTCCCGCCCACCATGGGAGGTACGTAGACCACAACACTACAGAATGCGTCCCCTACTCTTTACGAACAGAGCGTGAGTTCTTTAAAACAGTTAGGAGACGGGGCCTACGGTTTATCGTCCTTGTCTGAGAAGAGTAAAAAGTTTAACCATTTGCAGATGTCTTTTCAAAGGAAACAATTTATCCTCTCAGTCAGTGACTGTTAAAGACCCTGAGTTGGTGGCGTCGAACGGGCCTGGGAATGTAAAAATTCTTTTTCAAAGCGAATCGGATTCTTACCTTGCAAGGCAAAATTATCGATTTTCGAATGACTTCCCTCACAACAAAAACTAAATTTAGGAGTAATAATAAGGCTGAATATGTAGTCTGCGTTGCAGGCGCTTGGAAGTAGTGAGCACAAGGAAAAACGGGCGCGCGAGCGTGTCTCCCTCGATCGCGCGCACCCGTTCTCTCTTTCGCCCACAAAGCGTGTCGTTTAGAATGGAAGTATGGGAAATCATAAAAAGACACTCGAAAATATAGACATTGCATGTGAGCAGTAGAAGCTACTGAATAATGGCCATTGAAAACATTAGAACGGCTCCGCAATAAAAGAGCGTGATACTAGCACTGAACACTAGCACGATTACTACAAATCAACTTGCTGTTAACCATTAACACGCAGTGCTGAAATTTTATATCTGATCATACTTGCGTAATTGATAAGTTCGCACTCAAAGCCGTCTCCAAAGTAGCCTTGATCACAAGTGCAATTAAATGAACCACGATAATTTGTGCAGCTGGCGACCTGATGGCAGTAATACTTGTCCCTACTGCAGTCATTCAGATCTGTTCAAGATGAAAAAAAAACTATATATTTATCACGATTAACACACCAAATGCGTTTTGTTAGGTAGACTTTTCTTCTGTATTGTGCATTCCTAAACTTATACATCACATCTTACCTTTCTTACAAGTATACTGATGACAGTCACTGCATTTCACGTCATTCCATTCATATTTATATTCAACACCAAGTGTATGCACACAGTCTTCATCCCGAAAATTGTTCGGTTGGTTTTTAGCCCAAGCTGTAAAGTTCCCAGTACCACGATCTGCCCAAGTAAAGGAGCCCTCTGTAAAAATATCATTCAATCCCAGCCAGGATTTTGCTCCATTGTGTAGATGCTGTAAAAACACATTTTCTTCGTTATTTTGGACATCAACAAGAACCGAGTTTTCTTTTCGGCATTTATCCAGTGCTGTGGTCCAATTTTGACAAGTCTTACTTGTAAAATAGCAAAAGCCGTTGAAATAGTTCCAACCAGGTTCACAGATATCTGCGAAATACAGATAAACGTAAGCGTCAAAAATATATACATTCAAATAAACTGCCCGATTGATAAATCCTTTGCTGCATCTCACTCGCAGTACTGTTGGGAGCGTGATGAGAAAATGTTTTCCAAAGCTTAATGGTTTCAAGTTACTAGTAAGATATTATTGGACAGAAGATTAGCGACAGGGATATACCACTCGCATAGAGATAAAATATATCGAACTTTTATGTACAGACTGTACTATTTTAAAGAAACACAAAATTTAAACGATTGTTTTAAGCATGGTGCTTTTAATTTCTAGCAAGGTCTTTTATCCTCGTTATTTATCCTTTAAGAAAACTTTTAATTAAACGGTGAAATTCTTCGAGGGGTAGGAAAATTATAACTTGAAAGAATTTCAAGAATCCTTTTTATGTCAACGGGTACACTCTCTTGACTCACTTGCAAAACCATCAATTTGCATTGTGTTATTAGTTTAGGGCATTTCCAAAGTATTTCCAGATGAATACGGTAACAAATAACGATTCGTTTTTCATTTGCTAAAAACTACTTCATAAATAAACTCAGTAGTATTACAGACCTGTGAGCACGGCATAACCGACGGACAAGGGGTCATATCTATTCGCGTATAATTCCTTGACACAGGCTCTGAATCCAGAGGTATTCATGTTCTGAAAAAAAAAATAATAAGCTAAGCACTCAACATAGTTTAATACAGCTAAAATTGTAGTCATACACGACTGAATAAACAGAAAGAGAATACCAGAATATTTTTAAAACGTTCGCCTTCGTCTTCTTATATAACATAGAGATGCGAAGATTCGCCGTAAATTAACACTGTGGTTTGATGAAAGTGATTAAAGAGCGCTAGTAAATCAAAAGAAGCTTTAGAAATAACAAAGGTATAAAAAAATATATGGTGAATTAACGTTGACTTCAAAATTTTATCCAAAATATCCTTTTCACCCTAATAAGGGGCACGGCAGTGGCATAAATGAGCCATGAGGCCCAGAAGGACGGAGCTAAATATCCCTGTTGATGAAGAAAGCAGCCAAATGATAGGAGCAAAGTTTCGTGCCCAGGAAACAGCTCTAAAGTAACGTTTAAACCCGCACAATCAGATCTGAAGTTCGAGACCACCGTGCGCGGCCCCTGCTGATATAATATTTAAAGATATAATTATTTTGTACCGACACCATAATCGTATTCGATAATTAACGTCAAAAGGTAGGCATTAAGCAATCTCAACTTCACTCGGCACATTTTTGCGCCACACCTATTATCGACCAATACATCGCCTCAAGCAAGTGTGTGTCTCTGTTTAGTTATATCTTTCGTCGAGTTTTGGTTTGAAGTGTGTTTGCCTTGATACATTCCCAAAAAACCTCCCCAATTACGGAATATTTTACCTCGATCCAAGTTGTAATTCCGTTGTGAATCGGTGCTGAATTCCCAGATACCGTCGTACTCAGTGTGATTGGCTGAGACAAGAACTGTCGGAGTCGAGTTATAGGCTCTCGTGAATGAAACGAACTGCCATGGAAGAGAAACGTAAAACGTTTAACACTGTTTCCTAATCACTAAAAGCTTCAGTTCCCGTCATTGTGTTTATTTTTGAAGTCACAATTAATCATTTTAACAGAACAAACTGCCATTTTGATATTTTGATATGTCTTATAACAATATAATAAGACATAAGAACTTTATTTTAGTGTCAAACGTATATGGCTAATTGGAGACACTTATCTAAAATTACATAATAATAATAATAACAATAATAATAATAATCTATGATAATTCTAATTACAATAATTCTGATTGGGCACACTAATCTAAAATACATAGCAATTCATAATAATACATATCAAAATTTTAAAAATCTTAAAATCATAAAATCAGGATCTGCAAAGGACACAACATTCACTGTACAGTTATTTTCTAAAATCTGATTAGAAGATTATATTCTGTTCTTGTTACAGGCCTCGGGATTCAGACCCTAGTTGGGTATATTTACTTAACATCTTTCTGGATCAAGTTTGCGATCAGTTTCAAAATATGGTAATCTGTGGTGACATTAACTTGCAGAACATCTACTGGGACTCCGTGGATAGCGCTTCAGGCAGCTGCTAACGTGCTGCCATTACATGACAACTTCTTGACGCAAATTAACAACGCACCGACTCGCGGTAGCATTATTCTAGATCTAGTGATAATAAGTGCCCCAAAACAAATCAAAGTGACCGAGGTGTTGTCACCTGAAAAGGCCGGTGTTTTTACGGATCATTGTGTAGTCCTGTTTGAGTATAATTCTCTTGTCAATGCGTCCTGACCCCCTCGCAAATTTGTCTACGACTACGCAAATGACGATTTTGAAGGTCTGCGTGAAGTTCTCTCGGCAATCAATCTTTCTTCTATTGTGGACCATAACAATATAGATGATGACTGGCGGTGCTGGAAGGACTTATTCCTGGCTGCTGTCAAGGACTTTGTGCCATCGAAGAGACTGAAAGGCGGTAGCCCGGTTCCTTGGATAGATAGTAACATTTTAAATCTAATCAAGAAAAAGAACTCAGTTCGCCAAAATCTTAAATCACATCCGAACCCCGGCCTGAGGGATAAGTTTAAGTCTGCGGGCGCAAGTCAGGAAACTGCTTCGCGAAAGCCGTAATCACTTTTACGACTCCATTGACACTGGCTTTAGATTCAATCCCAAGCGCTTATGTTCAATTTGAAGCTTAACTCTAATCTTATCCCATCCTAGGCTATGTCTTCATGGTAACCGTCCCAGACTCTTCCGCTGAACAGTCAAAAAACCCTTCAAGAGTAAGTGCTGATACACCTACGGGAATAGCTGACCTGTTTAACAGTTTTTTTTGCCTCTGTATTTACTATCGACAGCGCAGTGGAGAAGACAGCGTGCGTACGTTCGGACACTGTTATATCCGATCTAACTTTCAATGAGTCCACGGTTCTAGCTGCACTCAGAGCACTAGAAGTCGGTAAAGCCACAGGGCCGGACGAAATCCCTGCTAAATTGTTCAAAGAGACTGCCTCAGTGATTGCTCCTTCCTTATGTAAGATCTTCAACAAATCACCGCAACTAGGGTCTCTCCCGAGTGACTGGAAACTAGCTAACGGAGTGCCTGTCCACAAAAAGGGTGCGAAAGACCACGTGGAAAATTACCGCCCCATCTCTCTATTCCCAATAGTGTCCAAGATCTTTGAGCGTTGTGTGTTGAATAGCATCATGGACCACCTGTACCAGGTAATTTCACCTAAACAACATGGTTTTTGTACTGGAAGATCGTGCGTCACCAACCTGCTTAAGGCTTTTAACCTCATTGGTTCAATTTTAGAAAATGGCAGCCAGGTTGACACCATCTACCTTGATATGTCAAAAGCTTTCGACAAAGTCAGTCACAGGCTTCTCGTCCATAAGCTAATCCGGCCGGTTTCGGTGGCAACCTGCTTAACTGGTTCTGCTCTTACCTGTCAGGTCGACGCCAGCGCGTTACGGTACTCGGCGCCACTTCAGAGGATCTTCCTGTTACCTCTATAGTACCTCTGGATTCCATACTCTGGCCAGCCCTCTTCCTCTTATACGTCAACGACCTTCCCGAAGTCATCAGTTCTAGCAGTAGAGCATTGATGTTCGCTGACGACACAAAAATATTCAGCGAGATAAAGACTTTGGGGGATGCCTCTTCTCTCCAGAAAGACCTTGGTAAGCTTGCAACTTGGTCTCAATCATCCGGTCTCCTTTTTGACGAAGCTAAGTATAAAGCGCAGCACATAACAAGGAAAACAAAGCCGATCTTATCCTCTTACAAACTCAACAACACCGCACTTGAATTATATGTTGCAGAAAAAGATCTGGGCGTATGGATTAGTAAGGATCTGACATGGTACAAACAAGTAAACGAACAATCTTCGCGTGCTCATAAACTACTTGGATACTTAAGGAGAAACACAAGGTTCATACTTAGAACCGACGTAAGACGAACGCTATACCTAGCCCTAGTTAGGCCACATTTGGGATACCCCACCCAACTTCGGGCCCCGTAGTCCATCGAGCTCATTGACAAGCTTGAGCGTATCCAAAAACGCGCAACTAAGTTTATGTTAAAACTGCCTTATTCTTCTAATATAAGTTATAAGTCTCGTTTACAAACTCCAACCTAATACCTATTTGTTACTGGCATAAACTTTTAGATCTAACCTTTTTTTTTCAAATTGACACACGGTCTTGTTAACGTGAACTCCTCTGTCCTACCTGAAGTTCGCAAATACGGTAGACGCACCAGATCCTCTACCAGCAATGTTAATAGATACATAATTAAGAAATGTAAAACTACTACGTACCAGAAATCCTTTCGCATTAGTGGAATTTGGAATTGTTTAGTGGATGAAGTAGATTTGAGCTCATCGACCTTAGCTTCCTTTAAATCGGTTAATTTTAATTATTATAAGTCCGCGTTAGCTGTTTCTTATGATTGTGAAGACCCACGTTCGTTCAAGTCTATCTGTTTAAAATGTAACAGTGTTCGTCCCTTGTCTAGTCCAATAACTTGTTATATGTAGCTGTACTCTTTCTTGTATCGCTGTGTTTTTTAATATTTCTCGTTTTTGTTTTTTTATTAGTATCCGGGACCACTGTAATTGGCCACAGCTGTTGCGGTGTCCCTGCCAACGTTCTTTCTGTTTGTTTGTTTGTTTGTTTTTTTGGGCGAAGTTAATAAAATAAAATAAAATAATAAAATACCAGAAATATCTAATTTTCTGATAGCGTTCTTGAAAGATTGAAGACTAGTTGATTGCTTATTGACCTTGTTGTTAAGTCTCTTCCAAAGTAAAAGTCCAAAGTAACGAAATTAATGTTTGCCGTAGGTTACAGTATTGAATCTAGTAGCTAAATGAAAGTGCTTGTTTCGCAGAGAATACCTCAAATTATTTAAATTAAAAGTTCTGCTACGTGGGTAGGGGCGAAGTTGGTCTTGACTTTGTACATATTTATTGCTATATCCTGCAATCTACGATTTTGCAACGTGGGTTGTCCTGATATTTTAGTAGTGTCTGGTAAGAGGCAGACTTAGTCCTGTATACCGCTCTTAAGACACATTCTTGAAGGCGTTCTATTTTCCTGCTGTCGGAGGCCTTACAGAAGTGCCATACCAGCTGGCAGTAGGTAAGGTAAGGCAGGATGGAAGACTTATAGAAGACTTACAGCTGAGCAGGGAACAAGATTGCGCAGGCGCATTAATTAGGATCCCTACTTTCTTACTGACTTTCTTACACAGTTTGCTAATATGACCACTGAAGTTCGTACTGCAATCAGTTTGGACGCCAAGTAGTTGGATGTAATCTGTGTTTGTATTGACCCTACCATCTATGCTTATATCAGTGTATTAGCCTTCAATGTCAATATTTCTAGGATAAAGGATCATCGCCTGGAATTTGTCAGGATTTGCGAGTAGAAAGTTATCACGATACCAAGAAGTGGCAAGTTGATCTTCCTGCTCTAAGGCTTCCCTTAGAGCTGTAAAATTAGTTCCTGAGGTGTACAACTGGTGGTCGTCCACATAGATCGAAAGTTTAGCGGTAGTTATGGAGCAGGGCAGGTCATTCTGAAATACGTTCCAGAGCAAGGGGTTGAACATTTCCGCGGTTGTTAAAGAATGATCGCGTGAGGTCTAACGCTGAGGACTCAAAACCGTATGCTTCAAGCTTTGTTAGTGTCGGCGAGTGGCTGAGAGAGTCAAACGCTTTACTCATATCAGTCGATAGAATACATACTAGTTCTTTTCTGTCTATTGTTAGCTTCCAGTCCTCATTCAGACGTAGTAGAGTGGTCTCACAGCTGTGTCCCTTTCTGTAAGCAGTGCTTAGGCTAGAAAAGATGTGGTCGAGTTTCATAGTCACCTGTTTACAGAGTAGTTGCTCAAACACTTTGTCGATGGTTTAAGAGGGACGTCATCGCTCTGTAGTTCTTGACCTCTTGTCTTAAAGTATTGTTTAGTGAACCAGCTTCTTTACTTTTCTAGTCAATTTGATCTCTGTTGCGTAAAGTGTGTATGACTAAAAGTGTTTTGAAAATATAAACAGTGATGTAAGTAAGCGATATATTTGTGAGGGAAAATGCTGTGAACAGCATGGTACTCAGCGCTTTTGCAAAGAATTCTTTTCTCACTTGGCAATAAGCATTGTTGATTTTATCCAAAGGTGGGTTCGTATTTGGAAAACTTATGACACCATGTTCAGTGAAAAGAGGCTTGTGCAGTTTGCAGAAGGCAAACCAGTTCTGTGAAAAGAGGTAAAAACAAAAGTGATGCCACCCATCTTGTGACAGAATCGTATTACACCAACAAAAAATTTAAATAAACTCAGCATTTTTAGGCCCCTTTGAATCTAAGTATCTTGAACTCTATGAAGTTGTGACATAACAAAGAGCGCAAAGAGTCAAGAAAAGGATGCAAATCCACATTTTTTAAGACATCAGGCGAATCACGTAAGAGAGTGAAGGGAGACATGGGAACAAGGAAGACCAATCTGTGTAATGCTATTCAATTCATTTCTTCTTCTTCTTCTTCTTCTTCTTCTTCTTCTTCTTCTTCTTCTTCTTCTTCTTCTTCTTCTTCTTCTTCTTCTTCTTCTTATTATTATTATTATTATTATTATTATTCATTAGTATTAGTATTATTCATTAGTGTTATTATTATTATTATTATTATTATTATTATTATTATTATTATTATTATTATTATTATTTCCGTTTCTTTTTATGTTTTTCTTTCTGCATTTCCTTCCGTTTGACTGATCGTTTCACTGATCATCACTCGCGATCGCCCGGACAATCTTTACTTAGCAATACTTTTTCCTCTTAACGCTAATATATAGATTTAGCCAGGGCTAAAAGCGAAGTTCTGGTTAAAAATACGTGTAAGCAAAACAAAAATTAAATCGTGTAATGCTAAACGGGGGACGACAATGAAAATGGCTTCAAGACTAATAGATCTAATTAGCAAAAAAACAAATTTGCACGTGCAGCACGCTTTTTTGTCTTTCCCTTGCCGTTGTTTTGCACGACTACAACGCTGTTTTGTACGACTAAAACGTCAAACTTCCTAGTTACACACTATTTTTATGGAGAAATTGTCGTATGTGCTTACCCAATAATTTGTTTCCAGTGTTCATGTTCGCTTTCATTTTTCACTGCCGCTCATTTTCACTTTGCTGGCCGCTAGCATTTCTCATTTTCTCACCGCCGCTTTGACTTTCCATGTTTTTCTTCCTACGAATTTTCAATAACTCGCTCTAGCTCCTTCTCTGTTATCCACGTTAGTGTACAAATAAAAAATAACGCCGAAAAAGACACGACTTTTTTCTTTCTAAAAGTCCGATCGACCATGTGATTTCCTTCGAAAAAAAACCTTGAGTTGCATTTGGGTTCCCATACCTGTTGATTGAGTTATTTGACATTGGTATGCCTGTGGTGCGGACGGACGGTCGCTCGCTCGGTGTACGGTCACGTGATTACCAAATTTGCTGGGATGGGTAGATTACTACATTTTCTTAGCTATGGGGCTCCGCCCACGTGCGCGCTTCGCGCGCGGGTGGAGCTCCACTATTATTTTGAACAAGACCAGCATTTCTCACAAATTTTGTGGACAGTCGCGTTCCAGTTTTTTCAAATCTGACTAAGAACGTACCACAGTGATATCTTGGTGTCTACCGTCGAAGTTTTGCATTTCACGAAGACAGACTTTAACTGAGTCCTTAGTTACGTCTTCAATCCAAATGAGAGCAGCATCATACTCTTTACCAGTCCTCAGGTGTTCTGACGTCACAAGGACTATTGGCGCCTCGGCAAACTTGCCCTGAAGAAAAAGCAATAACAATAATCGAAACAGGTTTTTTTTTAATATTGCTGCAAAATTACTTGAAACTAACCACTAAGTAAGTTCCCATTCTTACTTGTTACCTAATGTTGTTTTGTTAACTAAGTCGCTAATTCTGTCACAACTTTTTAGAGGATCTTGCAATCATCTCCCCAGTTACCTCGTAATGATGGTTTATTTTTTCTCAACTTTGTGTCTCATTTTTCTTGTTCAAGGAAAGTTTTCATATGTTCTTTAACTTAAGATGTGAATTCTTGTCTTTCCACATTCAGTTAATTCAAATAGATAAACAAATATTTGTTTTTTTTTTTTTCATATAAGCTGCTTCCTTGTATCAGATTAGCGCTTCATTTTGTTGAAATGGATGTTAAGGAGGTCTCTCCTTCACAGTTTCGCTCTCGATGTTTTTCTTCTTTTGTTACGCAGACAAGTCGTGATTAAATCTGTCATGTTTTGGCTAAGGGTCACAAGACTCGATTTTCCAATTATTACGTATTTATTTGTTTTGTTTTTTTGCTGTTTTTGATGTTATTGTTGTTGCTGTTTTTTTTTTTTTTTTTCAAGACATGGATTAAAGATGTCATATGAATGAAAGTCTAACATTCGTCATGGAGACCTCAATTGAATTTGCAACAATTATTTAATTTAAAATGTAAATTCCCATCTCACCGTAGGAAAGGTTACATCTGCGCAGTTGGTACCAAACCACCATTTCTGCAACTCAACCGTTCCCGTCAGTCCTTCGGGTGGTGCTCCTTGATAAGCCCCCCAATCAATGGTGGCAAATGGATTGGCGCCTTCTTCTTTCCTCCCGGTTTGCATGACACAGACGGTGAAGTTTTTTTGTGTTGATACTTTCTGTCCATGAAGTAACAGCGTCGTGGACTGTCACAGAGTCATTCAGCTTCATGTGATTGACGGTTATTTGAACATGAACTTGTTTATCCGGATAAAACCTGTATGGAGGAAATGTGACTGTTTGACAGTTTGAATCTGACCATTTTGGAACCTGTAGCAGATCTACACGGCCCCGTACAATTGGAAAACCTGTTTTGTAATAAATTAAGTACTTTATAAGGAAGCATCACTGTGCTCTTTAAGCATTATCGCTTAGGTAGCTTCCCTAGCTTCCGTTGTAGTGCAACTCTAAGTGGTGAAGGGTGGTGATAAAAAAAAGCGTGGAAATGGAACTAAAACTAGGCTGTAACTTGCAATGTCGGCTACCTTTCAAGAACGAAATGTGTAGTGGCTGCTTATTATTGCATGCTGGTTTCAGTGCAAAGATAAACATATGCCAGTATATTGGGCCACTGCGCGAAATATTTGATTTTCAGCAAATTCACTCAGTGCTAATAAGGTGCAAAAAAAGTGCAAAAGAGGATGAAATCAAGGGCAAAGATAGTAAATACTGCATTTGCTCTCAAATATGCAACTCCATGTAAACTGGCATGTAAATGCGATATTTACTACCTTTGTCTTTGATTTCCTCCTCTTTTGCACTTTTTTGCACCATATTTGCCCCGAGCAAATTTGTGTAATCTAATTTTACGCAGAAAAACTAAATTGCAAGACAAAAGAGAATAAAAGAACTTACACAGATCAAACATAGGCTATAGTCTGGGCTGTTATATGCTCGTTTGTCAAATTAGAGAGACGAAGTAGCTTGTTACAGCTGTCTATTGTTGTTTAGCCTGCGTGAGGAGCTAAAAGTGAGCTTAAAAGTAACGAAAAGTTATAAACATCCCAGCTAGAAGCTAAAACAATTTTGAGCCAACACCTATAATTCTAAGCGATCGAGAGCTTAACTGACAGACTATTTTATGTGGCATATACAGGCAAAAAAATCGTTGAAATTATTTTTCGTTACCTTCACAACTTCCTGGGTGATAGACCAGATTATTTTCAAGTCCTCTGCAATAGCTTAACTTATGCCAGCATCGGTTGTCGTAAGTTGTTCCGTTTGCAGTGCACACTGGGTCTTTATATGAGGGGTATTGGTCATCGCACTGACACCGAGCATCATGCGCACTGTAGGTCCTGCAGGCTCCAAACCGTGGACAATGCACATTAAGGCAAGGATTAAGGTCTGTACCGAGAAAAAAGAAACATAATATTGAGTAGTTATCCATTTGGAAAAAAAACATAAATGTCTAATATATTTTTCATACTTCAATTAAAATTAAGTTACTGTTCAGTAGTAGTAACATGTTTGCTTGTAGGTACCTCAACTAATGTTTTATTTATTTATTTATTTTTTATCTTTAGTAGACCTTATTAACGATACCCGCCATCTCTGCACGCGCTTAAGGACTGATAGAATAAATTAAAGCAATGTTACGTGGTGTCTCAGGGGGCAAGCAAGAGATAAAATCAGTAAATACAAGAATGCAGTCGAGTTTGTTTTATCTACACAATAGAAAATTAAGACGTTTTGACCTTAAAAACGAAAATTGCAAAGTATGGGTGGAAGTGATTTTGAATACAGTACGCGACAGTAGAAATCTTCACAGCAAGGAATTGTGATGTAAAACTTGTCAAAGTTTACATTTTGCATTTTGCATGACTAAAATCGTCGTCTTATTTTTGAGGGAATAAACAAACCCGACCGCGATTACTCGATTACTAGTATTGGCAATTTTATTACTTGTGTGCCCTCTAAATTGCTCTTATCCCATCAATGATCAATCTTAAAGTTCGTGCAAAGATAGAGTGTAACATGAATAAGGTATATCAGTGTTTGTACTCCAGTGTTTCTTTAATTATATCATGAAATGTATTCCTACATATAAGAACTTCTAAAAGATATCAATAAAAATAATAGTAATAATGATAATAAAAATAACAATAGTTCTTACTAGAAATAGTGATCATTGCAATAGGAAAATTATTAACAACCTCCAGTAACAGCGTAGCTGACAATCAAGGGATCATGACTCGATCCTAATCCACTGAGGTCTTTAACGCAGACCTTCATAGATTCTAATCCAACTTCCTACAGCAAAATGTGATAGCACTCATCAGTTACTAGAAAATCCATAATTTCTTCTTGATTTCTACGACAGTAGTAAGAAGGGCTACACTAGGGAGTAACCAATCAGAGCGCAGCAAAATTTTTTTCAACCAATCAGAATCGAGTATTTAGCCCATGTGACTTATTGACGTCACAAATGCCCATATTTGGGCATGAATGTTCACATGACCCCATGGGGTAAAGAACACGCACACACAAGTGTTAGATCCACATTGTTCACATAGTTTTAATGAACGTACCGCGTAGAGCCTGGTGACAGGTGGGACGCATGCGCAGAACCTTCCTGGCTGAAGGAGTCATGAGCAATGGATTAGGCCATGGAATGTAGTGTTTGAATCCTATCAATGACCACGGTTTGAGTAAATGAAAACGTAAATTGGAATGGGTGGCTGAAACGAATCACAAGGAGGGTGGTTAGAGCCAAGAAGCAAACTGAATGAGAAAAACTCGACCATTGCCACGCACGAGGCGGTGTCTTATTGTCCAATGATTGACTGGAAAACAAAAAAAGACTTAATTACAAAGTGGGACGTGTGTGACGCCCTCGTGGTGTCACGCCCTGGAAAGATTGTCTACAAAACAATTCTATTAAAATCCAGTCTTGGTTAAAATTAAAATGCTCTAGGATCCAATGCGTTTCTGGGAAAAAAATTAACGTCTTAGTTTGAACAAATGGAGTAAGCTGCCCCATCCTTGATAATTGACAATACAAAGTTTGTGAGGGATGATGCTTCTGAAAATCATTACTCGTTGGAGAATCCCATGGGAATCTAATGGAATGAAAAATGAGAATGAACATCCAGCAGGGGTGGCGCCACCATGCAGACCTCCCCCTGCCGGGTGTTCAAAATTCCCAATCCATGCTTTCCATCATTGCACAGCCTCGACAGGGTTCATGGAGGGTGGACACGTGCCGTAAATAAATCCAGTACCGGTTACAGACAAAATATAATTGTCCCGTCAGATTTTGGAGGCTTCTCGAATGTTGGCTCATCACCTGGGCAATGGCTGAAAAAGGGAAGGGAGATAAATGGCTCGTATGACAAAACGAGAATCTGAAAAAAGTTAAAAACATAGGTTTTTTTTTTTAAGGACGGGGTGGGTACCCCATACCTTGCAACATCTCGCACCAATAACAGGGCACGTGTAAGTCGCTGGCAAGACGAAAGTTCAAATAACAACGACAACAGAGTAATTTAATGGGTCTCGGAAATGGAAGAGGGACCCCTGATCCAGTGTACCACTGCACGGTACTGCCGAGGAAACACCATGCAGCGGAGGTACCATGAACCCTGTGGGTACTGAGAATGGTATGCGAATCTACAAAAAAATTAATAATAATGCTGTAAGCTCATGAGTAAGTAATTGATATCGTCTCGGAGCCGGTGGTTGTTCTTGAGAAAGAAATGCGTGCCTAGAAAGCAGTGTGATTGCAGAATTGAATGAGATGTGGAACACTATGAATATGGTATCGATGTTGCAAGGGGAGGATCCACCCCCATTGGTCAATAGTAGAAACGTTTTATGAAGACTGATTACACATCTAACAGTACTATAATGACATCGCAATTGCACGGGTCTAATCCATCCTCCATAGTGTTTTAACGTATAATGAAAGCCTACAAAGAGGTGGAAAGTCGAATCAAGATGGGAATACTGGTACGAAAGAAACCGGATTGCAAAGGGCGGATACATTGCGTGTGATGACGTAACAGGCAATGCGTGCCTATAAAAAAATTAGTTAAAATTAATCCTCTAAAAAACCTAGGGCAGCCAAATCCGGTTCACCCACGGGACCTTGGGCCCGGAGAAACGAATTGATCCTGAACGTCATGCGCAACGGCCAATCGTCCCAGTCCCGATGGTTGGGGTCCCCACTCTGCACATAGTCGACTATTTCATCTTCAGTGAGGGACCCCTCCCTATTGCCAGCAATGACATCATCTAACCGCAATCCCTCCATCATGCGTTCACAATGATTACACACCCCGCCAGGGGTGGGATGGGCGACCCACTGGTAAATATGGCACACAGGCTGATTTTCCACAAACTCCCAAGAATCTATCAAAAAAAAATTTAACAGGAACAGGTTGGAACCCAGAACCGCGCGGCCCAATTGAGTCGAGCTCGTCGAGGGCAAAGACACAGGCGGACAGGCCACAGTACTGTTCGTAGAAACTCAAACCCCTTGAACACGTCTATGAATTAAAAAAGGTATAAGGAAAAAAGGGACCCACACCCGAAAAAAATGAAAGCCATAAGACTCACCAGCCATGCGTCGGCGATGAACCTCATGATCCAACTTACGGGCGACAGGGTGGTCCCACGGCAACGTTTTCGCCCAATCCCTCAGCTCTTCATGGGTACAGCGTCTGAAGAGAGCGCGCAGACAATCTTGTCTCATCGGCAGGTGCCACAGGGTCTTCAGCATCTCAAATAGAATCGCGATCGGTACGGAATATAAGACAATCGACTGGAGCGAACTCACCATCTTGACCAGCACAACTGAACAAACTGGAATGAACCCACACGGGGCGCGCAACGTGATTTAGAGACTCCACAAGCGGATCTGATTGGTGGAGAGCCATCACGTGGGGGTGTCTGAACACGAGAGGAGACTCTAGGGGGTACCCCCCATGGGTACACCTTTTCATCCCTGGACCAGGGGGTCTAGCGCGAGTGAGTGATTGGTGGATACCAGAGGATGAATAAGGGGAACACCACGTAGAGAGGTCAGTCGCCTCATTTTGCTCTGTCAAGATGAACTGCCGAGGGTTGGTTGATCCCCAGAACAAACCGTTTGGCCGCGTGTTGCCGTTCGAGGTCCAAATCAAAATCATGTTTTGGGTGGAGTGTTTTTACACCATGGACAAGCGAAAGAAGGTGGTGCGCGAGTTGAAGGGGTTATCCAAATGCGACTTGACGGGTTTCCCCCAACATCTGGGCGAGGGCCGTTGGTGGAACCAAGTGGTGGTGCGGTTGCATGCGCCCCAGAAAAAATGGGTGTCACCACTGCCATCGTCTCATGGATCACCGGTTATCGGTAAGGGGAAGGATGTTGTTGTTGTTTGTTTTTTGGTTTGTGGGTGGACTGAATGTCTTTGTTGTTTCTGGATTTCAGATTGGCATGATGGTGGAAATGGCGCGTCAACCTCCCAATCTCGACCACCTGTTGAACGAGGGCATTGCCTTTATCATCGACACGTTCAAACATCAGTACCCCCAGTGCCCCCTTGGAACACGCCCCGTCATGATTGGCAGGAGGAAGCCCTCGTACGATACAGTGGACAAAGTCATGAAGAGACTGGACTTGATCATGAATGTCATGTCAGCCATGAATTTTATTGTCATTGATATACCTCATTGAGATTAAAAAACATGTGCTCTAGAACTGTGTCTTAGTTGGTTTTGAATAAAGCTTCCAGGGTGGGATAGATCGCTGGGTCTTCTTCACGCGTGCCTACAATGGCGGTCTTGTCTTGGAGGGTGGGTAGCGCGATAATGTCCTCGGTCATGCCTTCACATGATTGATATTGACCTAGGGTGGGATTCCACCATAACCATTCTTCCCTATCCACATCAAAGACATAGAGGGGTTTGCCTAAGAGCTGGGCCATGACCACACTCCATCCTGTCCCACCCAATAGATGCTTGCGTAACTCGTCAAAATAGCCCACTGCCAAGACTAAGGACGCCGGCTGGATCACGTGAACATTCCGCTGGATATACTGGAGGCTGATGGGATGATGCACTTGTCGACCCAATCGAAACGCTGCCTGGGTAACGGTGGGGGTGGCGGCGTCCAACTCCGATTGCGTCAAGGGCGCGAGAGACTTGGCTCGAGGGTGACAGGGTGGGATGAGGACCACACACGCATGACCATACATCTGACATAATCGTTCCACATGCGTGTCCACGCCTTTAGCACCGCCCGTGTAAATAGTTAGTGGCATGATCTATCGAAAAAAAAAAATGAAACACAGTGTTTAGGGTGAGATAATGGAGTCCAAGCCCACATGGTATGCAGTTCATCATCATCATCAGCGTACAGCACAAGAGACCCACTTCGTGGAGCACCATGATCGCTTACCTTGGATGGGAGAGGGCTGTGGTGAATGAGATGGCCTTCGAACCACGGCTGGTTTTATAATGGAACACATGGGCTCTGATTGGCGGAGCGTCCGATCACACCACCCTCACGAGTGTAAGGGCTGAGACAGGATTGGTGGAAAAAAGATCCTATGAGGATCACGAGACGCAGGGAAATGGGCTATAAAAGGCAGGCAAGACGTGCACCCAGCGTCATTCCGCCCAGACATGGAACGTCAAGCCACTCAACCTGCCGCGGTGCCCTCAGGACGCAAACGACGCCGAGTGAGTAGTAAGAAACCCAAAGGGAACGAGGAAGCCCCAGCGCTAGCCGTAGAGAGGAAAGTGGAACCGACCCCCACCAGTGAACTCGTGTTGGCCCTGAACGCCCTGCCCCGAGCAGACCCACTGACACCCCCTACACCCTCCCCCGTCTGTTCCGTCGACGAACTGATGGAGGGAACCCTGAAAGACTATGAGGAAGAGTGTGTCGAGGAAGGGACGTTTCAGGCCGATCCTGCCAAGGAAGCCGGGGAACGGGAAGAACACGACCTCGACCAGATGGAGACCCAGTTGAATGATCTCTTGTATGAAACGTGCCCCTTTCATCCTCGTCACTACATCCAATGTGTCAACCCCCAGACCCAATTTGGCCAGTTGAGGTTCAAGTGCCCCCAAGAAGGGTGTCCCGTGTATTTGTTTGAAGATAGTCGGGAAGTGATGATGGAGAAATTGAAAGAAGACACGCACCCTCAAGTCCGTGCCCGATTGCAACGAGGGGAGCTCAAGTGCAAATGTGGGTTGGTCCCTAGGATGAAATTGAGCCGTACCAGCAAGAATTACCAGAAAGTGTTTTTTAGTTGTGGGAGTTTTCTCTCAGGACAAGACCCCTGTGGCTACTTTCAATGGCTCCATGGCCCGCTGTGGTGCCCCCGAGAGCAAGCACAACCCACGCTGAGACGATGGGTGAGAGACACACCCCCTGAGATCCAAACCAGAGAGGTTCCACCTATCCCCCTTTGGAAAAAAAACAGCCCAGAGAGGGATTTTGTGGAGAGGAATAGGTCGTGGTTCAATCAGTTTGGGGAAGCCGCCAAAGCCAAGGAGAGAGACTTTGAGAGCAGGCGCCATTTGCATAAGAACTTTGGTAGCTCGATTTTGTTTTGAAAAAAAAAAATCATGTAGGTGTGTGAAAAAAACTATTAAAGACAGAGATTGGCTATGATCGTGTGTCAGTGTCTTGATGTCGCTGCCACGCGCTTACGAAGATCCCCAGGCACCCGGGGCCTTGGGCGGGGTCCAACCCTTTGCCCAAGCCCATAAATTGAAAACCCCGCAAGCGCAACGGATTCTCCAATCGGTGTTGAGTTATACCCTCCACAAACCCCGACGGAAGCGGTTTCCCACCGCGCCCACGTTGGTCTTTGACCGAGACGAACAATGGCAGATGGATTTGGTCGACATGCAAAAACTCAGTCGATGGAATCAGGGGAACAAATATTTGTTGACGGTGATCGACGTCCTGTCCAAGTATGCCTGGGCCGTCCCCATCAAATCCAAAAGCACGTCCGAGATGATCCGAGGGTTGACACGCATTTACCAGCAAGCCTCGCCGCGGCGACCGCTCCGCGTGCAGAAGGATCAAGGCAAAGAATTCTACAATCGAGGGGTCCAAGCCTGGTTCAAGAAACAGGGGACGCATCATTTTTCCACGTATGGGGATAGCAAGGCCTCGGTGGTGTAACGATGGCATCGCACGTTGAAACAACGCATGTACCGTTATTTCACCGCCCACAATACGTTACGGTACGTGGACGTGTTACAACCCTTGATTCATACCTACAATCACACCCATCATCGCAGTATTGGGATGGCGCCGCATCAAGTCACCCCCAAAACGGTACCGGACGTGTGGGACAGACTCTACGGCTCGCGTTTGGACCAAACGACCCCACCGCCCAAATGTCGTGTAGGGGATCGTGTGCGTCTCAATAAGAAAAATCGTCCCTTCAAAAAAGGGTATTTGCCCGGGTGGACGGAAGAAGTGTTTGTGGTCACGCACGTCCGTCGTCATCCTATCGTCACCTATCGACTCAGTGAATGGGACGGCACGCCTATAAAAGGCACGTTTTACGAACCCGATGTTCAAAAAGTGCAAGTGTCGGACGACTCGTTATTTCGGGTCGAAAAAGTGTTGAAACGCCAAAGACGCCAGGTGTTGGTCCGGTGGAAAGGGTGGCCTGCCAAGTACGATAGTTGGATTCCCGCGCAACATGGTCCGCGTCAAAATAACGCCTCGAAAAAGAAAAAAGCGGGTGCGGTTTCTAGATGAGGTGCAGGCGGATTCCAGCCGACCGCGAGCCAGTTACACCCCCTCTCCCACCAGCGACGCTGACGTGCTGAAATTCATTCAGAAGAAAGCGGCCGAACAACGGCAAACCCAACCGTGGTGGGAAAAGTTGGCCAGTCCGACCAAGCAGCAATGGGCGTACGCCAATGCCTACCATCGAGCCGAAGAGTATGCCAAGAAACGAGGGGCCTTGCGTTCCCCACCCGAGAAAAAACAACGCCGACGCGCGGGTCGTCATCCACCGATGCGCAAGAAGAAACCCCCCAAACCCAAGACTTGCATGACCCTGATGGAATTGGCCCGGGCCTTTCCCAACATTGCCCAGCAAGTGTGTTTTCATCCCAAACAATCCACCTTCAATTCGTTGGTGGGACGCGTCCCTCGCAGCAAACAGAAAGTGAACCAGTGGCTATAAAAGGACCCTGCCCCTGTTCAGAGGGGACCACTCTTCATCATGAACGAGATTAAACGCCTGACGCTGGTCAGTGATGCGACCAACGAGTTTCCCAACAATGCCAACAACAGTTTCAAGGTCCGACTGCCTGAACGACTCTCCCTACCAGGCGAGGGGTAGCATGCCTCGTTGATGTCCCTGACGGTCCCGGATCAAGGGCAGAGCAATGCCATCATCGCCGCGGATCCTCATACCAAAGTGGTCCGATTTACGTACCCGCAAATGATTCGCAAATGGACAGACATGGGCAACCCAGCCACTTCAGGGTATCTGCGTATAGAAGTGCCTACAGTGACACAAATGGTGGAATTAGAAGAGGTCATGAATGCCGACCAAATCGTGTCCACAGGAGCTATGTTTTGGCAACGCGTGATGCAAGAAGTGCATAACAAAATCATGGTGATGATGATGACGCAACAACACAATTTATTGGTGAATAATCGCGATGCTAAACCGGTGCTATTTGTCAAGAAAAACGCGATGCCTCGATTAACGAGGAAAGACAATGCATTGGTGATTCATGGGATTCCTAAACAAGATCTCATGAACAATCGCCAAGTCATGATGACGGAATTTTTCATCAACCTAGACATTGCCCTCAAGTTTGGATTGGTGCGCAGAAAGACGGGTAAGACTGGGTATGGCACGCGTGATTTTGTCCTGGGTCCCAACCTGCAATATACTCTACCGACCAACAACTACAATGAGGCCACCGATCCAGTGGGTTCGAGTACTCGTCAATATTTCAATTGGGAAGGGGACAATTACGAGGGTGTCAATTACACCAGCATTCCCTTTGCGGTGACGACTATTCAGAATATCCGGTGGTTGAAATTGCTGCTGGGGTTTGAATGGCAATTGAACAACCTGGATGCTTCCTTTGAAAAGATCGTGGGGACCCGCAAACGCACCGTCATGGTCTATTCGGATCTCGTGGAATCCACCATTGTGCGCAGTGGCAAGTTTCCCCTGTTGCGGGAAGTGCAATTGTTGAGAACCGGCGATGGGGAAAGCACCGCGGAACGCCTGCACCATCAATGGATCAAAGTACGAGGACAACAGATGGATATCTTGGAAGTGGAGATTGCCAGTACCAGTGGACCCCTGGCCATCTTACCCCCGGGCAAACCCCTGGTGACCATCGGTCTCAAACAGTTATAAAAAGCCATTCACGTGGTCTGGAGGGTCCAAAAAGCACCTCGACGTGAACCGACCATGCGCGGAGGTAGTTTAACGCGGTACCACACGCCCGTGGTCACCCGGCAAGAGGGGCAGGGTTTGGCCGAAGACTTGATCAAACTGGCGGGACCCCTGATCGTACAACAAGCTCAAGCGGGACTGCAAGATATCCAACGAGGCAAGAGTGCCGCGGCCACGTGGGCGGATCGACGTGTGTAACTCACCCGCGGGTTGAAACGGAAAGCCCCCGCCATGGCTTGGGCGATCGGCAAAAACAAAGCCAAAAAAACCTATAAAAGAGCTACACAACGTGTACGGGACATCTTTGGACGTTGAAAATGGTACGCGTGGGTGGTTTTCTCAAAACGCAAAATCGCATTCGACGGCAACGTGCCCGTGGACGGTTCATCTCGCCGTATCAAATCGGGGACACGATCTTTGGCAATTCCACCACGGCGCGCTATCCCTTGATGCATACCTCCTCCCGCCTGACGGACCCCCTCTACATGGAGAAGAGGATGATTCGACAAGTTCGCCAGATGAAAGGGGGCACGATCTTTGGTAAAGGGGATCCCAGGCAGGTGTTGTGGGCCAACCAAGCCAAAGCCAGGAGGCAACGGATGAAAGGGGGCAACCTCTTCCGCAAGTTAAAAAAACGCATCCAAATCGATTTTCCTCACCGTCCCTTTCCATCTGCGCATCCCCTCCATGATGGGTACAGACTGCGAAAAGGTATAAAAAGAGGACGCCGTTGAACCCCAGGGAAAGACCGCATCATGTCGCTCCAATTGTTTGACGTGCCCGATGTGGATTATCGGTACGAAGCCTCTCGGGAGGTGGAGTTTCAACCCGCCTTGACAGGCATCCAGCCCATCACGTTCTCCATTCCGGGCTCCGACGATTATTACGATCCCAATTCCCTCCGATTCAAAGTCAAAGTACGCCTGACCAATCCAGCCGCTGGGTATCACCGATTGCATGCTGGTCTGCTCATCTCCGATGCCAACGAATCGAGACATGTTTACTGCGTCAACAATTTTGGACACTCCATCTTTCGAGATATCACCCTGAGCATGAATGGGGTCCTCATGACGGAACAGAGCAACACCTACCATTACAGAGCCTACCTAGAAACCCTCCTGAACTACAGCCGAGAAGAAGGAGCCACCAAGTTAGCTCCCCAAGGATGGGTCAATCAGCTGAATGTGATTGCAGAAATGGGAGCCACCGCAGCCAATTCCGATGTCCCCACCAATGCGAATTGGAGTGGCAATACAGAATTGCGTGCTTTGACCAGTCGGTTGCTGAGTGAACATTGGCACACCTTCCTCATCCGCCCCCATTTGCCACCCCTCAGAACAGGCAAATTGTTGGTCCCCAATGTCCAGATGGACTTTGAACTCTTCCTCAACCCCAACACCGTCTACTTGATGGGCAGCCCTAAGGTCACAAATGGTATTATTTTAATACCATTTAAGCTCTAAATTAAAAAAATGATCAGCATCAAATCTCTCATGACTCCAAGTGTTATATCTGATTCAATGCTATGTGAAGAGGAGTCGTCACAATAGCATAAAGAATTGATCAAACATAATCAGCATAGAGAATAGTGCCTATTAACATGCATCAGCCAGGAAATCGGACTGTCCCACAACTATTTGCGAGCTGACAAAGAATTCTGTTACATGGTATATGCAGCTTCCTGCGACTCGACCTCTGAGTAAAGTGTTTTGGTTTTGACAGTCACAAATGCGAGCACTATTAATAACATGATTGTAGGAAATGAAAGCTACAATAAAATAATAATTATTATCATATATATTCGTCACATGTGTTGAAATTTCACACATTACAATCCCCCCAATATCATATTGAATATTAGCCATTTGTAACTCAACATTGGGAACATCACAGGGTAAAAGGGGAAGCGTGACATGAGAAATCCTCATATCCAGGGTTTCGACGAAAGTTGAGTATATATGCTGCAGAAGATGTAGCCTGAGTCTCAGACGTCCGAGGTTGTTCGCGGTCCCTTCGCTTTCCTCCATCTCCCGACGGGAGAGGCAGAGAAGCTTAGCTAGGGACCGAGAACGACCTCGGACGTCTGAGAATGATGACCTTTAAAAAGACTTTCGCCACATAACGTGAAACAATATCATGCACGTTACCTCTGGATTCTAAAAATACAAAGTGCTGAAAACATTTCCTTCGGATACGACGCACGAAAACACGGAGTTGCTAGAGCTTTCGATGTCACCACAGAGGATGCTTCTGCCGCCATCTTGTGTATTAATGACGTCATTATCTAACGGCTTCCTTGTTTCCAGTTTTCTGTCACCTGAGAGGAAGGAGAGTACCCTGGGTGCCAGAGACTTCCGGTTTCTGTCAAGTCTTTACAGACAGCCGTCTTCTGACAGTGACCCACGCGAAAAGCCTTTTTCTAAGGATTATAGCTGTGGTCACACTACAGACTTTTACCTAGGTAAAACCGATTTATCTAGGGCAAATTCATCAAAAATCTGCCTAGGTAAATTCATCTCGGGTTTTGCTTTACCTAGGTAAAAATTCTGGGAAGGTCACACTACTGATATCGGCTCCCAAAGTTTTCACGCCAGTTGAATTTTTTGGAGTGTAAATTCAAGAAGGTAAAATGCGCAGGGATCTAGCTGATCAAAGAGACGTTTTTTTTCTTTTATCTTGCTGTTATTTCTTACGCTAATTCAACGTGCAAGGTGAAGAAAGGCGAAGACGTAGACGACTCGTGCTCCCAAAATTTCTTTCACGGCGTGATCTATGTCCGGTTCTGTCATCAAGACCTTCGCCGATGAGCGTCTATTGGCTAGCAACCTCGGTATTTCATTTTTCCCTAGCTATTGCTTTGGGGTAGCTGTCAAGGGAAACTCTATTGTTTTCGAGACATATCCAAGACCCAGACGATAAAATTTCCCCGAGGTCAGTTACCTAGGGAAAAATCGGTCACACTTAAAAAGTCAAGTTTCCCTTTGTAAACTGTCAACAAGTCGTGTTTACCTAGGTAAAAAGTCTGTAGTGTGACCACAGCTAATGTGGGTCTATGGACATTTCGGCGTGCCAGCCCACATCAACACAGTTGGAGACTTTCAAACTGATTGGCGTAAATGTAATCCGATAAAAAGCTCAAAGGTCAACGGGAACGGTAAAAAGCACCGCTCCGTGCCAGAGGTTTTTCTCGCGGCTTCGGCCGTCGGCCAACACCGAAAATTCCCGCCACACGCGAGAAAAACCTAAAGGAGAGTGGCCCTGGGAACAAGCTCTTTAATAAATTCCATCCCCACCGTATTGCTCAGTCTCGCGAGTTCACAAAACCTCCCTCGTCAAGTCGTGTACTCCTTACTGTGAACAAGTTCTGTGTTCCCTCGGTGGAGCATTTGTCCTCAAAGGTCTGCCTGGGATTGGGGAATTTGTCATTCACCATTTTTACATAGGCCATAATGCACCTTGTTCACCGCCTCCCCTCCCCGCCACAAATTTTGCGTTACCATTGTCTTTGATTTCTACTTAGCTTGGGATGAGATGTGTCGGCCTTCGGCGGACACCGAAAATTCCCGCCGCACGCGAGAAAAACCTCTGGTACCCAGGGTAGTAATACCGAGGAGACATTGGAAATAATTGTTATGCAAAATTTTGAGGGGGTAAACAAGGTGCACTATGGTTTATGTGAAAATGGCGAATTGTATAATTTCAGATTTTCTTTGTGCTGATTAGCCTGAATTTCACACATGGCTTCGAGTCGCTTACTGAGGGAGTAAGCGACTGAATTCAGGCTAACTTCAGATTACAAAAATAACCCGGGCTATGTGGACCTTGTTCCAGTTGTTCAAACGATGAATAGTGCTATCCCCCGAATATCCACTGGATAGAGATTTAAGAGGTGGATAGCGTTATCCAAGTTTTAAACAACTGTGGGCTGTTCGAAACCTAGGAAATGTTTGCAAGACTCGCTCGAACAAAACGCAATCTCAGCAGGCCATCCAAATACATTCGCTGCAGTTCTGTGCAACTCATTAAATTCCCAATGTGGGCCCATCTACATGTAAGACCCGGGATGAAACACCAGAAAGAATACAAGAGGGAAGCTAAAGAGAAAAGAAGGCTAGAAGAGGAACTAGCATACAAGGACTACCACCCTGTAATGGGGTATACTCATTAAAAGTGGGAAAGCTTAAGGTAGGATTTCTTGACCGCCTCTACCTTTAGGAACTAGCCGGCTTGACCAATGTCGGTATAAAGCTGGACAAGATAAAGGTAATTCGCTGCCATTACTATCGACAGGAAACGAGAATGTCGAGACAATGAGTTGCTAAGCACTGAGAAAGAGAGTACTAAAGACTCAGATAGAGTCAGCAGATGAGTGACGAGCATAGCGAATATATCATTATGATCTTGTCATTGCTGATCTCGATGAACATGCAGTTGTTCGAATGCCATTTTCAGCTCATGGATGACTGGCAACACCAATTGAAGAATGAAATTGTTAAAAGAAATTAAAACTTCGGGTGTCCTTCTTCCCTTTTTGTTTGGCGGTAGACGAGGGGAAAAGCAACGCCTGATCGCAGGTTTTTGAAAGAGCAGAGCGTGGCTCATTGTTATATGGACGAATTGGGTACATTTCTGCCCAATAAGATGGAGTAGATGCGACTGACTGAAAATGAAATAGCTATCGCGTAATCGCGGCTTGAAGATGGGATCTCGTTCATTGTGAAGCTAATAAGCCAAAGAATCCTAGCTATGGAAAATGGATCTGGAATTATTAAAGGGACTTCAGGGAATGTTTTTGTTACTCGGTTTATTTGGACAAACCGACGAATCGACGATTTGTACTTGTATGTTGTAAAGTACTCACAAAAAATAAAACCTTACATCCTTATCACGTTAAACATCCTCGAAATTTTTTTAATATCCTTTATTTTGGCAGTTTTGGCTGAAACTCCTGCCACATACATTTTGATGTAATACGATGTATCTTCCACGGCTTTTACTACTGATGATTGCTTCCAATTCAATTAAACGGAAAAGTTATGACGAAAAGTTGGTCGCGGCGCTAGCTCAATGCGCCTTTATTGATGACGGAGCCATCTTAAACAAGTTATATTACCTTCTGCCAAAACAAAAAGAAAGTTATAACAACTTCTCGACCCCATAAACCGCGCTTTTCAACTTAAAATGAATATTTTCTTCTATTAAGTTGCATCATAAGTCGCATACTTATCAATTCATCCAAGGGCAGGCTTACAGGAGCCTTTGATTAACTTCTGTTCAACTAAGCAAATAGCTGAAGTTACGGTACATTAGCACGCATTGAATAAAAAGACAAAATAAAACAAATCAAAACAAAGAAACAAAAGAGCAAAAGACGAAAAAATTAGTCCAGGCTTCAGTTAAAGGACGAACTATTACAGTACATATTGAAATGGAAAAGCGAACAAGAAAAGTGGCATCGGAAATTAAAAATGGCTATTTCACCTTTTGAAAAAACGTTCATTTTCTTTTCGTATCTCATGGCTACAGATGTTCAAGATATCTGGCTTCTTCGGGTCCGGCCAAATATATCTGAAAAACTCTTTTCTTTTCTATAATTTTGTCAAACACTGCTAAAGCTGTTGACTGAGTCTCATTTGTGAGTTTAAAAATGTTTTGCTGACAACTTGGATTTGCGGGTTTTAGCTTCAGTATTTTTTTCTTCTTTGCGACAGTTTTTCGCAACATTTTGCCCCACATTGGGAGTTTTTAATAAATATCGGGTACCGAACAACACTTCGAACGCAAAAAATACGCAATACTCAGTTGCCTCTAAACAACATTTTATTATGTCACACTACACTTTCATTACAATATTTAGAAAGCTCAAAACTGTTACGCATTGAAGGATGTCAATGACGATGCCAGGAGAAATTTAAGCCGTCGATAGTTATTTCTCTTTTATCTCTCTTATTTCCATTAACCTTTGGTAAAGGTATCCTAATGAGTTCACTCGCTCCATTTAAGGGGTTCGGATTCCGGAATCCGGCAAATTTTGGAATCCGGAATCCAGACTGCTCCACCGCGTGTTACCCAAAATCTAAGAATGTCTTACATACCCTTACATTGGGGCAAGTTCAACCTTCTTGCTGTGTTGGGTGTTCCCTTCTAGTTCTTGAACTCAAATTATGCATGCTATGTCCAAGTTGCGACGTAGAAATCTCCCCGGTCCGCCAAGATTATCATTGTTTTCAATGCTGTGATTACACTATTTGAAAGGGTATATAATTTGCAGAGTTAATAATTAAAGATTTCTTAATACACGAACAAGTAAAAACTAACGCAGATAAAATCAAACTACGTGCAAAAATTGTAAATTTAAGCTATAAGAATAAAGAGCCAAGGTACGGATACCTTCGGAAGTCGATTTCGTCGCTTGTCTTAGATCAAATCGTCAGTTTTTCATTCGAAATCATCGCATGTCAAGAATTGTTTTGAGTGGCATTAAGCGCTACTAGCGAGCTCAGCGCAACTAAAACGACGATGGAAACGAGAAAATATTAAGAAAGCAACAGGTTAATAAGCACAGCAAAAACACTAAACGTGTAGCGCACTATTTGGCAGACTTCTTTGTCGTCATTGCACAACTATCGCTGACTTGTCAAACTTGATTGAAATGGCAATGCGATCGTCGCTTTAATCTTTACCGTCGTCGCTTTATCAACTTGAGCGATCGTCACAATTTCGATGTCGTCGGAAATACCCATACAGAGACTCAATTTAGTTCCAAATGAATATAATTTTAAACTCTACATAATTATTACCTGGTGCTAAAATTTCACATAAAACCCTTTACCTTTCCTGCTTGGATTTTATAATCCTCTAATCTTACGACTTACCGATATTTGACTACTTTATTTAAACCTTTTATCGCTAGTACACATGGGTTAACGTTATTATACACCTATAGTCTTGAACAGGGAGAGTAAACTCTACGTTTGAAAAACTTGAACACGCTCTTCTACATATGCTGTTGCTGGAAAACTTTGTGGTTATCAAGCCAAAGTTATTACTTATGTAGAGCATGTCTGGTAAATATAAAAGAGCAGTGTATTATTTCTAATGTACAGTTTTCTCACATTCTTTTCCTGTCCACACGTACTTTATTCATTGATCGAACCCTATTCGTAATCTGTTTCGTATACAAAAACGATACCAGCTCCTTTGAATAGAAAGTAATAGCGGGTCTCAATGAGGCCGTAGCTTTGATGGTTGACGGTTAAATCTCAGACCTTTTGACGGTTGACGGTCACTAAGTGGAAATTTAGTCCAAGAGTCTATAAAGTAAATCAGGTAAACGTTGACTTCTGTCTGTTGTGTTTTAGAGGTTGTCGTGGCCTTTCACTTTCGAAATATTTTAAGATATGGGCAAGTTACGTTATCTTGTAATGTCTGGAAAGAGTCTTTTAGAGCCGCCGTGGAAACTGTTATTTTTTCCAGTTTAGAAATAGAACTGAGCCATAATCGCTTGAAGATCAGCTGAAATAGTGCGATTTGAAATACCTTAGAACTTTTTTACCTGCATTTAGTTTTTGACGGTTGACGGTAAAAATAACCTTTTTTGAAGGTTAAATCCCTCTAGGCTATTTGATGGCTGACCGTTAAACTCCATTGAGATTCTCAGTTAGGTATGTTGTTGCGCAATTTGCTTATTCATCTAAAATGGTTACCTTGACTTAGGTTTAGCGCGGTTATGAGTTTGTCAGCTTTACAGCGCTATCAGTACTTTCCAGTGGGAATGGGGACGATGGGGACTTATAAATAGGTTACCTTTTATAGGGAGCTTAGCCTTAGCCTGTGTTATAAATAGAACCATAGATACCGACCTGTTCCTCTTTCTTTCTTGGCGATCCTTCCTTTCAACAATTATTGAATGAGGCTGAGTATGATGTGAAGAATTATTCAGGGAAGTAGCGTAAGCTTTTGAAGTTGTGCGTACGGAAAGAAAAGATAGATCACCGAATACGCTCCAAATTAGGGGGGTCTGGGGGCATGCTCCCCCAGAGAATTTTCAGTAGGTGAATTCGAAGGAAAATGCAATAGCTAGTTATTTATTTTACCCATCTGTATTTTTATCTGTAAGGTGCAATGCTTACGAGAAAAATAAGGGATACAACAGTGAAGCCATCAAGGAGGTTCATGCAAAGGGCGACACTTCTACTCTTCAGACGGGCAAGAACACCAATTTAGAAAGAAAAAAAATGAGAAAAATTTATCAATTATCCCGATTTAATGATTAAAATTCTTTGAAGAAACATTTTTTTCCAGATTCAGTTGTACGCACTGGCGTATTTGCGTTTGTGGACAGTACGCTCCTGTTATGCAGATCGAGGCACATTTTATCTAACGAGACCAAAGGCCGGAAATGCAAGATAACAGCCTACTATAGATCAGCATAATTCTACACATCATTCGACAGGCGAATTCAATAATTCTTTTGTTATTTCGTTCAAAATATTTCTAAGTTGTTAAAAAGCTAGTACCTCCTCGTAGATCGTAGACTTTCTCCAAAACTTTGGCCTGTTTTTCGGCCCGGTTTCTGGACATAAAAAGATTTATTTTTCTATCACAAAAGTCCTTAAAAAGTAGAAACAGCAATTGGGCAATATGTTTTGCGTTTCTTCCTTTCAGTTTTAGCAAGAAATTCAGCAATTTTGTCATCCGATAGCCGTGGACGCCATTTTTTAATTTCAGTGTTAACCTAAGCAGCCTCCTTTCAACGCGAATATACCATCGATTGAAATCATTTCCAATCAAATAGTCTGGAATCGATGCTATATTGTCCTATATTGCTCGCAAAATATCTTCCAGATATGGCGAGAGCCAGTTGGTTATGAAGAATTAGTCGATGGATTGAATGAATAATAATCCTCCTTGTAAATGCATAAAACTAATGATGACCAATTATCAACCTAAGTAGTAGTTTATGTTAAACTGTTTAATATTGTCCTGTAGGCCGAAATTATTCAGTGCTGATATCAGTGTTCAGTAGGCCGAAAAACCCTGATGATCATCAGAGACTTAAATTTGACTACATGACAAAGAGGCGTTTAGGGTGTTTCGATACAGTTTTTCCGAGACCATACCGATGTTTTTCAATCACCTTAAAAGTGATTTTATCCTTGTCTGATCGCTACAAAAATTTCGCCAGTGACTGACTATGAATTGAAGTTTGCCAAAATACCGTTTTTAGTAAAATCTATATCACTATGACAACACTAAGCGACAAACTTTGAAATCGATAAAATCCGAATTTTGCGCGATCTAGACCTGCTACTGAAAATCCGACAACAGGAACTTAAGAGTAGATGTCTGTAAAAAACGAGCAAAATCGAAATTTCGCGGCCACAGTCAAAAAATCATTTTTGCTCATATCTTGTCCATAGATAGGCATAAGTAAGTAACTAAACGTGGTGAAGTTTGTTTTTCAAAAGGCCGCTTGGATTTGGAGAAAATCGACAAAATCAATTTTTGTGGTCCGCGACTTGAGAACATCCAAAATTTGAGGCAAAATGAGGCGGTCTCAAAACTTCGCTCGCACGCACACAGGAAGAAAGCGTGGTAAAATTAGTAAATTTGTAAAATATTTCACGATAAATCAATTTATAAAGGGTTCTACTTCTGGTTTGGTGATGAAAAAACTCGAGGAAACGTGGGGCGTGAAAATAACCTCAAGCAGAACATGGCCTTTCTTTTCCGCAGTCACACTTTTACATCCATTGCCATTTAAAAATTCTAGGTCTCACAAAAACTGCGATTTTGATAGTGAAACTTTCGGGCTGCCGATACCTCTTTGGTCATAAAAGTCTGGTCAAAAGTGTTGCGTGACAGTATTCAGAGGTTTCCCAATCTAACCATTAGAGCAACGCCGTTTTTTTAATGTTGTTGCCAGAAGTAGCATATTATTCTACTAACAATCCACATCATGTTTTTTTTTTCCTAAGTTTTCTTAAAGTGTGCTTCCATACAATACTAAATAAGTCCAAAAATATCGTTTTTCACTTCAACTTTCCCCCGTTGCCTTGTATTTGCCTTTGATTGACTTCAGGCTTCAACCTCTAGCTATTTCACCGCTTTATTACCTATCAGGCGGCTGTCTTTCCTCTCGCATATGCAAGTTCCATTTTTTTGGATAACAGTTTTCGTAAACATTCTGCAGTTATCTTTCAGAATATATATATATTTTTAATCTGAACATGGTTATTCGATCATCAAACTCTTGTTTCACTCTGTTTATATACAGAGGAACCCCGCCTTACGTACGACCACCCCGTTTATACGACCACCTCTTGACCACCTCACCGACCAATCTCCGAGTCATTTTATTATTTTGAAGACCTCTTTAATAGGACCACCTCGGTATATCACGACCAGGATTTTATGGCCCAACGCTGGTCGCATCAACGGGATTCCACTGTATTTTTTAATTTCAGTTTTCCACAGTGTGGAACAAAAAACAAAAACAAAATGTGCGTCAGCTGGACTGTGGAAATTAATGTAAATAATTAAAATGTAGGCCCCGCTTATATGAGGAAAATTTGTCTCGAGCAGAAGGGTCACCGCCTATCCGAGCTTCCCTGGAAGATGCAACATTTCACACATTTCCTTACTGAAAACATGGCGAACCGTTTAAATTACAAACACTGAGTTGGCTCGGCTAGAAGGGTGACCCACTTTGTCCAGTCACCCTTTTGTAATGGTAGGGTCAGCCTCCTAGCCGGGCCAACGTTTCTCCGTAGGCACTCTACGCGCTTTCCATTGAACAAAAATTTTCTTGTTTGAAATTTCGGAAAAACCACTTGCCCAGTGGAAGGTACATTCCAGTTGCAGAGACCAAACCAAAGCCACCGCGCGTTTGGCTATCGTGCTTGTAAGCAGGATACAGATCTTTGGTCCTGGGGAAAATAAATTTGTCAAGTGGAAGGAGACATTTCGGTCCGACCGTCGAGATCAAATCCGATCCGTATCGGTAAAGGGCTCGCATAACCAAGGTGAGACAATTAGAGCACGAGCGAAGGCTGGTTGAGGTCAATGCTTTTTTTTTCTCTCGGCTGGGAGGGTGACTCTCCTACACGAGACAGTTTTTCTTCATATAAAGGGAATTAAAACTTTCGGATACGAAATTGTAATAGAGAAGGAATCAGAAAAAAATTCAAAATTCTCGAAAAAAATAATATTGAAGCCCTTGTAATTTCGATCGAAAAGACTATACTCAAGATGCCCTGTGGATGACCAAACAGTTGTTATAATTATATGGCGCCGCAAAGAACTTAGTGATTTAGATAGCCTAAAAAGGGTTTTTAATGTATTAAGGAGGAAACTGTCGTTGGGTGCCTCTGTCAATTATCGCCTAACGCTACCACTACTTTCCGTACCCACATAGTTTTTTTTTTTCAGTTTTACTCTCGGTCATTTGCCATTTTCTGAGTGTGCGCTTTGGTACGGGTCTTGAGACTGAAACTTGGTGGCTCGTCAGAAATTCACGATCAAAACTCTTGAAAAGAAAGTCTCGGACCATAACTTTCTCTAGCAGTCATCAATGAAACGGACATTGAGGCTGCATCCGCTTCTGGGCCTGTTCAATTCTCGAAAGTCCCGATAATTAACGGGCCCCTAAAGCTGTTGTTGTTTACATGCAAGATACAAATTTCAATAGTTTTGCATCTAACATGATAAAACTATCAGTTAATGAAAAAATGAAGTATTTTGCTAGCCAGGACCCGCGCTCCTCTTAATCCTTTTATTTCGATTTGAATATTTGATTTCGGGCCCGAAAAGTTGGACAGACGGGCCCCTGGTCCGTTGTCAAAGGCCGCAAGACGCAATTTACTGGAAAAGTAAACTTAATGCTTTTGCCTAAACGGTGTCCTTTTAACGTGAATTTGAAGACGTCAGGGCCTAACCCATTGGTAAACACGTTTGATTCCAGCTTTTCTAACTTGCTGTATTTGCGGTATATCATCTTAGTGTCAGATTTTAAAGCTTGTTTGAGTAGCCGAGCATGCTGTAAGGAGGAAATTGTCTGATAAACTTTGACGTATCCTTTGGTAAAGGAATGAGAGACGAACAGGTCAGCGTTCTAGACCCAAGGTTTAATTCTTTGATTGTATATATTCGATACTAGAAACTGAAACTCATACCTTAAGTCTTCACACTCAAGGAGAGGTTCGTAGACTTAAAAATAGCGCTACGTCATCTACCACTCCACAAGGCCTGGATAGCATTTCCCCATTGCAATGGCAGTTACTTTGCAATATTTTCTTAGTTGCGTGTGCTAATGTAAGTTTTTTAATGCTGGTTAGCCTGTGCAAGCATTTGCAAGTGCTTGTAAATTAAAGTACTTGCTTCTTTACAAGTGATTCTGGAATTTTTTTTTTTTTTTTTTACTTTTCCAAAAAAATGGGTCGTCGGGCGATGGAAAACGAAGCATTAAATTGGGATGGCCTTAATAGTCATTGCTTTTATCACACGCGCAGGTGTCCGAAAAACTGACCTCCCTCGACCATAGCCAGTCGTTCGTCCCCAAATTGTTGAACGTGTTTTGTTGTTGAAGTCGATGTCCGATGTTGGTTGTGAGGCAAATCGTCGTTGAAGAAAAGAGGAATTTTTGTTGATGTTGATTTTCTCTAGTTGTTGAATTAGGCATATTTCGAATGTTGATTATTATATTAATCGTTGAAGTTGGACGGATTTTATTGTTGATGTAGGAAGTGATTTTGATTCGTTGAATTTTGCACCATTCCGCCTACCATACTCAACCGCCCCCTAATATACATAATCTAACGTTTGCTTGACCTGTCATGTTATTAGCCAATCAGCGTTTACGACACGGGAATCAAATTTCGGCTGGAATAACGTCTCTTTCGAAATCAATTTTTGGGAAAAGAAAATTTTTACATGTAAGTACGTTCAGATGACGCTTCCTAAAAAAAAAAAATTGAAATGTTTTTTTTTTTTCGTGATGAAATACTCGGCTAGCTGGAGCTGCCGTACCTTTATTTAACAGATACAAATAATAAAGAATTTACTAGTAAAAGGGTAAAAGCTCGTTGATTTTGTCCTGTGCCGAAAGCAGTGAAAAAAAAAAAAAATTAGGCTGAAGCACCATATTTCACGAACTGAAAAGTGTTGTGAAAGCGAACATCGCTCAGAATAACTGTCAGGTTTCTGAAGGAAAAATTAGAGTCAAACCAGATTAAGATTCCATTTATGAATCGATTATTTGAATAGAGAACTGTAACTTGTAGCCGGTATCAAATTGCATTCAAATGATCGGTGAATTTTTGACCGCAATGTTTAGCATACGATGAAATGGAAACTATTTCAATGAATGAAATTTCTATTTAGACATTCTTCGAATTCAAGAAAACTGACTTGGCCGGAAATTTATTAACGAACTCGCATGTGTATTCACTGCTCCTTACGCAAGCAAAAATGCAGACTGAAATCAACAACAACTAACGGATGGCGGCGTTTTGGCCAATCGGAACAGCGCAAATCATCCGAATTGTCTCCTATCCAATCAGAAAAAAGTCCATATTCTGGCTTTTTTTGCATGTGATCTGTAAAAGAAATGTATCATGCCCTCCTCCCGAAAACAGATTACAGAGATAAAGGGAGAGGGCATGATCTCAGGCTACGCAACACCACTTCTTGTCTTTTCACACTTCCTCCCTGTATGTTGTAACTGATTCTATTAAATGGTAAGAACATCTTTCAAATCGCCGAAAAAGTCTTAAAAAACATATTTTTCTCGTTAAATATTTTGTTCAACCACCTTAAGAATTTAGATCATAACGCTCATTCGGTTTGTGTGACATTTTAATAACCTGGCCAATCTCGTTAGAGGTCAAATTACAAAATGCCTTAGCGCCAGCGGAAGTTTGGAGCTCGAGAGTAGAAAAAGTAAAACAAGTGCCCCAAACTATAAAGGTAAGCTAATTTCTATTGCATGTTAGTAAATTAACTATCGTACTATAGAGGTACATCAGGTTTCTTCTCAAGAAATGCCAATGATCCCTTTCGGCAACAGCAAGGCGTTGCGGTGAATTATGCAAATGTATCATATTTCACTCAAAATTTGTTCAAGTTCAAGGTTCGTCTGAAGCGCAAATTAAATTATCCAAGCCAGTTCTTACATATGTTTTATCACAATGTTTAATTAACTAACTTGTAGTTTGAGTTTCAGGGAAACCAAGGTGTAGCACATGCCTAAAAATTAAATCGCGACTTTAGGTCTAAATTTAAACTTCGTTGAGTTGAAAAGAACCAAAACTAAAATAAAATTGTTTACCTTCCACATTATCGTTAAGATAAGAATTAACCGCCATACTAGGGCTAAACCCTTTATAAATTGATTTATCGGGGAATGTTTTACCACGCTTTCTTCCTTTTTGCGTGCGAGCTAAGTTTTGACACCACCTCATTTCGCCTCAAATTTTGGTTGTTTTCAAGTCGCCGACCACGAAAATTGATATTGTCGATTTTCTTCAAATCCAAGCGACCTTTTGAAAAACAAACTACACCACGTTTAGTTACTAACTAATGAGTATGTATGGACAGGATATGAGCGAAGTTTAATTTTTGACCGTGGCCGCCGGTTGCTCGATTTTTACAGACATTCGCTCTTAAAGTGTGGTGTTTAGCAAATACCCTCCGTGAGAAGTAAAAAATTCTGTATGTTTGAATTCAAAACATCGGTATGGTCTCCGAAAAACTGTATCGAAACTCCTTAGGAAAGGCAATGCTAAGTGCACGGCGTTGGTGATCACAGTCGTGACAAAATGGACCAAATTCCTTACTGAATCGAACATCGTGCTTGCACGATAATAGTACCTACGAAGCTGATAAACGTGTATCGAGTCTGAATTCCATTGATGGACAGGTGCATAGATTGTGCCTTCATCGTGAATTGAACGAGTTTTAACCGTGCCTCTATCGAGCCTGGAGCGTGCTTTTATCAAGCCTTAAGATGATGTTACACGATACAATTCGGAACGACGATTTTTAGCGAATCACAGTGTTGAAACATCGTTGCTACATTATTTCGAATGGTTACAACATTGTTCCAATATTACAACGCTGCGTTGCGCAAAAAATAGTCGTTGCGAGACGTTCCGTGTAACATCCCCCTAAAGTCGTGCCTACATGCATCGTGCGTTTAAAGACCGCACTCTTATGGAACCTTTTGATAGCGCGCGCATCAGATCGTGTCCCTTTCCTAGAGGCAGTTCGGTGCTCATTTTTCGAATGTTGTCTTGCAGTGTGGTGTGACTATTTACACTGTTTTTTGAGTGCGTTGCGAGACAAAAGGGAAATACTGGAGGGGATGACCGATCAAAGAGTCGATTGCCTCGGTTTGCCTGGATTTGCTAAGCAACTTTCACGGCACTTGTGAAAGTAGCCGATACCTTTAGTTTGGAAACAGAGTGAAGTGAAATTGGTCAGTGTAAACCGCGCATTGCAGATAGCAGATTACAGACTGGTTATAAACGCAACGCAGATTTTACAAGCCTCGTTTAAACGTCCACCACCAAGTTACAATCCCGTGCGAGGGTGCGCTGGGTTGCGTAAAGGTGTTATCGTACCTCTGTCTTCGCGCATAAATGGTGCCCCTTTTCGTGCTAAAGGTGCCTTTATCGTCGTCAAATGATGCCTCACCGGGACAAAGGCATGATGCTCGAAATGAAAGAGAACTATAATCGAGCCTTGATGCACGGTTATTTATATCACGAATTGGCAAATTTATGCATTAAAAGTTCACGTTCATAAATATTCATCGGTCAGTTTTAAACTTAGAGGAAATTCACTATTACTTGATGCAAGTGCATCTCTAAACGGTTTGTCTAACACTGGTTAGACTCTCGGTCTGTTCTGGCCCCAGTTGTTCAAAAGGTGGATAGCGCTATCCACTGGATAAATTACTATCCATTTAATGGACAGCGCAATTGGTTTTCGTAATGCTTATCCTCTGGATAGCGATTTATCCGGTGGATAGCGCTATCCAACTTTTGAACAACCGGACCTGGTCAATAGTTTATTGTATCGGTAAGTGAGATCGAACCTTTCTAATTTTAAAACAAAAGTTTAGACGAAATGGGCGATTGGCGTCTTCATACGCTTCGTTGATTACTGTCAAGCACATTGATTGCAGAGCAACGGAGCAGAAAATCTAGATTCTATGGAAGAGTTGAGCGGAAATGTTAGTAACAGTAAGTGCATGGTTGGATCATTTTTTGCAAAGAGGGTGTCACCAACAGCGTGCGCATGGCCGCGAAAGATCCGTCGACACCGTTGGAAAGGGAGCCTTCGAAATTAATGCAAGCTTATTAAGTTTTTGCCAAATATTTCAGAAGCGGGCACTACCAGAATTTGCAGAATGTTTGTGCCCCTTACCAAACAGACGTTTGTGAAATGCAATAAGTCTGAATTTTGTTTTCCGGCAACACCACTCTCCAACTGGTCCGATGTCAAAAATGGACTTTTAGGTTCTACTTAATGGATGATTACTAGATAAGAAACAGGCCGTTAACTACCTTTAAAGTAATATTTTCAAACTAAAACTGTTACTTCGGCTTACTGTAATATTGATTAAGAGACTAAGGGCACAAACTGACCGAAGGTGATTTAGAAGTTATCTTTTAGGTTGTTTCGTAAAATACTTCTACTTCGTCGGGATTAAGAGAAGAATCGCCTGCCAGAAATGTGGTGCTGAAGGGGTCTCCATGGCTGTACCCGCTTGGTGGGCTGTAAGTAGAGCCAAGGCTGGTATAGGAATGGTAATTAGGTTTCAAGTAAATGGCAATGTCATGGCCTCCTCCGAAAATAGGTCCAAAAGACAAGCAATCGTATATGCTTGCTTGCTTATTTCGAGCGAACTCGAACTCCATTAACTAGCTTCATCCATTCCTTCCGGTTTTCCATGATGTTCTTCAGTTCAGCTATGCTCAAACCAGCCTGGCATCCCACTGGGGGACGCGCTCCTTGGTGACCCCACGCGACGAGCGATGTGGTATGAAGAAGTTGTAGAATTGCTAGTCATGTTGTTTTTCAATTGCTTTCACACTTCCACGAGGAAGTACGATTCAGTACTAGTGGTCGCAACTCCTACTAGTAAATCGTATATGGCACTACTGTAATATCCATCTTTTACAGGAAGTTTCACAGGTGCCCATCCTGGCTTGTTAACCAGCGAGAAAAGAAATGCCTGGGAATCATATCGGTACCCGGGGCAACTGCTGTGACCTGTTAGGAAAATAAGAAAATGAAAAAGATGATAGAGATAAAGATCCTAATGTAAATTCCTCGTTTTGGTAATATAGGGACTAAATTATAAAATGTTTTATTGTCTTCTTTTGGTCTGCGGGCTGCTAGCGGTAGCCGTAAATCTAGCTCGACATTATTATTATTAAAAAATATATGATTATCGTGGTTATTATTATTATTATTATTATTATTATTATTATCATTATTATTATCATTATTATTACCTGTAATACCGGTAAAAGTAAATTATAATTATTTTACACTATATAAAGCTTCGAGTTTAAAGCTTAAAATAATTAGGTAAAAAAGGGTTAGGTTTTTCGTCTTTCTTCGGTGCCGCATATTTATACGACGAAGTCACTGTTCGAGGTTGTCCGTTATAGTGAGAAGTGATTCCATTATTTTACTTTTATTGAAATGGATGGATAAAAATTGATCGCTCTTTTTGATATACAAATCATTTCCAGTGACATACAAATTATGTCAAAGGGAAAGTAAATAAACTATTACAGCTGATTCTTAAGTCGCAGCACAAACCTATTAGTGAAATGGATTTACAAAGAGAGATACGAATTGCTCTTACTGAAAAGAAAACAACAACTTAATGACAACCTGCAAACCACTGAACAGAGACTTATAATGTCATGTTGGGTCAATTTCAAACGTGGAATTTCCTTTGAGTGCCGAACACCTATTTAAGTCGATGAAAGTAATTAAATACGGCAGTTGATTCAGACGTCGGATATGATGGTGCCTAATTTAAATATTCCCAGTCTCTAGAAAAATTTTCTATCCCTTACGGATAACGGTTTCTATAATTAAAAACATAGCTCAAAGTGGTGTAAGGATTTTAAGTGATCTTGCAATGTTTAAAGAGTGTGACAAAACACTTTTCTGCATTTTTCTTAGTGTTTTCCTTCCTGGCCTTTCTGTGATCAGTGCCTTTATACTCTTAGCCGTGTTCATAGATGCACCTCCCAATATATCAACAATGATATTATCACCCCTGGGTCACTTCTGCATCTTGAGCTCAAAACCGACGAAGTGGCGCATATTTCATGGTCTTCTCCGACTCCTTTGCTTCTCTGTTTTCCATCCAAGGGCAGCCCATTTCTAGAAGTGTGACTTTCTTATCTTCCTTATTAATTATTCTGACATCCATTCACCTCATCTGTTTCAGCAAAGGGTTTTGATTTGAAGCTCCAAACCTAGTTCCTGGTACATTTTTAATTAACGCTCGTCGACCACTTTCCTCAGCGTTCTCTTCATACCTTCTAACCACCTGCATTATGGGGTCCGGTCACCGCCGCTTTGATCTTATTCAACATATATTCTTCCTCCATTGACTTTTTTACGCCTCTTCCTCGGTGTTTGCCAGGGAGGTACATCAGTTCTGTTGATCCTAACGGGTTGTTTCCTCCACTCTGGGTGATCACCTTTCTTACTTCCCTGTCTAGTTGTTGTAGGTCAGCAATTATGTTGGCCAGACTTGAGTCCAGACACAGATATTGCAGGACGGGCAGTGTTTAGCTGATCTTCTTGTTTGAAATTTTCCATAACCGCTAGGAATTTGTAAAAGGATCCCTCCTTCAAACTCTGCGTCAATTCAAAGTCACCGATCTTTACTCCCTCTGAATTTTCAGAGAGACATCCTCTCTACATGAACCACTGTACATGCACTTCTTATCATTCCATTGCAGACCTACATCCATCATAGCCTTAGTCTCTCATAGATCGCATTACGCTCTGCAGTTTACCTTCAGATGCTACTTAAATCTTAAGATCCTCTATAAACAGTAGATGTGTGACTTGCATGTTGATGGGGTTAGAAAGCTTGTAGCCTTCTATTGCTTTTAATTTCCAAGAGAAAGGATTAATGCTTAGCGTGAATAAGCGTGGGCATAAGGCAACTCCCTGTGGGAGACCTCTCTTGAATCTTATTTGGTCATTTGTTTCCACTCCTTATTTTGTTCTCGCTACTATCTGTGTATTCCATCGCAAACTCAGTCGGTTTACCACTTTTCCTATCCTTTCCGGGAACCGGTGAAGCGTTAACATCTTTCTCAGCCACTGATGATTAACAGAATCGTACGCCTTTCTCACATCGATGCAGCCCATAGGCCTCTTCGGCTGTCCTGACAGACCTTGCAATCTAGGATCTATCGTTCCGTTACACCCTTCTTTCGCCCCTCTCTGATCCTCCTACATGAGATAGTTCTGACTCATTTAAATGTTTGTTTAATGGGCCGATTAAGCGGTAAACCGCTTGTAGAGGGTGTTCAGGGACGTAATTGGTCGTTGATTGACGCTAGTAAACTCTTTTTAGCTGGTAAACTTTCATCCACCAACAATTGGCAGTTCGATCTGGGTCGGGAGGGCGCCAGTTCTTTTTCTAAGTGATCACTCTCACGGCTTGGGTGCGGTCCAGCTGAAACTACCCCCCTCTGCTGGCATTTTATTGAAACTATCAGGAAGAAGGCCGTTTTTGTACTATACCTAACTTTGCCTATTCGAAGTTTGATAATATCTTCTAATTTTAGAATCCGTAAGCTCATAAAAATGGCATTGGTATTTGTATCAAAAGTACTCCTGAAAACTATCCTTAGTAATAAGCCGTTGATAAAGAGTGAGCAAACGTTTGATATTTTACTGATAATTTGAGCCGCAGACTTTCGTAAACTATAATAGGTAGTACTTACAATAAGGAATCCTTATTAAGGCATAAACTTCATTTGTAATGCTTACAATACTAGAAAAATAATAGAAAGCTTGATAGCCTGAAACCAGCTTGGTAATTTCTTCAATTTGGAATTCACAATTTCCATCAGTTAATTTGGGTCTTAACGAGAACAAAATATGGTAGTATTATCGGCAAATAGCATGAAATCCAAGGCCTTTGACACATTGCACAAATCATTGATGTATAACAAAAACATACTAGACCTAAAATCGACCCTTGGGGCACTCTACATTTAACGTATACACCTATTTCAATTAAGGTTGCTTCCGTGAACCATGTTTCATAGCCTGCAGTGCACTATAGTAAACCGTTTTGTAGCGGGAAGTTTAGTCTTGTTTACGTTCATTGAAATAATGGAGACCATTTGTGAAAAGGCGTTCAAGAGAGGATGAGCGAGCTGAAAAATTTCATAGTAAAAACATTAGAAGCCTCTTCTTTTAACAACATTAAATTAATAGGGTTTTACCGCCTGATTAAACTGCGCTTTTACATGGGCCAGAATGCTGGTTATTTCAATAAAGCAAATCAACGCCATTCTTTTTTTTATTCAGTTTTAAGAAAATTGCCTCAAAAATAGATAAACATGTAACGTTAAGTTATTTATTGTTGTTCAAAAAAAGCCTTGAATTTGATTTTTTTTAACTCCATCCAAAATAGGTGTATTTAGAGAAGGAATTATATCCATACAAAGTAGTTCTAAAAGAAAGACAACTCTTGAAGCACTGTAAAGTAGAAACGCGAACCTTATAAAACTCTAGATTAGCAAGTATGGTACCAAGTAGGATACCATGATTTAGAGCGTCGAAGGCCTTGGATAAGTTAATAATTAGACCCAAAGTAACTTTTTCTTGATCAGTGGCATCTAACAGTTTATCATATAACTGAATTAGCGCATTGGCAGTAAAGTGATTGATTACATATTGATTACTAAAATATTCAAGAAATCTCGGCCAGTAACATCCTTTGTCGATCTCAGGAGCCCATAACCCGGAGCGAGTAACTCCAATACTAGGCCTATGTCACGGCCTTTTTACGGACCAATTTATTTTTAGACACATTTTAGGGCACTTTTCTCGCGAAAATAGAATCTCCACCATGTCTATGAGCGAATTCGAAGTATAATATATCAAAAAGGAAATCTAAACGTTATCAAAAGGCAAAAAATATCATTTTTACGTCTGTAGGTTTTCCTGACTGGTTTGTGGAATTTAAAAGATATTCAAAATTTTCGTTAAAACCGTTCTAAAAATAAACTGGTCCGTGAAAACGCCGCGACACGAGCGCATGGAAGTTGCTCGTTCGGGTTATGGGCTCCTGTCGATCTGTATAATTCTTCAAATCATACGAAAGCCGAATTCAGTAATTGTTAAATATTTGAAATTCAAATGGAACATGGGCAACGTAACTGCAACAGCGCTGGGGTCACTTTATAATATCTGACTGGTCACTTAAACGATGCACATTGTCAAGATTTTAACCTTGTTTATGGATTTCAAAGCGTTACCAACACTTAAGAGCGGCCGTACGTAAATATCGCCTGGGGGAGTGCAAAATGAAAAAATCGAAAATCCCCAAACTTTGTGAGAATATAGGTCTAGTTAAACTATTTCTAGAAAAATAACTTTCAGTTCGATTGGGTTTTTATTCTACGCGTACGGCGACCGAATCGGTTCGGAGGCTCTCAGATCCGTTTTCACAGGCTCAAGACCAAATTATATTACTTAAAAATCGTTTAAAAGTTAAAGAAGTAACAAACTCTGCCTCTGAAAATCTTAATAGAAAGAACACAACTTAACCAATAGTTTCGATGTACAATTTTCCTATTCGACAGCAAATCTAATATTTTTCGGGTTTTTAATAATTTTACTTAATTTACCGATTTTTGACCGACATAAAATTGGCAAATTTCAGACACAAAAATCACTACTTGGTATACGGCTTTGAGCCATGACTTACCTACCGATAGAAAGAGCAAGGTGTCTTCTTCAAATAAATGCTGTAAAATTTTTGGGCAATCCTGCAGGGAAAATATTTGAACGCCAAACAAAACCGACCCTTGAGGTCAAAACACGCCATTTTGTCAGGACATTCGAAGGGCAAAACCAACGATACTCGCGGTTAACAAGATACTTACGCGTTTTTCCGCATGGAATTCTTTCCATTCGCCGAGACAATTTGTTTTTAAGCAGCTATATGCCTTGTTCTGCACATTTTGTTGGGAACCGTTTGCTAACAAATTACATTTTGCTTCTTGCAGTATCTATACTCTTCGTAGGTTTTCGCGGTCGAAAGCCCATTGAAACGTCATAGCTTTTTAGAACTCAAAATAGTACTCAAAATAATTCACGTAATTCAGCGTGAAATTGTAACTTTCTTAATATGATACTAAGGAACCCTATTTATACACCTACCATTTTTCGAAAGCCTATCAAAGACATGCAACAGCATAGCGTCTTCCCATCCTGTACCAAATACTGGTATATCAATGTCTGGAATTAAGCTAGTTCCTAGGATATCCTTCGGCAGTTTGGTAAAATCCACTTTCCCTACATCAACAACTGATGAAGGATTCAAAGTTTGGATTAACCTTTTGGCTGAATCTTCATTCCCCGCACATAAAAACTCACGTAATTCCTTCAACTGATTTGTATCTGCCGCCATTTTCGCGGCAAATGAAAAGCACATGGTGTTGAAGTGCTCCTGCGATCCCAGTTTCGGAAGAAGCCGCTGAACAATATGGCGCGCCGTGAACGCATTATTTTACTGGGGACGGAAAGGTGAGTTGTATACTAGCTACCATATCCGATTGATTTCCTAATATAAAGATCTAAAAACAAAAGTTGTGTCGTGGTTTTCGTTAGTCATCGGACAAAACGCGAATCGCCAGCTGGCGACCAGTTCTGAAAATTTAGTCGCCAGTGCTCAATTTTCGTTCGCATTGGTGACCGGTGAGTCGCAATTTCGAGCCCTGACCCATTTAAGTTAGCTCAAAAGTCAAACCTAACATGACGTGCAAAAATCCTGGCCGAGTTGAGGCTGGTAAAATATTAGAAGAATATAACCGCTTATATACAACGGTGAAAGTCATCAGTGACAAGCTGAATCATGCCTGTGTAACAGAACTTTCTTTACATTGTGTACTACTACTTCGCCTTATTTGCGCTTTATTCAAAGAAAATCAGAGAGAAAGTCGTCTTCGTAAATATTTAGCCCTAATCCACTCCAACACGCATATTCATCATTTTCCCATTACCTTTGTTTTAAATTCATGTTGTTATTTAAAAAGCTGTTAAATTTCTTAATAGTATCATTGTTTGACTTTCTTGCATGAAACAACGTTACGATTACGAAAACGAATACGATTCCCTAATGAAGTAACCCTACAGAATTGGTGTTAAACATACAAACCCGAATTCCCAAACATTGTTTTGTTGAAATGGAGAAAGTAAGTAAAGAGTATTGTCGGAAAAGGGCCGGTCGGGGGTCCGTACGCCAACAATCCCTCCAGCTTAGCATGCGCAGCCACGTTGTGATACTAAAAGGTGGCCAGTTTTGTATGGTGTTTAGACTGTTAAAAATAAGATCACTTACCACCCCATGAGAGTTTAGTGTACCCTCCAAATATGTACGTCCCTCCGACTCTTATTATTGTTACAGTTGGTCCTTTGTTGTCACATCCGCTGTGAAAAGTACTGGCTGCCCAGCCATCCACGGACGCACGCCAACAGCGCTTCCATTTTGACGATTCGCTTTGGGCGACTGGTTTGAGCCATGTGCTTAAATTAGCTAAGTAATGCACATTATCTCCTACGATAACGGAGTCAGTCAGTCCCTCTGCAAAAACTGATATAAGGGAAGGGAAAAGAAAAGGTGATTCAGGTAACATTTTTTTTCGAAACTGATATCACTGACAGTGAAACCTGTATTAAGCGGACACCGTATTAAGCGGATACCCTACATTAAGCGGACAGTAGCCGAAGTCCCCAAATTTATTTCCCTTATTGACTTTATATGAAACCTTTATTAAGCGGACACCTCTATTAAGCGGACGTGGATACCTAAAGAGTATCTGAAATGGTCATTTCTATTGTTGCCAACTTGTATTAAACGGACACCACCCAACCTGCCAGACACCGGAAATGCCAAAGATTGCCACCCACAAATTTTTCGATTTTTACATTAAAAAACGTGAGTTGACGAACTAATCATTGACGAGTTTCAAAGTACCGTATTTTCGTTTTGTTTGTATAGAGCTTGTTTAACTCATCTGAACATAAATGAACAACTTGTAAAATAAAATAGCGTAAATAAAATACGTTAATTACATTTATTCATTTAAAATATTTCGCCGTTTCTGATTGGGTCGAAGCCCCTAACTAACTGGCGTTTACCATATTTGGGGGATGGAGCACTATGCTATAAAATCGAAGGTATAATGCTCGAATCTTCTAAATATAAAATTGATCAACTTCGTTTCCAGGTGCGGCCGCCTAGCTGATTATTCACCAGCGAACTCTGAAAAAAAAAGGCGTTCACGACTATCCAGAACAGCTGAATTTTAAACTAAAACTGAACGGAAGAATTGCAAGAATACACAAAACAAATCACTAGATGGATGTTATCTACTTTTTGGGGAGCAATACAAGACTGTGCTGAGAAATAGGCCAAAGATTTGAAGAAAGTCTTCGATGAGGCAAAATTGTTAAATAAGAATTAAGAAATATTTTGAAAGAAAAATAAAACAACGAATGTAATGTCCTAGATCCTTATTCAAATCTAACCCTTATTATGGGCTAGATGATTTAAATTTACGCCATTTGCACTTTGGACGGAAGTGAGGTAGCGCATGATCTTAAGTGGCGGCTCATGATGTAGAGTTATTTAAAAGTCAAAAATGCCATTTTCAGACATAATCGTTTCGCTGACTGGTTTGAGAGACCTAAAAGAAACCTAAAACGCCTTGATAAGAGTACAAGGAAGTTGCTCGCTCCGTGCTATAGCCTCCAGAAAAGGCATAACATGAGGTATGACGTCATACAATGCTGGATACGAAAACTTACCGGCGGATTTAGCGGATTGCCGGTCTCATTATCGACCATTTTGAACGCTACGATGTCGCATGTCCTTAGGAAACTTCTATAATTGATGTTATAACAGTAAAGTAATTGTCCTTTAGATTAGCTAATTATTCTCTCCTACCTCTGCAAATTTTTCCATCACCGTTGTATCCTGCCTTGCAGGTGCAGATATACGATCCACGAGTATTGGAGCAGTTGGCATTGATGTCACATACAGGAGAAGAAGCACTGCACTCGTCAATGTCTAAAAAAGCAAAAATATTGGAGTTCCACAAGGATCTATCCTAGGCTCCTCGCAAACAAAATAAAATGAAATAATAATAATGAAAATATTCAACCTTGTTCGATCCCCGTTGAAAACAGTCTGAATTTCCTCAACGGGGGTCCACGTCAGAACTTTTCAACGTTTTTCATAGATCTCTCATAATTCTGTCGTAAGTATAACCCGTGGCATATGATGTCATGCACTGCCATATAAATGGACTGTATTCGATAGATTGCCGATTTCTCCTGGTCGTCACAAGTCCCTGGGAATTTGCCATCTCCGTTGATATCACACGGTAAAACGACGTTTATTATACCTTGGCACATTTTTCCGTCGCCTGTATATCCTGACTTGCAGGTACAGATATACGATCCACGGGTATTGGAGCAGTTCGCATTGATGTCACATACAGGTGTAGAAGCACCGCATTCGTCAATGTCTAGAACAACAAACATATTGATTGATGAAAAAAAATTATTGAAGGGCATTTACTCAGGCCCTAACATGTGACGCTGGGAGTACTCATTCCTTCGTGACATGAGTCTTTTTGTCCTTTTAAATTTAAGTTTTCTCCATGTCCTATCAGTTTAAATCTCTCGGTTGCTGTTGCCTCATAATTTTGTTTTTCTTTTTCTTTTGGGCTAGGTGCGCTCTAAGTAATTACAGCATCACTTTTCGCAGCTAAGTAACGGACTTCAAACGGTTTATTTCTTGCGCGGCCAAAGAATTTGTATACACTTACATCTACCCAAAAAGTTGCTTGAGAAAACAGCCGACACTTTGCGACGCTTCCACCGGTTTACCCGCCAAATGACGTCTAAGAAACTAGCGCAGAAATTCCATACTGATGACGCGTCACTACCCAGATCTGGGTAGTGCTTCTGATTGGTTTAATCAAATTTCCCACGCTGCAAGACCAATCAGAAGTAACACGTGATCAGTACGGAATTTCTGCGCTCATTTCTCAGACGCCATTTGGTGGGGAAACCGCTGTAGCGTCGCCAAATGTCGGCTGTTTTCCGGCAGGCTTCCCAAAAAGTTTCTAATAACAGAAGTATAACCCGAGGCATGATCTCATTCACTGCCGGTATATAAACGGACTGGATTCGATGAATTGACGATTTTTACTGGTCGTCACAAGTCCCTGGGAATATGCCCTCTTCGTTGTTATCACAGTAAATCGACCTTTATCCTACCTTGGCAAGTGTTTCCATCGCCTGTATATCCTGTCCTGCGGGTACAGATAAACGATCCACGAGTATTGGAGCAGTTGGCATTGATGTCACATATAGGAGAAGAAGCACCGCATTCGTCAATGTCTAGAACAACAAACATACTGATTGATGAAAAATTATTGAGGGGCATTTAAACTCAGGCCCTAACATGTGACGCGAGGAATACCCATTCTTTCGTGGCATGAATCATTTTTTCCCTTAAAATTTATCCTTTTTATCTGTGTCTTATCAGTTTAAATCTCCCGGTTGCTGTTGCTTGATAATTTTGTTCTTTTTCTTTCTACCGAGCTAGGTGGATTACTAAGTACTTACAGCATTACTTTTCGCGGTTAAATAACGGATTTCAAACGTCTTAATTCTTAATGCGCGGCCTTTTAAAGAATTTGTATACACTTACATTTACCCAAAAAGTTTCTAATAACAGGCGTGTAACCCGCGGCACGATGTGATGCGTTGCCCGTATATAAACGGACTTGATTCGATAGATTGCCGATTTTGACTGGTCGTTACAAGTCCCTGGGAATCTGCCCTCCTCGTTGTTATTTCACGGTAAAACGACGTTTATCCTACCTTGGCAAGTTTTTCCATCGCCTGTATATCCTGTCCTGCAGGTACAGATATACGATCCACGAGTATTGGAGCAGTTGGCATTGATGTCACATACAGGTGTAGAAGCTCCGCATTCGTCAATGTCTAGAACAACAAACATATTGATTGATGAAAAAAAATTATTGAAGGGCATTTACTCAGGCCCTAACATGTGACGCTGGGAGTACTCATTCCTTCGTGACATGAGTCTTTTTGTCCTTTTAAATTTATCTTTTTTCTCCTGGTGTTATCAGTTTAAATCTCTCGGTTAATTTTTCAGCAGTCGCCACATCTGTGACTAAATATGAAACATTTAGGTCAGTTGTCTAATAATCATAAATTAACTTATCAGAGGGCACAATCAGCTTAACGGTGGTCGCCGATTATATAACTGACTAAACTCACCGTTGGTCTCCATATTACAATAAGCCAAGACAGATGTACCAGATTTTATAGTGGAAAACCAGTATTTCCCGCTAACAGCGTGTCCTTCACTCCTCTTTATTTCGTCACAAGTCTCAGCTGGTAGTTCTTGAATCGAGCCAAGGGGAACTGAAAGGTTAAAAAAACAATTCTTTATTATCAGTTTGAGTTTACCCTTGCATAGTTTTAACTTTATGCACGGGCGCTACTCAACAAAGTTTTATACAGGGAGGCTCCGCTCCGAGGTCCAACCCCTTACCCTTTAATATAACGTTTTTGACAAAAAAGGTACCCCTTTCGTATTCCTTCCATTCACGAATGCTACCTATTGAACATACCAAGTACAGAACTACCGTAAAATTCAACGTTAAAAGCCCCGGGCCTATATAACTTCATAAAGGGTTTTGTGTGGGCTTATAAACGTGGAGGGCGGAAGGGGGGGAGCGGGGAATCAAAAAAATAATTTTCTGAGTTTCACAGTTCCAATTAAAGTGGCTACTGTTTTACAAAACGCGCTTATACATAAGACCGGCTTATATGCCGGGGGGAAGGTTTATATCCACAATAATATCTTCGTTAGCAAATGGATGGGTATAAATCCGGTGGGGGGCGGGGGGGCAACATGGGATTTTACGGTAATTTTGCATCCCTCTTAACTGCTATAAATGCTCTGTCTATTAAACATGAATAAGCAAAAAAACAGAAAAATTTCCGTCGCTTTTTCTCATCCATAAAATGCATCTGTTCGCTCGTTTAGGCCATTTTATAGGCCTGAAGAGATGACTAATTTTCCTAGTCTTTCATATACTTCAAGCAGTGAAATTTCTTAGCTCTTTGATATATAAGATTACCCCCGGCACTTAATGATGGCTTACCTCGTTGTAAATCGCGTGGATAGTAAGATCTGTCTTGGTTTGGAATGAAGTCTTCAGGCCTGGCTTCCTTTGTTCTGTTGTTAAACTCGCACGTGAGAAGAGATATAACCCAGTTAAAACTTTGGCATCGATTGTCTTCGCGACACTTGAATACGCACGTAAACGGAAGTTCAGCGAGAAGAGTGTCGTACACGTGTCCTCGTAACATCCAGCCCACGATGGAGCTCTCGGATCTACCACCTGCAGGACATTTTTGAGTTACTGCGCTGTAGAGCAGAAGAGCCAGAACAGATACACGGAACACTATTCTTGCCGTCATGTCTGGAACTAAACAACATAAAAGTATTTTGTTAAAACACAAACTTTACAAAAGGTGAGCTTGTAACCGATTTATTCGTCGAACGTTTCCGCCTGGGGAAAAACTTGCATACTGCAAAGCATCTAAAATAGCTAAGTTTCAAAGCGAATTTGATAATACCTGTTGAAACCATAACAAACACATTTTTGTTCGAAATAATTTATTGATTCCTCCTTTTCAAAATCCACCTGCTGGTTGTTACCTAGAGGAATTAATAAGCCGGTAAAACACTTTCACAGAAAAACTTACTCGAAGGTGGCTGCGTTTTCGCCATTTTCTCTGTTGTCACCCGCACTTTTTTCCACGAATTTTCAATTTTACCGCCGTACATGAGAAATTCCCGGATGTTTCGCGGCATTCTGTGCGATGAGTTATTCTTCTAGTTGTTTTAAAACTCAAATACAAGATGGTTGTGATTATAACTAGCTAAAGGAAAACAATTGTTGACTCCAGACGACAATTATTATTAAAAAAACAGAATTACTGCTTGAAATTTTCACTAGTTCTCTTCACCCACACCCCGCAAAAAAATAATCCTAGTATGTACATTTCTAAGTAAGGCAAGACTTTTATCGTTAAAACCCCGCAAAATGAAAGACCCATAAAAGCAAGTGAAATTGAGAAAACTTAAAAATAACTTCAGAAAGTAGAGAAAAAGCACTTGGAGACCCTCAAATCAGGTTTCTACGATTCATTTGTGTACGTATGCAAATAAGCTTCAACCTTGTTTCGATGTTTTTTTGGAGAAGAGTAAAGAATGGCAGAGGAAATTATGGTAGTAAACTATAACTGCTGGATATGGAACAAGCGCGTTTTTAACTAGTCTTACAATCATGAAACATTTCAGTGAAAATCCTTTTTACTCGCATTCACGCGTACGTGTACCTCTATTTCAAAGATTATTTTAAAAAAATTCTTGCACTTACTAAAGACGTCCCTGAAAACATACAAAGACTGAATTTTTGTGGAATTAAGATAGGACTTATATTTAATTTATCATGATAGAAGAGCAAAACCTGAAAATATCGATTCCTCAATACTTCGGTCAGTAAACCCCATGTCATTATGGGGTGGTAGCTTTTACCTTTGACGGATAATTGTTTCCAATTTTGACGGCTAACTGCTAGAATTTAGAAGTTTTGACGGTTATTAAGTGGAAATTGGGTCCAAAAATTGACGTAAATATCAACTTCTGTATGAATTAATATTGTCTGATGTGTTTGGAGGTTGTCTCGGCCTTTCACTTACCAAATTTCAAAATATTTTCAGATATAAGCAAGAAGTATAGGGCGTACCGGTTACTTCTCATTTCTGGGCAGGAATTTCATTAACTTGGGCAGGAATAAATTAACGTCAATGACGTCATAGGCTATTGTCTTGACCTCATGAATAAAATGCTGTGGTTTCTCATTAACTTGCGGTGGAATCTCATTAAGTATATCCAATTTGACGGGTTTATCAATGATGTCATGTTCTATTTTTATCTTGTGGCGGTCATGGTTGGTATAACCGGTTTGACAGGTTTTAGTTATTTTCGGAAGATGATGTCATATGTATTCCGGGGTACTATTTAACGCTAAAACTCGGATTGATAAACAAAACACACGCACATATACACAAAGTGCAGCTGAAAACTCTCTATTTCAATTTTGCCTGACTATTACAGAACTGTTTTCTCCGTTCTATCTCGAGGAAATGAAAAACTATTGAAGTCTCAAGGTTTCACGCGTCGTTAGTTAGGTAATTATGCGAGTTCACAAGACCAAAGTTGAATACAAATTAGCTCTACAGGAAAAACCTCAAGTTACGAGTTGCGAATTTGATATTAATTAATATTTAATAAAAAACACAATGCAAAATGTTGCCATTAGTAAAATGCATTAGTTGTAGAGTGTCAGATTCATATAGCAGAGTAAATTGATCATCAAAAATTGGCTTTTTTAAATAAATTCTTAAAAATAAACACTTTGGCCACCAGTCATTTCGCTCCCGACCGACTCAGCCAGGGGCGCCCCCGCTCAGTGATATTTTCCTTTTAATAAAGCAACTTGTTTACATCAGCAAAAAATTGTGCCGAAAATGTAAGATAGAACAGAACAAAAATTTTCAAAGGAGTGCCTAACGCTGTATCAATATTTTCTTCTCTTTATCCTAAATTTTAAAATATTCAGTACCCCTAATCAAAAAGGAATCAGTCAATAGTTGTTTTTTTTGTTGAGATTTAGAAAAAAAATTCCTATATTGAAGAAAAAGCAAATTCAATGCTGCAGTTGGTTACTTTTAGTAGGTGAATGGAGAAGCATTTAAATAAGTCTCATATGTTTTTGTTTTGTTTTGTTCTTTTTCAAAATTATATTTCAAGGATGGGCTCGATTTTTAAGGAGCGTGAATAAAAATTAGCAGGTGAATTAAGTATTTAAGTCATGAGATTCGATGTCAGGTTTGCAAATAATAAGACCTCAAGTTACACAAACACTTTTTTAAATCACTGTCGAATGTTATTTCTCTTCCTAAAAGACTGTAGATTGCAAATTACTTTTTCTCTCTTGTATTGATATAGTTAATGCATTTAGAATGTCTGAAAATATTTGCTGAAGCATATATACGGATAGCATCAAGCATCACAGTCTTAATCCTGAACTTTTACATTTGAAGTTTCCCTTTAATGATAATTAAGTTTCTTTAACTATTGCTAAACACTACGCACATAAAACTTTCACTTGGTTATTGTTACTTGCGTAGCTCTTTCTAATCTTTCTAGATTCCACACAGAAATGTTGTTTGGGTTTTCTAGTCTTTTAATTTATTAGCATATTGCGTAATTGACTCTTAACCCACACTGAAGCCTTTTGTTATAATTATTGTGAACAGCTTTCTCGAATCATCTGTTTTGTTAGAGAACTAACGTGCTTGGGCAAAGCATAGTGTTTTACTAAACCACATCTTTTCCTAAAAGTCGTAAAATTCGTTTTTATTCTTTTTATGTGCCATTTTTTTACCATCTATCAAAATGCATGCAAATAAAAAATAGTGTTCTGAAAGTTAAGATGAGCACCAGAGTCTGTATATTATTTAACAAAAACTTTCAATTAGAAATAATCAGGCAATATTCTGATCAAGAAGGAAGATTTATTATTATAGATATGAAAATAGATAACAAGGTTTTAACTTTGGTTAACATTTATGCACAGAAGAAGCAAGGACAATCCTACTTTTTCCCAAAATCTTCTTGATCATCTGCTCTCTTTTGAATGTGAAGAAATTATTATGGGAGGCGACTTTAATCTGGTCATGGATGGTTCAGAGGAATAAAAAAGGAGGAAACGCGACAACGCGTAGAAATCCGCTTAAAAAAGTCCAGAACATAGCGAACTCGCTGGACCTGATAGATGTGTGGCGAACCCTAAATCCAGACGGTAAGCGTTTTACCTGGTGGAGAACTAAACCTGAAGTGCACTGTCGTCTCGACTATTTTATGATCAGTTCAAGCTTAACCACAGCAATCACAAATGCAGATATTTTACCGGGTTATAGGACCGATCATTCCCTCATTACAATCCACCTTGCTAGTAATAATAGCCCTAGAGGCCCGGGTTCTGGAAACTCAAAACGTCTTTTCTGTTGGACAGCGAGTATATTGAGATAATTAAAAAAACTATTCATGAAGTTGCCATGGAGAACAGAAACAATGACGATGTAGATGTTGTTCTTCTCTGGGACACTTTAAAGATGCAGATTCTTTCTAGATCGCTAAAATATGCAAGAGAAAAAAAGGATAAAGAAAGGAAGAAAACGAATTCTCACCAGTTTCTAGGAGTCGCGGCGGAGGTAGTGAGTATCTTGAACCTTTTTCCGTAGATGATGCGTTCACGAAGAGTAAGGGGTGTCCCCGATAACGGAATTCGTCTTAAACAGTGTTGCAATGGTGAGAATTTGATATTAATTAATATTTAATAACAAACACAATGTAAAATGTTTCCATAAGTAAAACGCGTTTTTAGTTGTAGAGTATCAGATTCATATAGCAGAGTAAATTGATCATCAAAAACTGGCATTCTTAACTAAATTTTTGAAATAAACACTTTGGCCACCAGTCATTTGGCTCCCGGTCAGACTCAGCCAGTGATGCCCCCGCTCAGTAATATTTTCTATTTTTAACAAAGCAACTTTTTTACATCAACAAAAAATTGTGCAGGAAATGGAAGATAGAACAGAAAAAAATTTTCAAAGGAGTGCTTAACGCTATGTCAATTCTTTCTACTCTAGTAAGTAAGTAAGTAAAACGTTATTTACACAGAGTAGCCCATTCAGTTCTAAGGCTGGTCTCCATAGGGGCTCTGTATCTTAAAAATTAATTTACAGCAAGAATTTTCATGAACTATTACACTTAAAAAAGCCTAATAAAAATACAATAATAGAACTTGAGAACTACCTTTAAAATCCTAAAAATACAATGCAAAATCACATTTAAAGCCTAAAATATAATAAAATATCAAAGTTATGATAAAAAGAAATGTCTTGCTCGGCAGCAGAACGTTTTTCCTAAATTTTAGGATATTGAGTACCCCTGATAAAATCAGAATCAATAATTATTTTTTTTGTTCAGTTCTAGAAAAAAAAATCCTACATTGAAGAAAAAGCAAATTCAATGCTGCAGTTGGTTACGTTTAGTAGATCAATGGAGATGCATTAAGTCTCAAATGTTCTTGTTTTGTTTTTTCTTTCCAAATTAATTATCGAGGATGGGCTCCATTTTTAAGGAGCGTGAATAAAAATTAGCAGGTGAAATAAGTATTAGTCATGAGACTCGATGTCAGGTTTGCAAATAATACGACCTGAAGTTACACAAACACTTTTTTGAATCACTGTGGTAGAATGTCATTTGTCTTCCTAAAAGACTGTCGATTGCAAATTACATCAGTTTTCTCTCTTGTATTGATACATTTAATGCATTTACAGTTTCTAAAGATATTTGCTGAAGCATACGGATAGCATCACAGTCTAAATCGTGAACTTTTACAAGACGTTTCCCTTTAATGAAAATTAAGTTTCTTTAACTGTTGCTAAGAACTACACATATCAAACTTTCGTTTCGTTATCGTTACTTGTGTAACTCTTTCTAGAATCTTTCTAGAATCCACACAAAGATGCTTGGGTTTCCTAGTCTTTTGATTTTTTAGCATGAGTAATTGACTCTTACCCACACAGAAGCCTTTTGTTATAATTATTGTGAAAGCTTTCTCGAATCATCTGTTTTGTTAGAGAACTAAGTGCTTGGGCAAAGCATAGTGTTACTAAACCACACCTTTTCCTAAATTCGTTTTTATTCTTTTTATGGGCCATTTGTTTTACCATTTATGAAAATGCCATTAAAAAATAGTGTTCAGTTAAGATAGCAGTGAGGCAAATCATACTGTTATTTCGTTCCGATGCCAAACAAAACACGGTTTCGTCTTCTGAGCTTAGCGTAAGCCACTAGACTTGAGATCTATAAAGCATTTCAGGATCGCTTGACCTGTCTTAATCGACATATGATAGTTTAGATTAGCTAGAATCTTTCGATTTTGTGAAATTTACTGATAATATAGGACTGCCGGCCATTTAGTGTTTTGAAAACCTTGACCGGTTACCGGCCATATAGCCACAGCGTTAATCCAAAGTAGGAGGTTTTTTTGAGATTGCATTTTCGTTCGTCGTCGTCGACACACATTTGCCTCGCTTTGAGGCGCTTGCTTAAGTTTTGCCTCACTTTGACGCGCTAACTCATGTGGTGATTCTTGTGTCCTCGGCGTTCATCTTTCAAAGGTTTGCTAAGGTCTGATATTCTTCGTAAAGCGTTCATCTTTTAACAAGTTTGCTGAATCTTTGTAAAGCGTACATCGATCTGTGATTGCTGAATCGTCCAAAGCGTTCATCTTTCAGGAGTTTGCTTTTAAATTTTACTTTGGATTAAGCCTTCATATTTTTCAGCATGGTTCGTCACTGTCTTTGGAAAATGTCTGCGACTCCTGGTGCATGCATCAAACCGGGTTTAGTTCGGCGGCCGTTATGCCACAAAGTAAATTTACCGAGTTGTGAAGCTCAGCGGCCGTTTTGTCACAAAGTAAATTTACGAGTTGTGTAACTCGGCAGCCGTTGTGCCACAAAGTAAATCTACCGAGATGTGAAGCTCGGCGGCGTCATTTGACCATGACTTGTGATATTTTCGGCACCGGACAAACGAACACTTTAACTCTATGTTATTTATTAGGAAAAAATTATAAATCAGCCCACAGTAGTGCCACTCTCGAGTCACTGAAATCAACACGCTCGACCGAATTACTGGAAAAGTTATTGACGTGAGCCACACACACGTTCCATTGACGGCTTTGATAGGATTAGTGCGAAGTTTGAATTCAGATGTGAAAGCTTTTAAACCAGTAAATTCAATGTAATTCATTTTGTCAACAAGTTGATGATTGGATGTAGTTAAAAATAACAGAGAAAATTATCCGAAGAAATGTTTTTGAAGAAACAAAAAGAATCCCGGGTTAAGAACTAATCGGCCTTTGAGAAACTGCGCCCTGTAACTCGCGCCAGTAAAACAAAATGTTCCATTTACACGTCAGACGTTGGCCAATGTCTCCTCCGATTAAAAGCACTTGACACCGAACCATACGATATCTTTTGAAAACGTTCTTAAAATGATACACAGTTTAAAGGGAGGTTTCGTTGTACGCAACCCTTACGTTCAAAATATGCCATAACCATATTTATCTACATCGCAACCACCCTTCCGCCTCAACAAACATATCGAAAGCACTCTCCTAAGCTCCGATTACTCCTTATTTAGAGTTAATTGTTCTGGCTAGTGGGAGTTCAAAACATTTGAAACTTGAAATTTTAGATCTGCTGACGGTTATTAGGTGTAAATTGAGTCCAAAAATTGTCGTAAATATCAACTTCTGTATGAATTAATATTAACTGATGTGTTTTGGAGTGTGTCTTGGCCTTTCACTTACAGAATTTCAAGATATTTTTCAGATATAAGCCGGTTCTACGGTATTGTACTGTATAGAAAGAGTGTTTTTGAGCATGAGAACTGGTTTTCCCAGTTTAGAAATTCTTCAGGAGCCGGAATTCCGTCAAGATCAGCAGAAACAGTTAGATTTGAAACACCCTGAAACTTTTTGACGGTTAATCTTAATCTGCATTGTTGACGGTTGACGGTGAACTGTTAGGCCGTTTGACGGCTGACAATGAACCCCATTGAGACCTTCATACCAGGCAAATTATTACGCCATAAGTACGAAAAATATCGGAAGCTCCTGGATTCTGTTGCATTTAAAACATTATTCTGAAATTGACATAAAATAAATGAGGCTTTTTTTAAAGTTACAGCATTAAAAGAAAGTTTTAAGCTTTTTTCACACTTTAATTTGTTTGCGTTTCCTTTGGCTCATTGATCGGTTTCTATTTCTTTCTTGCTTAGAGTGTGTGAGCCTTAATCTCTGAGGCACCTGTGACAAGACCTAACCAAAAAACGGCAAATATATCATCAGGAGCTTCTAATAGATAAATTAACAACCACGACGGCGACAACCTTGAGTAAATTTGCGTCGTTTTTCTAGCTAATTAAAATGCAGATCGACTTAAAACAATAACAAAACAAAACAAAAACCACATTCAAAATGGGAAAGAAAGAGGAAAATTTGTCGTCTTTTGTTTACGTCTTTTACAGACCGTAGTCTTAGTATCTCGAAAAGGGTTACAAATGTTTTAAAAAATGTAATGTAGTGGAGAGTTGCAAATGTCCGATCCAGGACTATACAGGCGTTGGTGTTCAGAAGTTAACTCCGTATTATTTAGAAACTTAAGCTAATGTTTTTTCGCTTATACAAGGTGTAAAAATTATTAATCTTGGTTAGCGAAAGTGAAAACAAAAGAAACCTTAATATAACAAGAACAGTCAAAAACGAAAAATTGCACTCACGTGAGAGTTCTGTTACCATGCACCTTTCTGAGACTAGAGTTTTACAAGTTCAATTCCACAAAGTTGCGATGTTCGCAAAAGCGTGCAAGGTTTTGCCGATCAAGCGCCGAATTCCTCTTCTACTTTAAAATACTTCTAGAAAACAGTACCCATGCAATAATTTAGATTCGATATGAAAGTCACACATTAAGTTTTAATTCTGTTACCGATACTGTTAAGTGGCATAGTTACTCGGCCCACGGCCCGCTAATGGAAGCTAGAACGTAAATGTCATCAGCCCACGACAGGTCGCTAAATTGGTGTAAGCTGGAGGGTAATTGTTTAACCAACGACATGCATATTGCCAATAAAAATGAACTTAAAATTTTTCAAATGGCTGCCTTTAAAAATTCCCTTTACAAAGACATACCAAATAATCAATTATCTATGTATATAAATGTTTAATAAAAAAGACAGTTTTAGAGCTCCTCATCTTGACAAAACCGATTTCCAAATCCAGCGTAGTCCCTGCAACAGACCATCATTTCACCATAAAAAATATCGTTTAATGCTCGATCCTCTCGTAATTATACCCTTCAGAAAATGTATTAAAATACAAATAAAAAAGTAGAAACAGGAACGTTGCGAACTGGAATTTTAAATAAGCTCATTTTTAGAATTTTGTGGATTATTTTTGGCTTATGAACCGACAGTTTTCTGCACTAGGCGCTCAGCTAAAATAAAACATCAAAATGTGGCCCTCGAAGAGTGAAGAGTTTCAAAACTATATTGTCACTCTTTTCTGGAATTGGCACCTTATTATTTTATGGGCTTAAATAAAAACAGTTGTTCATCTGGACATTAATTTTTCAAAGAAATGTTTTTTTTGTTTGTTTTAACATTTTCGAGTATCTACGCAGATGCTTTCGCGCGCAAAGGGTCGAAAAGACTCGATAAAGAATAAAAGTAGAATTAAGAGCCCATGACTGTAAATATCGAGAATCGCTGGCCAGGCTAAAAAAATCGAAAATTCTGATAATTTGTCAGAAAAACCCCTTTGGGGAACTATCTTCGAAAAAAATATTTTCACCTTTCAAGAATCTATAGTTTTCGAGAAAATGAGGAAAAACGAAAAAAGCGGTTTTTACCTAATTAATTATGCAAAAATTAGATTAAAAATGACCTACTTTATCGCGTCTGTACCGAGGCAAGATTCAAAGCTATAAGACAGAAATATTTTTGTTTAAAAGAATTCTATCTTTTCTTTCTATCCGTGGTATGTTTTAAATCAAAAACATGATTTGGAATTTTTTACGGTTTTTTAAAAACTACCACTAAGCGCACTTTTTAAAACGGCTAAAAAATGAGCAACTTCAGAGGCAAAAAACTCACCTTGGTATGTGTGATACCTACCCAAAATGTATACTAGGACAAAGTTCAGCTCTTATATTAACAGAATATGAAATAAAAAATCTGGGTACTCCGGATTTGCCTTTACAAAATGAAAAGTTTCGTGACCACCAGTGGCAAAATGTCACAAATTTGCATAAGTCAAATTTGTAGAGAAATGATGCCGCCTGATTTTTCTTTGTAGTTTCGGTACGTGGTATATTCGAAACGTAGGAGAAGGATGAAAGCGACTTTAAATGAAGCTAAAATTAAGTAAAGGATCTGAAAAATTGATATCCCTGATAGCAAATTGCTGGGAAGGTTGGTGACACAATGTGGCAAATTTGCATATAAACGCATCTGCATATTCCTATCGTACACAAGGACGGGTTCCAATACTGTTAGCATCACGCAATATTTGAGGTTTGAAATAGCATAACCAGGAAAAAAGCTAATGTTAGATGTTTTGTAATTTGTATGTTAGCTCTTCTTAATTGTACATTATAAAATTAAGGTTGCTCAGCAATTGTTGTTGGAGTACTGTATTCTGCAATTGCGTGACCGTTGTCAAACTCATAACAGTCAGACTTTATTTTTACCGGTACGATAAAAAAATGTGAGCTTATGAAGTGTGTAAAGAAATATTATTCATGTCAGATAACTTAACTTTACTTTATTCACCTGAATGAATTTCACCGTCATACATCTTTCTTGGAGTGGGCACATGCTTTTATGGTACCGATAGTTCATTAACACTATACATCATACCCTGTAAGTTTTCAATCAACAAAAATCCGAAATAGTTAATTTTCTCAGTAGTTTTTCAAAGTTATATTTTGGTGAAAATTGCCACGTCTCGCATATTAAAAATAACGTAAATAAAGACAAGATTAAAGTAATCATTGCCCCCTTTTCTCTCTTTTCTGAAATTCTTCCACCTCCTCTTTCTGCCTCTTTACCGTTCGTGCGTTCAACACTATTAAGGGACCGTTCATTTTTTATGGGGTAGGGGGGGCTGGTGGGATTTGGAGGAGTGTAATTTGAAAATTGTATGACCCCCCCCAATTTCCGATTTTTTTCGCATGCCCCCCCCCCCCTCATCAGAGTAATTTTTTGGAAGCCCCCCCCCCCCCCCCCCATGAATAAAAAAGTACATAAGGTATTTTAAAAAAAGTTACTGCATTAAAATTTCGTTTTGTTACATTTCACGTAATTTAGTGAAAGAAAGCTGAAAGCTAGAAAGCTGTTTTTAACAAATCCTCACTCAAGAGAATGAAAAGTCAATTTTTTATTACCAACCTTAAGCCAGAAGTAAGAAACAGGATGTATTGCTCCCTGCATCCTGAAGATTATAGCTCAAACGTCGGAGACACGAGCAAAGAGAAAGAAGAAAACGACGAAGAAGAGGAAGACAACGAAGAAGAACAGGAGGAAGAAGAAGAGGAACACAGCGACGACGAGATCGAAGAGAACGTCGAAAATGAGGAAGGGGACACCTCGTAGTAGTTTCATGCCCCTCCCATTAAATTTCTCAGAGAAAAGCTCTGGTAACGAGGTCAGTTCCAATTCAGGACTCAAATTATTGGTTTTAATTATATGAGCTTGACAACAACATTTTTATGAATGAAAAGAAAGTTGTTGCTATTCAAGACTGTTATTATGGTATGTTCACTGTCCTTGTAAAATATAAAAGCTGTTGAGAAGTTTTCTTGTTACCCTGGAACTGTTTTAGCATATTTGTTATAAATAAAAGAGCACAATTTTTCTTCGATTTGTAAACATCTCTTATCCTATTTTTAATCTAATTTTTTCGTCCGACCCCCCCCCCTTTCCTTCATTTTTTTTCGGCTGGCCCCCCCTTTCAAGCCAATTTTTTTCAAGTGCCCCCCCCCCCCCCCAAATCCCACCAGCCCCCCTTCTCTCATAAAAAATGAACGGTCCCTAAGTCCAGCAAAATTTCGAACACCCAAAGATGGCCAAAGATCGCCAAGTGGACCGACCCGTAATTGTGCCATTGATTAGTTGAAACCTTCATTGAACGGACCCTCACGGATCCTTGCAATTGTCCTCTCAACAGAAGAAGTAAATCAGATGGAGGGAGTACTGCCGACACTGGGGTCGTTTTGGTGTTTTTTTTTTTTTTTTTTTTTTTTTTAACCATGAATATCCTTCATGAACCCAGTTAGCTTTCCATTTATTCAACAAGGTTATAAACTGATCAAAATCAACAAGGATGGATTTTTCCACTGGTACCTCATTTGGCAAATTTTCACCTATCTTCTTGTATCTTGAGAGAGTTACACACACACAAAAAGCAACATTTGGGGTAAAAAAATCTACTTCCAATTTTTTCTATTCACCTTCTATTCGCTACAGATTAATGAAATGTCCCTTTCCTGAAAAGTTAGCGGCCAAAATTCCTTGCAAAACAAAGACAGTGGGAAGACGATCAAGTGGTGGAGCAATTTTTTTTTGAATAACGGCACATGTTATTCAGCAATTAAATAGCCCCCAGCCCCTCGCATAAGCCATAGCTAAACATCAATTTAAGAGCAGTTTAATCGCATAACTCTTCTTCCCCTTTGTCTGAAGTTTTTTCCTTCTTTACTTTGGGAAACGGTTAGGCGTAAATAAAACCGCCGATGCCACTTACTTACCTCGCTCTGTTATTTAGCTCCTTGGTCGGTATCAACTACCCTACGAGCAGAGGCCCTTCGATCTTCCTGGATAAGTCGGGAAGAGGAAGAGAAGGGTAACTATCAACTAAACAATGATTCGATCGGACGTTCCGGTGTGAAGGCACGAGCTGGGACATTGTGGGTACTGACGTTAATACTCCTGAGCAAAAGGCAGGTATTTCTTTAAACAAAACTCGGGTCTGCTGTAAACTGAAAAACGTAGTCAAGTTACGCTTTTACTCTGCGTCGCCTGACTGCCCGGTTAATAAACGGTACTTACGTCGATATAAGTTCGTTGCCCAAACTGCGATAGACCAGGGGCGTCAAGGATGACCTTTCTGATACTTCTCTTTTCAAGATGATGCTACGTTTTGCAAGCACTCGACATGGGTGGGAGTTGGTTAGAGTAGCTCAAAAGCGGTGAACAAGGAGTCTTATCTTCCATAGACAAATCCTGGTCGCATCGTCGTGAAAGGTGATTTACTCTGTTGGCGTACAGTTGAACCTCCATGTGCGACCACCTATCCAAAACACCAAAACCCACCCAGTTAAGTCTTACAGTTGGAATCTCTCCCGTAAGCGCCCGCGACCACTAATTGGTACTGACTGTTTAATGATTTTACATTGTTTTAACCTTTTGTAAGCGACCACCTGACGAGTTTTCTGATCTCTTGTGGTAGGAACAACAACAACATGGAACTGCACATATCATAACTTGGAAATTGTATGCAATAAATTATCTTCCTTAAAGTGGATGTGTCCAGTTTTCTTCTCAAAGAAACCTCCTGTGGTTTGTGGTTCGATTCTCGTTAGAGACCACCTCCCGTTAGAGACCACTAAGTCTGCGCATTTTGGGTGGTCGCTTTCGGGAGGTTCGACTGTAGACTCCTTTTCCAGTTCTTCAGTGGCGTCGGTTGGAACTTGGTTTGGTTCATGGGTTTCGCATGTAGATTTACACACTAAGGAGCGGCGCTGCTACATTATATTTTGAAATCAACAAATATCCTTTGGTATTTGAAGGAAAACGCCCCTGGGCAGGTGGTACAACTCCGCGAAGACCTTTCGGAGGAGAGAAACCGCTGGACCGTATGAACTACGATCGCGTAGCTGTTTCCTAGGGCCTGTGGTAGCTGCCTAATTATACCTCTATTTGTGAAAAAGCAAAGAAATTAACCAAGGGACGGTTTGTTGTTTGTAATACGTAGTAAAAAAATCAGATTTCAACATCTCTGACAAGAAAATGCTAACTTGTAGTGCGTGACTGACAGGCATGCAAAGTTAGTATCCCTTCTTTCTGAAAAGAAAATAAACTACTGAGAAACAAATGATGTTGCGAACAACGCATTGTCTGTTCAACACAAAGTTTCCGTAAAACTTCATAAGGAGAAAAAAAATCAGTAAAAGAAGGCTGAGCTGCACGAGACGTCGTTGCGTGACATTGTTACTTTGACTGTTAGTTTATGATTTCCTCTCACGCAGTGTATCCCGTTCGCAAAAAACCTCCTTCAAAACAGAATTTCTAGGAAAATGTCCCTACCTATTTTAGATATACCGGAGGCGAATTTAAGATGATACAGATGGATGCTAATACAAGGAAGTTAGGAAAAGAAACGAGAGACATGGGATATAGTTTACATAATAATTCAGCGCTTTTATAAAACGCTTCTTCGAGGTCGTTTTTTATTATTTTTTTGTGAACGGTTAATTACTCTGCTATTTTAACATAAACGTTATCAAAAAACGTTTTCTTACTTCGTGATGTTTCCGAACATTACATACTGACTCTGAATTGAAACAAAACCGGCTGCCGCAACATTTCTCTACAAATTTGACTTATGCAAATTTGTGACATTTTGCCACTGGTGGTCACGAAACTTTTTATTTTGTAAAAGCGAATCCGGAGTACCCAGATTTTTTATTTCATTTTCTGTTAATGTAAGAGCTGAACTTTGTCCTAGTATACATTTTGGCTAGGTATCACACATACCAAGGTAGGTTTTTTGCCTCTGAAGTTGCTCATTTTTTAGCCATTTTAAAAAGTGCGCTTGGTGGTAATGTTTAAAAAACCATAAAAAATTCAAAATCAAGTTTATGGTTTAAAACATACCATGGATAGAAAGAAAAGATAGAGTTCTTTTAAACAAAAATATTTCTGTTTTATAGCTTTGAATCTTGCCTCGGTGCAGACGCGATAAAGTAGGTCATTTTTAATCTAATTTTTGCATAATTAATTAGGTAAAAACCGCTATTTTAGTTTTTCCTCATTTTCTCGAAAACTATAGATTCCTGAAAGTTGAAAATATTTTTTTCGAAGATAGTTTCCCAAAGGGGTTTTTCTGACAAATTATCAGAATTTTCGATTTTTTTAGCCTGGCCAGCGATTCTCGATATTTACAGTCATGGGCTCTTAAAAGGTAATAAAATGTTCCATACCCTCCGCTCAGTCGTTCTAAGCGCTTCGTCACGACTAGCTTCCTCCCTTACGAACACCGATCGTGGGAGAAGATGATAAAATAAAGCCCGGCGAAGTAGTCTGAGTAGGAGGCTATAATATTCCTTATATATGAAAAATGAACTGCAGATCTAGAATTAAAAAATAAATCTGACTGCAATTGTAGTTCAGTGCATAGTAAATGTATTAAGATGGAATCCATTAAATGAAATCTTATGCATGACGATTTCACCTGCGTTTTCACAATTCCCATGAAATTTGAAATCTATTTTCTCTTGCTCCCATGAGAATCTTTTCTTTTAAGTTATTTCATATAAACTTATTACATTTATAGCCCTTGAAAAGTGTCAAAAAGAATGCGATACTCGGGATTAAAATACTCTGGTACAAGGTTAAGGCTTTTGTCCACTAAAATTTGAAATTACTCAGTTTCCTAATGAATTTCTTCTTATTATCTTTGTCATATGCCAACGCAACTCGATTAGTTCTTCTCCTCTTGCCCCTTTTAAAATAGTTTCCTTTTCTTTGCACATTTTTCCCTGTTTTTTTAAATCTTTTTTTAAAGATTTTTCTCCATTTATAGTTTTTACGATCACGAAACTGGAATACTTTCCTAGACTAGCTGGGGATGCAACAAGAAAAGGGGCCTTACACTTTACAAAATTGACGGAAAAAGGCTATAGCGGGCAAACCATGAAGTAAATACACTAGAGAAAACTCCAACAAAATACCCCTACGATCGGCTTAGAAAAGAACCGTTGAAAAATCGAACCATTAAAGATAGCAACCATAAAATTAAAGGAAGAAAACGAATTCTCACCAGTTTCTAGGATTCTCGGAGGCGTTAGCGAGTATCTTGAACCTTTTCCCCAAAGTAGTTGATGCGTTCACAAATAGTAAGGGGTGTCCCCGATAACGGAATTCGTCTTAAACAGAGTTGTAATGGTGACGATTTGATATTAATTAATATTTAATAACAAACAAAATGAAAAAAATTGCCATTAGTAAAATGCATTAGTTGTAGAGTATCATATTCCTACGGCAGAGTAAATGGATCATCAAAATTGGCTTTCTAAACTTAATTTTTAAAATAAACAATTTGGCCACCGGTCATTTCGCTCCCGATCGACTACAGCCGAGGGCGCCCCCGCTCAATAATATTTTCCTTTTTAATAAAGCAACTTTAATTTTCTTTTTACATCAACGAAGAATTGTGCCAAAAATGGAAGATAGAACAGAACAAAATTTTCAAAGGAGTATCGCTGTATCATTATTTTCTATTCTTTATGCTAAATTTTTAGGATATTCAGTACCCCTAATAAAATCAGAATCAATAGCTATTTTTTTGGCTCAGTTCTAGAAAAAAAATCCTATTTTGAAGAAAAAGAAATTCAACGCTGCAGTTGGTTACTTTTCGTAGGTGAATGGGGATACATTAAGTCTCAGATGTTTTTTGTTTGTTTGTTTGTTTGCTTTTTCAAAATTATATATCGAGGATGGGCTCAATTTTTAAGTAGCGTGAATAAAAATGAGCAGGTGAAATAAGTAAAATTAGTCATGAGATTCGATGTCAGGTTTGCAAATGATAGGACCTCAAGTTACCCAAACACTTTTTTGAATTACTGTAGAATGTTATTTTTCTTTCGAAAAGACTGTTGATTGCAGATTACATTTTCTCTCTTGTATTGGTATACTTGATGCATTTAGAATTTCTGAAAATATTTGCTCAAGCACCACAGTCTAAATCGTGAACTTTTACATTTAGAAGATTCCCTTTAATGATAATTAAGTTTCTTTAACTGTTGCTAAACACTACGCACATCAAACTTTCATTTGGTTATCGTTACTTGTGTAACTCTTTCTAATCTTTTCTAGATTCCACACAGAAATGTTGTTTGGGTTTTCTAGTCTTTTAGTTTATTAGCATATTGCGTAATTGACTCTTACCCACACAGAAGCCTTTTGTTATAATTATTGTGAACAGCTTTCTCGAATCATCTGTTTTGTTAGAGAAGTAACTTGCTTGGGCGAAGCATAGTGTTTTACTAAAACCACACTTTTTCGTAAAAGTTCGTAAAATTCGTTTTTATTCTTTTTATGTGCCATTTTTTTACCATGTATAAAAATGAGTGCCATTAAAAAATATTGTTCGGATAAGATAAGAGTCTGTATACTATTTTACAATAACTTTCAGTTAGAAATAATCAGGCAATATTCTGATCAAAAAGGAAGATTTATTATTATGGACATGGAATTAGATAACAAGGTTTTAACTTTGGTTAACATTTATGCACCGAACAAGGACAATCCTACTTTTTCCCAAAATCTTCTCGATCATCTGCTCTCTTTTGAATGTGAAGAAATTATTATGGGAGGCGACTTTAATCTGGTCATGGACGGTTCAGGAGAATAAAAAAGGAGGAAAGGCGACAACGCATAGAAATCCGCTTAAAAAAGTCCAGAACATAGCGAACTCACTGGATCTGATAGATGTGTGGCGAACCCTAAATCCAGACGGTAAGCGTTTTACCTGGCGGAGAACTAAACCTAAAGTGCACTGTCGTCTCGACTATTTTATGATCAGTTCAAGCTTAATCACAGCAATCACAAATGCAGATATTTTACCTGGTTATAAGACCGATCATTCCCTCATCACAATCCACCTTGCTGGTAATAATAACCCTAGAGGCCCGGGTTTCTGGAAACTCAATACATTTTTTCTGTTGGCTAGCGAGTATATTGAGTTAATTAAAAAACTATTGATGAAGTTGCAATGGAGAACAGAAACATTGACGATGTAGATGCTGTCCTCCTCTGGGACACTATGATGATGCAGATTCGCTCTAGTTCGCTAAAATATACAAGACAAAAAAAGGATAAAAAAAAGGAAGAAAACGAATTCTCACCAGTTTCTAGGAGTCGCGGCGGTGGTAGTGAGTATCTTGAACCTTTTTCCCTAAAGTAGTTGAATTACGTTCACGAAGAGTAAGGGGTGTCTCTGATAACGGAATTCGTCTTAAACAGTGTTGCAGTGGTGACAATTTGATATTAATTAATATTTAATAACAAACACAATGTAAAATGTTGCCATTAGTAAAACGCATTAGTTGTAGAGTGTCAGATTCATATAGCTGAGTAAATTGATCATCAAAAATTGGCATTCTAAACTAAATTTTTGAAATAAACACTTTGACCACCGGTCATTTCGCTCCCGGTCAGACTCAGCCAGGGGCGCCCCCGCTCGGTAATATCAGTTTTCCTTTTTAATAAAGCAACTTTTTTACATCAACAAAAAATTGTGCGGGAAATGGAAGATAGAACAGAACACTGACAGAACAAAATTTTCAAGGGAGTGCTTAACGCTGTGTCAATTCTTTCTACTCTCTATCCTAAATTTTAGGATATTAAGTACCCCTGATAAAATCAGAATCAATAGTTATATATATATATATATATATATATATATATTTTTTTTTTTTTTTTTTTTGTTCAGTTTTAGAAAAAAAATCCTATATTGAAGAAAAAGCAAATTCAATTCTGCAGTTGGTTCCTTTTAGTAAGTGAATGGACATGCATTAAGTCTCATATGTTTTTGTTTGTTTGTTTTTTTTTTCATCAAAATTATATATCGAGGATGGGCTCAGTTTTTAAGGAGAGTGAATAAAAATTAGCAGGTGAAATAAGTATTAGTCATGAGATTCGCTGTCAGGTTTGCAAATAATAGGACCTTTAGGACCTCAAGTTACTTAAACACTTTTTTGAATTACTGGGGTAGAATGTTATTTCTCTTCCTGAATGACTTTCAGTTGCAAATTACATTTTCTCTCTTGTGTTGATATATTCATGAATGTATTTAGTATTTCTGAAAATATTTGATAAAAAAATACGGATAGCATCACAGTCTAAATCGTGAACTTTTACAAGACGTTTCCCTTCAACGATAATTAAGTTTTTTTAACTGTTGCTAAGAACTACGCATATCAAACTTCCATTCGGTTATCGTTACTTGTGTAACTCTTTCTGATATTTCTAGATTCCACACAAAAATGTTGCTTGGGTTAATTTTGTAGCATGCGTAATTGACTCTTAGCCCACACAGAAGCCTTTTGTTATAATGTTTGTGAACAGCTTTCTCAAATCATCTGTTTTGTTAGAGAACTAACTTGCTTGGGCAAAGCATAGTGTTAGTAAACGACACCTTTTCCTAAAAGTCATAAAATTCGTTTTTATTCTTTTTATGTGCCATTTTTTTACCATCTATTGAAATGCCACTAAAAAATAGTGTTCAGTTAAGATAGCAGTGAGGCAAATCATGCTCTTATTTCGTTCCGATGCCAAATGGGAAAGGTAGTATATATTAAGAGGTAATCGTTCTGGCTAGTGGGAGTTCAAAAAAAGTGAAATTATAAATTTTAGAGCTGTTGACGGTTATTAAGTGTAAATTGGGTCCAAAAATTATCGTAAATGTCAACTTCTGTATGAATTACTATTAACTGAGGTTGTCTTGGCTTGTCACTTTACAAAATTTCAAGATATTGTCAGATATAAGCAGGTTGTAAGGTATTGTACTGTCTAGAAAGAGTGTTTTTGAGAATGAGAACTGGTTTTATCAGTTTAGAAATTCTTTAGGAGCCGAAATTCCGTGAAGATCAGCAGAAATAGTGGGATTTGAAACACTTTGAAACTTTTTGACGGTTAATCTTAACCTGCGTTTTTGACGATTGACTGTGAACTGTTAGCCAAGGCCGTTTAACGACTAACGGTAAACCCCATTGGGACCTTCATACCAGGCAAATTATTGCGCCATAAGCTAGGAATTCGAAAATATCGGAAGCTCCTGGATTCTGTTGCATTTAAAACATTATTCTGAAATTGACTTAAAATAAATGAGGCTTTTTTTAAAGTTACAGCATTAAAAGATAATTTTAAGCTTTTTTCACACTTTAATTTGTTTGCGTTTTCTTTGGCCCACATATTGATCGGTTTCTTTTTTTCTTTCTTGGTTAGAGTGTGTAGGCCTTCCCAATTATTGACTAAACCACACTGAGGCACCTGTGACACGACCTAACAAAAAATGGCATATATACCATCAGGAGCTTCTATTAGACAAATTAACAACCACGACGGCGACAACATTGAGTGAATTTGCGTCGTTTTTCTAGTTAGTTAAAATGCAGATCGACTTAAAACAATGTCAAAACAAAACAAAAACCACATCCAAAATAGGAAAGAAAGAGAAAAATTTGTCGCCGATTTTTGACGTCTTTTACAGACCGTAGTCTTAGTCTCTCGAAAAGGATTACAAATGTTTTAAAAAATGTGATTTATTAGTGGAGAGTTGCGAATGACCGATCCTGGTCTATACAGGCGTTGGTGTCCGCATTAATGTGGAAAAATTAGCATAACGTCAAAACAGTGAATGTTGTAGCGCGGATTTTTCACCGGTTCGTAGGATAGGTTTCTCTTGAAATTTCAAGGTGTTGCAGTGAATCATTCTTAATGAAAGTTTCAGACATTGTTATAATTTTACATTATGAAGATTATGTGAGGAAGTTTTAAAAAAATTTGTTCAAGTCGTTTCAGAAATATACATGTACAAAAAGCGCTAAAAGTCCAAATTTTGAATGAAGTTGCACTTAGACAGGTGGTGAGAAAACGTGTTGGCTTTTAAGATCGCATGAACGAAAATACTCCAAAATTTCCTAGCATCGAAATATGATATTAAGCAGCATTCTGACACTACTTAAGAATAATTTGAGCCATTTATAACGTTTTCATTAAATTAACTATCACGGCTGTTTGAATATATTTTTGTTTTAGTCGAATTCAAACAAGCAAAATTCTTTTACTTCTTACGGAAGTCATTTGCTTAATACCAAACTTTAAGTTCCCATTGTTAGATTTTCAGTAGCTGGTCTAGATCGCGCAAAATTAGGCGTTTATCAATTTCAAAGTTTTTTGTTTATTGTTGTCATAGTAATATCGACTTTACTAAAGCCTACAGTTTGACAAATTTCAATCTATAGTCAACCATTGGTGAAAATTTTATAGCGATCAGACAAGGATAAAATCACTTTTAAAGCGATTGAAAAACATCGGTATGGCCTCAAAAAAACTATATCGAAACACCTTTACTCTGTATTATTTCGAAACTTAAGGTAATGTTTTTTCGCTTATACAAGGTGTAATAATTATTAATCTTGGTTGGCGAAAGTGGAAACAAAAGAAACCTTGACAAGAACAGTCAAAAAGTAAAAATTGCACTCACATGAGAGTTCTGTTGCCTTGCACTTTTCTGAGACTAGAGTTTTACAAGTTCAATTCCACAGCGATGTTCGCAATAGCGTACAACGTTTAAGGTTTTGCCGATCAAGCGCCGAATTCTTCCTCCACTTTGAAATACTTCTAGAAAACAGTGTCCATTCGTTAGGAAAGTCGCACATCAAGTTCTAATTCTGTTACGGATACTGTTAAATGACAAAGTTACTCGGCCCATGGCCCGCTAATGGGAAAGCTAAAACGTAAATGTCATCAGCCCACGGCAGGTCGCTAAATTGATGTAAGCTGGAGGGTAATTTAACCAACGCCATGCATATTGCCAATTAAAATGAACTTAAAAATTTTTCAAATGGCTCCCTTTAAAAATTCCCTTTACAAAGACGCCAGTTTTAGAGCTCCTCATCTTGACCAAACCGATTTCCAAATCCAGCGTAATCCCCGCAACAGACCATCATTTCACCATAAGAAATATCCTTTAATGCTCGATCCTCTTATAATTATATCCGTCAGAAAATGTATTTAAATACAAAAATAAAAAGTACAAACAGGAGCGTTGTGAACTGGAATTTTAAATAAGCTCATTTTAAGAATTTTGTGGATTATTTTTGGCTTATGAACCGACAGTTTTCTGCACTAAGCGCCCAGCTCAAAATAAAACATCAAAATGTGGCCCTCGAAGAGCGAAGACTTTCAAAACTATATTGACACTCTTTTCTGGAATTGTCGTTCATCTGGACATTAATTTTTCAAAGAAATGCTTTTTTTGTTTTAAAATTTTCGAGTATCTACGCAGATGCCTTTGCGCGCAAATGGTCGAAAAGACTCGATAAAGAATGAAAGTAGAATTAAAAGGTAATTAATGTTCCATGCCCTCCGCTCAGTCGTTCTAAGCGCTTCATCACGACTATCTTCCTCCCTTACGAACGTCGTTCGTGGGAGAAGATGATATAACAAAGCCCCGCGAAGTAGGCTGAGAAGGAGGCTACAATGTTCCTTATATATGAAAAATGAACTGCAGAATAAAAAAATAAATCTGACTGCAATTGCAGTTCAGTGCATAGTAAATGTATTAAGATAGAATCCATTAAATGAAATCTTATGCCTGACGATTTTAGCTGCGTTTTCTCAATTCCTATGAAATATGAAATCGATTTTCTCTTGCTCCCATGAGAATCTTTTCTTTGAAGTTATTTCATATAAACTTATTACATTTATGGCACTTGAAAAGTGTCAAAAAGAATGCGATACTCGGGCTTAAAATACTCTGGTACAAGGTTAAGGTTTTTGTCCACTAAAAACTCGATTTGTTTCTTCTCTTCTAATGTACTTTTAAAATAGTTTCCTTTTCTTTGTACATTTTTTCCCTTGTTTTTTTTTTGTTTTTTCAGATTTTCCTCCATTTATAGTTTTTACGACCACGAAACAGGAATACTTTTGTAGACTAGCTGGAGATGCAACTAGAAAGGGGGCCTTACACTTTTCAAAACTAACGGAAAAAGGCTATACCGGAAAAACCATGAGAAGTAAATACACTTGAGAAAACTCCAACAAAATACCCCTACGATCGGCTTAGAAAAGAATCGTTGAAAAATCGTACCATTAAAAATAGCAACGATAAAATTAAAGGAAGAAAACGAATTCTCACCGGTTTCTAGGAGTCGCGGCGGGGGTAGTGAGTATCTTGAACCTTTTTTCCCAAAGTAGTTGAAGGGGTGTCCCCGATAACGGAATTTGTCTTAAACAGTGTAAGTTGCAATAGTGACAATTTGATATTAATTAATATTTAATAACAACACAATGCAAAATGTTGCCATTAGTAAAATGCATTAGTTGTAGAGTATCAGATTCATATAGCAGAGTAAACTGATCATCAAAAATTGGCTTTCGAAATAAACACTTTGGCCACTGGTCATTTCGCTCCCGGTCGACTCAGCCAGGGGCACCCCTGCTCAGTTATATTTTCCTTTTTACTTAAGCAACTTTTTTGCATCAACAAAAAAATTGTGCCGGAAATGGAAGACAGAACAAAATTTTCAAAGGAGTACTTAACACTGTATCAATATTTTCTTCTCTTATATAATCCTACGATGCTAAATTTCAGAGATTTGAAACACTTTGAAACTTTTTGACGGTTAATCTTAACCTGCATTTTTGACGGTTGACGGTAAATTGTTAGGCCGTTTGACGGCTGAAGGTAAACGCCATTGAGACCTTCATGCCAGGCAAATTATTGCGCCATAAGCTACGAAAATATTGCCCCTGTATTCTGTTGCATTTAAAACTTTATTCCGAAATTGACTTAAATAAGTGAGGCTTTTTTAAAAGTCACAGCATTAAAAATAAAATTTTAAGCTTTTTCACACTATGTTTGTGTCTCTTCTTTGGCTCATTGATCGGTTTCTTTTTTCTTCTTGTTTAGAGTGCAAAGCCTTCCCAATTAATCTCTGAGGGACCTGTGACAAGACCTAACCGAAAAAACGACATTTATTACCATCGGGAGCTTCTAATAAACAAATAAACAACCACGACGGCGACAACATGAAGTAAATTTGCGTCGTTTTTCTAGCTAGTTAAAATGCAGATCTACTTAAAACAATAACAAAACAAAACAAAACAAAAACAACATCCAAAATGGGAAAGACAGCGAAAAATTTGTCGTCGTTTGTTGACGTCTTTTACAGACCGTCGTCTTTAGTTAGTATCTCAAAAAGGATTACAAATGTTCCAAAAAAGGTGATGCATTAGTGCAGATTAGTTGCAAATGTCCGATCCTGGTCTACCGAGGCGTTGGTGTTCAGAAGTTAACTCCGTATTATTTAATAACATAATCTAATGTTTTTTCGCTTATACAAGGTGTAATAATTATTAATCTTGGTTGGCGAAAGCGAAAACAAAAGAAACCTTGACAAGAACAGTCAAAAAGGAAATTAATTGCATTCAGATGAGAGTTCTGTTACCATGCACTTTTCTGAGACTAGAGTTTTACAAATTCAATTCCACGGAGTTGCGATGTTCGCAGTAGCGTGCAAGGTTTGGCCGATCAAGCACCGAATTCCTCTTCGGCTTTAAAATACTTCTAGAAAACAGTACCCATGCAATAATTTACATTCGAAAGGAAATTTGCACATCAAGTTTTAATTCTGTTACCGGTACTGTTAAATGACATAGTTACTCGGCCCACGGCCGGCTAATGGAAGCTAGAACGTTAATGTCATCAGCCCACGGCAGGTCGCTAAATTGATGTAAGCTGGAGGGTAAGTTAACCAACGGCATGCATATTGCCAAAAGAATTAAAATGAACTTTCAAAACTATATTGTCACTCTATTCTGGAATTGGCACCTTATTATTTTTAGGCTTATATAAACACAGTCGTTCATCTGGACATTAATTTTTTCAAAGAAATGCTTTTTTTTGTTTCAAAATTTTAGAGTGTTTACGCAGATGACTTCGCGCGCAAAGGGTCGAAAAGACTCGATAAAGAATGAAAGTAGAATTAAAAGATAATGTTCCAAGCCCTCTGCTCAGTCGTTCTAAGAGCTTCGTCACGACTAGCTTCCTCCTTTACGAAGGTCGTTCGTAGGAAAGGATGATTTAACAAAGCCCGGCATAGTAGTCTAAGAAGGAGGCTATTGATAATTTTCCTTATATATGAAAAATGAATTGCAGAATTAAAAATAAATCTGACTGCAATTGCAGTTCAGTGCATAGTAAATGAATTAAGATGGAATCCGTTAAATGAAATCTTATGCATGACGACTTTACCTGTGTTTTCTCAATTCCTGTGAAATTTGAAATCTATTTTCTCTTGCTCCCATGAAAATCTTTTCTTTGGAGTTATTTCATATAACTTAATACATTTATAGCCCTTGAAAAGTGTCAAAAAGAACGCGATACTCGGGCTTAACTGGTACAAGGTTAACGTTTTTGTCCACTAAAAATAAAAATTACTCAGTTTCCTAATGAATTTCGTCTTAATATTTGCCATGGCCAACATAACTCGATTATTTCTTCTCTTCTTGCTCTTTTAAAATAGTTCCCTTTTCTTTGTACTTTTTTTCCATGTTTTTATTTTTTATTTTTCTTCTATTATAGCTTTTACGATCACGAAACTGGAATACTTTCGTAGAGTAGCTAGGGATGCAAGTAGAAAGGGGACCGCACACTTTACAAAACTAACAGAAAAAAGGTGTCAGTACCGGGCATAAACCATGAAGTAAATACACTAGAGAAAACTCCAACAAAATACCCCTACGATCGGCTCAGAAAAAAACCGTTGAAAAATCGAACCATTAAAAATAGCAACGATAACATCGTATTAAAGGAGCAAAACCAATTCCAGTTTCTAGAAGTTTCGGCGGCGGTAGTGAGTATCTTGAAACTTTTTCCCTGAAGTAGTTGATGCGTTCACGAAGAGTAAGGGGTGTCCCCGATAATGGAATTTGTCTTAAACAGTGTTGCAATGGTGACAATTTGATATTAATTAATATTTAATAACAAACACAATGCAAAATGTTCCATTAGTAAAATGCATCAGTTGTAGAGTATCAGATTCATATAACGGAGTAAATATTGATCATCAAAAAATTGGCTTTCCGAACAAAATCTTTAAAATAAACACTTTGGCCACCGGTCATTTCGCTTCCTTTCGACTTCTGTCAGGGGCGCCGCCGCTCAGTGATATTTTCCTTTTTAATAAAACAACTTTTTTTTTACATCAACAAAAAATTGTGCCGAAAATGGAAGATAGAACAGAACAAAAATTTCAAAGGAGTGCTTAACGCTGTATCAACATTTTCTACTCTTTATCCCCAATTTTAGGATATTCAGTACTCCTAATAAAATCAGAATCAATAGTCTTTTTTTTGTTCAGTTCTAGAAAAAAAAAATCCTATTTTAAAGAAAAAGCAAATTCAATGCTGCAGTTGGTAACTATTAGTAGGTGAATGGAGATGCATTAAGTGTCATTTGTTTTTTTTTATATTCAAAATTATATTTCGAGGATGGGCTTAATTTTTAAGGAGCGTGAATGAAAAATAGCAGGTGAACTAAGTATTAGTCATGAGATTCGATGTCAGGTTTGAAAATAATAGGACCTCAAGTTACACAAACACTTTTTTGAATTACCGTAGAATGTTAATTTCTCTTCCGAAAAGACTGTCGATTGCAAATTACATTTTCTCTCTTGTATTGACATGTTTAATGCATTTAGAATTTCTGGAAATATTTGCTGAAGCATACGGATAGCATCAAGCACCACAGTCTAAATCGTGAACTTTTACAAGACGTTTCCCTTTAATGGTAATTAAATTTCTTTAACTGTTGCTAAGAACTACGCACATCAAACTTTCATTTGGTTATCGTTACTTATGTAACTCTTTCTAATCTTTCTAGATTTTAAGCAAAAATGTTGTTTGGGTTTCCTATAGTCTTTTAATTTTTTAGCATGCGTTATTGACTCTTAACTCACACTGAAGCCTTTTGTTATAATAAATTATTGTAAACAGCTTTCTCGAATCATCTGTTTTGTTAGAGAAATAACCTACTTTAGGGTAAAGCGTAGTGTTTAACTAAACCAAACCTTTTCCTCAACGTCGTCAAATTCGATTTTATTTTTTTTATGTGCCATTTTTTTTTACCATCTATGAAAATTTCATTAAAAAATAGTGTTCAGTTAAGATAGCAGCGGGGTAAATCATGCTCTTATTTCGTTCCGATGCCAAATGGGAAAGGTAGTATACATTTAGAATTAATTGTGCTGGCTAGTGGGAGTTCAAGCCTAATTTGACCTAAAATATGCATGGCATGATGCCCATTATGAAGCCAAAACGTTTTAAAGTTGCTTATTTGAAATTCCTACTGACTGCAAAATGTTTGTAAAGGCTTCTGTACCCCACATTGAGAAAAGGAACTTCCCAATGTAAATCGAACGTCTAATTATCAAAATTATATCCACAAATCGACCAAATTTTCCGCGCCTATAACCAAACTTATAATTATTACGCTATTAAATGAGTTTGTAAAGAGGCCCGGGCTCTGCAGTTCCCATAGTAACAGTTGCATGTTTGGTTCAGTTAGTGCCCGTAAATCGGGTAGTTACCAACTGTACCTTATTATTCTATCAATGGTAAAATGGTAAATGAACACGAAAGATAACTTCAGCCGTGTGCCTTGGTTTGAGTCTCGTGATTAGTGACCGGGAATAAAAAAAAGTCCAGAGCTTTGACTTGAAATATATTGCATAAATGAATTAAGTTAAAAGGTCTAATTAATGTTGTTTGACGCCGTAACAGGTAGATGTGTGGTTACTTTATTTTCGAGACGCTTAGTCTGAGCTCTTGCACTACCTACTCAATCAATGGTACGAGGAGGTGCGAAGAGAATAAGTAGGCAAAAAACTAGATTTATGAATGAGATCTATTCGTTGTTTTCACATGACGTCAGTCACCAACACTCAGAAGTAAAGAATTATCAATTTTCCTAAGATTTTGCTTTAATTAATTGTCAAAGCAGCTAAAAACTTATGTTCTTACAACTTTCTACTCCGAAAGGGTTCTTTGTTTTGTAATAGAGTATGCTTGAATTTCTAACCTTTTGCGTGACACGGCATTTACGTGGCAGTCGAGATAGTTGCCACGTAGGTTAAAGACTTGACTTAGTTGGGCAGGGGGGAGGGGGCGTGGCTAGTAGACAATATGTTATGCTACAAAGGCCTAACGGTGCTCGTATTTTTCTAAAATTATGCCAGTTTTTGTAAATTGAACTCATTTTAGCAAAAATATAATGCCGAAATTATGCCTGTCCTTTTTACTTTATATTTGGCAAAAACTCCTCAATTATTGGGCAATTAATACGTAAAAGGTAAACAAATTTTCCCTATCCATAGACTAGAAACTTTGCTAGCGCATAATTCATCATAAAGTACCTGGCTATCGATGTCTTGCAAAGTATTTGTAGTGAACGACAGCTTGGATAGCCGAGATGCGCATGCGTTTAGTTCTGTGGAAAGAATTCTGGGTCTCTTCCTGTGGGAAGCAGGTCCAATGAATGTGACAATAAAGAGACAAAAATAATAATCTTGTCACTTAAATTTGCCCGTGACTTTGATCTCGAGCCAAAAAATTGGTTGCATGATCAATAAATGAAAATTTCGTGCTGTAAAACTAGCTAAAAGGGCAAGTTATGCTAGCGGTGCTTTTTCAGAAAATAGGTGCTATTTGAAAATTACGCTCGTAATGACGAACTATGCCAAAACTTATGCTAGCACAATCCATTAAAGCCTGGAAGTTGCTATCTGAACAGTGTTTGTGTTAGGAAAAGTACTACTTTAATGTTTATGAGTTCCTCGAGGGGTGAATTCACACGCTTTCGTAGCAAAGCTAGCTAAGGTGACAGTTGTTTCTGTTGGTTTCCATCCGTCATGTTATAAATATAATGCCATCCAGAACAGATAGGCGCCAACATGGCGTCTCTATACAAAAATCTAAATATTAAGGTAAAATATTTTTCCTAGTATTTCGAATCAACCGCATTCTGGACTGTATCTATTAACCTGCGTGGCAGTCCTTTGAAAGGAAAGGGGAAGGGGATCCCGGGCACGCGAGAAGGGGGAAAAGCGTGCGAGGGGTGGGGTAGGAAACGCCGGCAAGGATGCTAATGTCGTTTTCTTTGTTCACATCTACCAGAGAGATAAAGAAATCCTGATTGATTAGAATTCCAAACAACTCAATCACAACCTTAATGCTTTAATGCCATTTGGTCCGCGATTACCCGAAATTTTCAGTTTGTTTGTCGCACATTTTTTTCTTGTGGTTGGTTCGATTCGTGCCTTTCTCGACCCGCCGTATTACAACCGAGAAGCATTTTGGAGTTGTTTGTTCCTCTTAATAGATTTTTTTTTGTGTGATCCACCTGAGAAAATGTTTGGTCGTGAATTGAACCAGAGAAATATTTTGGTTTTTGTGGATTTTTGGTCGTGTGTTCGAATTGAGAATTTTTTTTTTTTTTCATGTGCTCGACCTGAGGAAGTGTTTGCTCGTGAAAAAAAATAAAATAAAATAAATAAATAATAAAATAATTGGTCTTGTGTTGACGGCTGCAGAAAGACATGATTTGGTCTTGCGTTTGTCCTGAAAAAGATTTGGTCGTGCCTCGGTGCCCGTTCTTAGAGAGATTTTGACAGTGCACGGGGTCTGTGAATGCTTTTAGTCGCGTGTTCGGCCTTAGAAAGAGTCTGGTGGTTTGTTCGACCTTGGAAAGTGTTTAATCATATGTCCGACCTTTCAAAGAATTTTGTCGTGTGATTAGACTTAAGTGTTCTACAGCGTGTTCTGGTAAATTAATGGTGCCTTTTCCCCCTTCCCGCCCCTACCGTGATCTGAAGGAAAATCTAAACTAATATGTATAACCCGTCTCAGGATAGGTTCCTGCTTCTGTCGGTGTTACCTATGTTTTTTGTTGTTGTTGTCTTCTTTCTGTAGTAGTTTTGTGTGGGTGTAAAAAATAATAACAACTTCTCGACCCCAAAAGCCGGGGTTTTCAACTTGAAATGATATATATTTTATATTATTAAGTTGTTCATCATAGGTCGCATACTTATCCAACGGGCAGGGTTACAGGAGCCTTTGATTAACTTCTGTTCAAGATGGGCAAATAGCTGAGGTCATGGTAGTCGTACAAGTACGCATTGAATGAAAAGACAAAATAAAACAAATCAAAACAAAGGAAAAAAGAGCAAAAGACCAAAACATTGAGCCTGGCTTTAGACCAGAGATAGTCCCCATTTTTCCTAAGGGATAGTAGAGCGAGAGAAACGTCAGCGCGCGTGAAAATCACCCCCACGCGGGAAAGCATTGGGAAAAAAGGCCATACCCCTTTTTTGAAAAAACTTTCATTTTCTTTTCGTATCGCATTGTTATAGATCGTCAACACATCTGGTTTCTTCGGGTTCTGTCAAAAATGTCTGAAAAAACCCTTGCTTGAGGTGCTTGAATAAATAATAAATATCAGGTACTGAACAACAATTTGAACGCAAAAAAGACGCAATACTGCCTCAAACTACTTTTTATTATCTCACGCTGATCACTACAATGTTTAGAAAGCTCATAAATCTTACACATTGAAGGATGTCAATGACGGTACCAGGGGAAATTTAAGCCGGGGATGGTTATTTTCATTAACCTTTGGTAAAGGTATCCTAATGAGTTCACTCGCTCCATTTAAGGGAGTCCGGATTCCGAATTACGGGAAATTTCGGAATGCAGAATCAAGAATCCACCGCGTGTATCCCAAAATCTAAGACTGTCGTACATATCTTTAGATTTGGGCAAGTTCAACCTTCTTGCTACGTTGGGTGTCCCGTTCTAGTTCTTGAACTCAAATCATGCATGCTATGTCCAAGTTGCGACATAGAAATCTCCCCGGTCCGCCAAGATTGTTATTGTTTTCAACGCTGTGATTACACTATTTTCAAAGGGTATATAATTGGCAGAGTAATAATTAAAGGTTTCCTAATACACGAGGAAGTAAAAACTAACGCGGATAACTCAAACTACATGCAAACATAGTAAACTTAAGCTAAATGAATATAGAGCCAAGGTATGGGTACCTGTGGACGTCGATTTCGACGTTTGTCTTCGATGAAATCGTCAGTTTTTCATGCGAAATCACGTCGCATGTCAAGAATTGTTTTGAATGGCATTAACCGCTACTAGCGAGCTCAGAGCAACCAAAACGACGAAAGAAAAGAGAAAATATAAAAAGGTTAATAAGCATAGCAAAAACACTGAACGTGCAGCACACTATTTGGCAGACTTCTTTGCCGTCATTGCACGACTAATGCTGAGCTGTCAAACTTGCAAAATTGAAATGGCAATACGATCGTCGCTTTAAAATCTTTACGATCGTCGCTTCATCAACTTGAGCGATCGTCGCAATTTCGATGTCGTAGGGAATACCCATACACAGGCTCAATTTAGTTCTAAGTGAATATAATTTTAAATTCTACAGTCATATTACCTGATGCTAAAATTTCACATAAAACCCTTTACCTTTCCTGCTTGGGTTTTTTACATGTAATCCTCTAATCTTACGACTTCCCGATGTTTGACTACTTTATCTAAATCTGTTATCGCTAACGCTTCTTAAAAGTACACACGCGTTTACGTTGTTACACACGTATAGTCTTGAACAACGAGAGTAAAATCTTTGTTTGAAAAACTTGAACACGGTCTTCTATATATGCTGTTCCTGAAAAACTTTGTGATTATCAAGCTAAAGTTATTTCTTATCTAGCGCATGTCTGGTAAATATATAAGAGCAGTGTATTATTTCTAATAAACAGTTTTCTCATATTCTTTTCCTGCCCACACGTACTTTATTCATTGATCTGTCTGTTGTGTTTTGGAGGTTGTCTTGGCCTTTCACTTTTTAAATATTTTTAGATATAAGCAAGTTAAGTTGTCTTGTAATGTCTAGCAAGAGTCTTTTAGAGACGCCATGAAACTGTTATTTTTTCCAATTTAGAAACAGGACTGAGCCATAATCCCTTGAAGATCAGCTGAAATAGTACGTGAAATACCTTAGAACTTTTTGACCTGCATTCAGTTTTGACGGTTGACGGTAAAAGAACCTTTTTTGACGGTTAAATCTTTCTAGGCCATTTGATGGATTCTCAGTTAGGTACGTTGTTCCGCAATTTAATATTCATCTAAACTGGTTACTTTGACTTAGGTTTAGCGTGATTATGTGTTTGTCAGCTGTACTGTGGAAATGGGGACGATGGAGACTTATTTACCTTTTATAGGGAGCTAATAGCCTTAGCCTGTGTTATAAATAGAACCATAGATGTTGGCCTGTTCCTCTTTCTTTCTTGGCGATCCTTCCTTTCAACAATTATTGAATGAGGCTGAGTATGATATGAAGAATTATTCAGGAAAGTAGCGTAAGCTTTTGAAGTTGTACGCACGGAAAGAAAAGGTAGATCACCGAAGGCGCCCCAAACTATGGGGGTATGGGGGCATGCTTCCCCAGAGAATTTTCAGTAGAAGAGTACGAAGGAAAATGCAATAGCTAGTTATTTATTTTACCCATCTGTATTGTTATCTGTATGGTGCAATGCTTATGAGAAAAAAAAAAGGATACAACAGTGATGCCATCAAGGAGGTTCATGCAAAGGGCGAGACTTCTTCCCTTCAGACGGGCAAGGACATCGATACAGTGAGAAGAATTTATCAGTTATCCTGATTTAATGATTAAAAATCTTTGAGGAAGCATTTTTTTTCCAGATTTCAGCTGTGCGCACAGGCGTTGCGTATATGGACGGTACGCTCCTGTTATGCAGATTGAGGAGCATGTTATCTAACGAGGCCGAAGGCCGGCGGAGGTGCAAGATAACAGCCTACCAGATCAGCATAATTCTTCACATCATTCGACAGGGGAATTCAACATTTCTTTTATTATTCCGTTCAAAATATTTCTAAGTTGTTAAAAAGCTAATACCTCCTCGTAGATCGTAGACTTTCTGCAAAACTTTGGCCTATTTTTCGGCACGGTTTCTGGACATAAAGAGTATGTATTTTTCAAGCAGAAACTCTTTAAAAAGTTCATAACAGCAATCGGACAATATGTTTTGCGTTTCCTCCGTTCAGTTTTAGCAGGAAATTCAGCCATTTTGTCATCGGATAGTCGTGAACGCCATTTCTTAAGTTCACTGTTAACCTAAGCGGCCTCCTTTCTAGGCAAATATGCCATCGATTGAAATCGTGTCCATCAAATAGTCCAGAATCGATGCTATATTGACCACTCCAGAAAATACCGTAACATACCATAATGCTCTTTGTTTGTCACCCCAAAATTTTGCATAAGCATTGTCTTCACTTTCTCTTGGGACCATTTTAACTCCCAAGAGAAACTAAAGACAATGCTTATGCAAAATTATGGGGTAACAAACAAAGAGCATTATGGTATGTTACCGTATTTTCTGGAGTGGTCAATGCTCACATTCTCCAAATATGGCAAGAGCCAGTTGGTCATGAAGATTTAGTCGATGGATTGAATGAATAATAATCCTCCTTGTAAATACATAAAACTGATCATGACTAATTATCAGCCTAAGTAGTAGTTATGTTAAAATGTTTAATATTATCCTGTAGGCCGAAATTGTTCAGTGCTGATTTCAGTTCAGGCCGAAAAACCCTGATGATCATAGACTTGAATTTGACTACATGACAAAGAGGAGTTTAGAGTGATGTTTCCGGATACAGTTTTTCGGAGACCATACCGATGCTTTTCAATCACCGTAAAAGTGATTTTGTCCTTATCAGATGGCTACAAAAATTTCACCAGTGATTGTACTATGAATTGAAGTTTGTCAAAATGTAGATTTTAGTAAAATCGATATCACTATGACAACAATAAGCAAAAAACATTGAAATCGATAAAATCCGCATTTTGCGCGTTCTAGACCTGTTCCTGAAAATCCGGCACCAGGGGCTTTAAATGTGGTGTTTAGCAAATAACCTCCGTGAGAAGTTAAAAATTCTGTATGTTTCAATTCAAATAAAACGAAAATATACTTCAAATCTTATATTTTCAATAGCCGTGATAAAATGTTTAATTTTACCAAAATGGACCACATTCCTTAATCGAACAAACATCGGCATGCTTGCCTGCTTATTTCGAGCGAACTCGAACTCCATTAACTAGCTTCATCCATTCCTTCCGGTTTTCCATGATGTTCTTCAGTTCAACAATGCTCAAACCAGTATCATTTTGCAGCTGGTTTACATATGTTAATGCTGGTCTTCCTCTCTTTCTTGCGCCATGGTTTGGTTCCCAGAGTAGTAGATCACTTATCACCTCATCCTTTTATCTCCAACAGTGTCCTATAAACCGCAGCCTCCTGATCATCAGTGTATCTGTAATCTTAGGAAGGTTGCCGTACAGTTCTTTTGTTGGTTTTATGCTCCTTCCAGGAAACTCCAAGAACTGCTCTGAGCATTCTTGTGTACGTACCATCTAGTCTATTCCTCATCTTTCCAGTCATCGTCCAGCGTTCAGCACCATAAAGCAGTACACTTTCAACTGTGGCCCGAAAGAAACCTATTTTGAGATGATTTTTTAGGTTTGATTTCCACACTTTCATCATTTTGTTGAGTGCACTTCCAAGCTTGTCCAATTCTTATATTCATGTCCTTTTCACTGGATTGTATCCACGAACCAAGATATTTGAAGTTATAATAGTGCGTAGGAAGCTGATAAACCTGTATCGAGTCTGAATTCCACTGATAGACAGGTGCATCGATCGTGCCTTGGTCGTAAATTGAACGAGTCTTAACCGTGACTTTATCGAGCCTTAGAGCGTGCTTTTATCAAGCATTAAGATGATGTTATACCAGACAATTCGCAACGACGATTTTTTAGCGCAACACAGTGTTGCAACATCGATGCTACATTATTTCGAATGGTTACAACATTGTTCCAATATTGCAACCCTGTGTTGCTCTAAAAATAGTCGTTGCGAGTCGTCATGCATCGTGCGTTTAAAGACCGCGCTCTTATTGAACCTTTTGATATCGCGCGCATCAGATCGTGCGTTTTCGCTAGAGGCAGTTCGGTGCTCATTTTTCGAATGTTGTCGTGTAGTGTGGTGTAACTATTAACACTGTTTTTTGAGTGCGTTGCGAGGGAAAAGGGAAACAATGGAGGAGATGACCCGTCAAAGAGTCGATTGCCTCCGCTTGCCTGGCTTTCCTAAGCCACTTTCACGGGACTTTTGCGTGAAAGTAGCCGATACCTAGTTAAGTTTGGAAACAGAGTGAAGTGAAATTGGTCAGTGTAGATCGCGCATTGCAGATAGCAGGTTACAGACTGATTATAAACTCAACGCAGTTGTTACGAGCCTTGTTTGAACGTCCACCACGAAGTTACAATCCCGTGCGAAAGTACGTTGGGTTGCTTAAAGGTGTTATCGTGCCTCT